>NC_138125.1:56836339-57313839 GCF_964188305.1 Podarcis bocagei | reverse complement strand
AACTGAAAATCAGTTTTCCTGCTTTCTAGCTGTTGGCCTATTCCACAGTTTCCAGTTAAGAAAACTCCTTTCCCACTCAGTTCCGCCAAGTATTTATTGGCTCATACCACAAGACAAGCATAAACAGACAAGCTACATAAACGTTAAGAGATGTTGGTGCATCTACTATAACACAGTTCTTCTGCTCTTAGAAGTGAACCTTGTAAAGATATACAGAGAGATCCACCAGCATTTTACCATGTGACCTCACCATGCTCAACTGAATCATAGGACATGTAACTTTCAGCCTCTCTGCCAATACCTTGCGTTGAGCAAAACCTCTTTTTGGTGAATGCCTCATACTCCTCCCATTGCTGTTGAATGCAGCCTTGGCTTTATTCCTGCCTCTGCATGTGTTCATATTCCTTAGAGAAAGGGAGGGTTGCCGATTCATGTTACAGACAACATTTATGCTTGGACTGTTTCTAAGCCACCCAATTCAGCTGGTGTGCTAGTTCTAAATACAATCCAGATGCAAAGGATGGGCTGCTCAAGACATTTGGCATAATTTGGTAAAATTGCACTAACCCTCCTGAGCTCACAAGCCAATATGTGTGTGAGGGGAGCCCTGTCGTGCTAGCAGAAACTTGTGTATAGGTGAAACCCCCATTTTCCTCACAAAATATATTTGTATGGCTTTTAAAAACAGTTTTCAGTGAACAGGATTATCACTGTGGATTGCCTTATGGCAATACTTTGACTAAGACAACTGTATGTTAGCATTCATGCAGTCTGCTTCTATGGGACCTAATAGTTCACAGTGCCTGTCCTCTTCTGTCTCTGAACTAAATATTTTACACCTGAGGTTTGCATATATTTCACTTTCTTGAAATATGTTGATTTGGCTCACCTACTTTAAGCCAACTGGAGTTTTCCGACTAATATCATTTGGAAGGGCCAGAGTTCTTGTACCTTTTCCAGTTGTGTGTCAGGCAGATAACAGATAACACTTTCCATGACTGCATTGCTATGTTAGGAGAAACATCATGCAGTTCCTAAGGACAGAGACTTCCATTTGTATAAGGCTTACTTTCAGAAAAAGACAGATCACTCTTAATCATTTAAAGAGTGATCTGTCTTTTTCTGAAAGTTTTTTTTGTTTTTTGTTAACTCCCCATGCAAGAAACCTGGAGCCTCAACTTGGACATCTGACCTCATGTCTCCCCACTTATACATCTGAAATGCAACAAAACATATTAAAATGGGAAATAAATAATAATAGCATGGAAAAATTGGCTGCTTTGTCAAACACAGGTAGTGTTGCTCCACAAATTGATAAATAGATGAGTAGAGTCTAATCTATTTACCTAGTATCTCTGCAATAGTGGCTTGCAGGATGGAGCAGGGTAAGGCAGTGGTGCTTACCTAGCTACCCAGTGCAGAGGTAACCAAGAGGAGAAGGACTACAAGGCGGAAAGGTTGGCACAGTGTAAGCGCATTAGCAGAACCAATATGACCCCCCCCCCCACTGCACCCACACCATGACAATACTCCTGCTGCTTCCCATTCCCTGTTTTTAAACCTTGGCCTACCTGGCAGCAAGTCAGTATGCCAAATCCAAAGTCCAGAACTCAGTTCACACAAGTGAAGTCCAAAATCCAGGAAACACAGTCCAGGGTCAATCTAAGTAGCCATGTCTGAAGTCCAGCAATCAGGATACAGCCCAGAGTGAAACCCAAAGCATAGTACAGTCCTGTAGAGGTCTAGGAGCATCCAAGTCAGGGTGCATCAACATGGGCAGTTGTGCAGACCCAGCACCTCAACTCTGCTTCCCTTGTATATTTTGCATAAAGATTGCAGCGTCTGGACTTGATGAGGCATGTGACCCTCACCTGTTCCAAGCCTACTCCAGCTGAGGAATCACACACCTCCTTCCAGAGCTACCAAGCCCCACCCGGCCAGCTAGTGAGCTGGGTTGTGAGTTTCTGCCTGCCTCAGCTTCCTAGAGGCCCCCCCCCATTGTTCCCTACACCTCAGAGTCCACTGTGTTCATGGAGATGGGCCTCTCTAGCTCCCAGGATGGGTTCTGCTGCTCTGATTCCTATGAACTGACCTCCATTGCCTCACCATCTTCCATCACCCTGTGAGTACTTCCTTCCCTATCCCCTCCTTGCCCCAGGGTGTCCCAGTCCCAGCTACACCTCTCACTGGGATCCTCTTCCTCTTCCCTGTCGTCCTGCAATTTCATGACATTTCCCTCTTGGTTACCTCTGCACTGGAAAGCCGGGTAATTAATGTCCCTCACCCTGACCACTACTGCATCTATCACCTGCAATTCCTCAGTTTCAGTAAAGGTTCTGTTTGGTGCTGCCAAGTGCCATCCTAATTTCTCCTCAGTAACTCGAACCATCTTGTGTTGGTATTTATTTTTGGACAGTGATTTCTTGCTTTAAAAAAAGAAAACTTATTAGATAAATGTCAACAATTCTACTATCACAACAGTTAGCATGTGTTGCTAATTAATTCTTAAGCAGTTAATCAGCTACAAGTGTATTGTGAAACCAGATGGCCTAAGATTTTCAAGATATCTGGCAGGTTGATTTTTTTTTTTAACCACCCTCATTATAAATTCTGTCCTCAGTCCAGGTCTGCTAATAGGCATTCAGTGTGTGTTCTGATTCAAGGTGAATTAAATAACTTTAAAATAGGGGAAATGGGGCTAAATTGCTTGGCTGTGATGATACACTGGCAAGGACAGATTGAGAATCAGGAGTCCTGGTTCATAGGCTAATCTTAGGAAGATCACTTTGCCCTTCAGGTCTGCATATATCTGTCCTTGTAATGGGCGAAGACCAGTAAAATACAGGTAGTTTTGCTTTCAGAGGAGAATTGAATAGTCGCAGAGAAATTCAAGCCTTTCACTTTGGCTGCATCATATGCCCTAGAATGGAATGGTGAGCCATCCTGGTGGTTCACAAGTAAAGTTTTGATGGATGCCTGCTACAGGTGTCAGTCAAACAAAATGGGTCACATGACTGAACACATGAGCTAAGATGGCCAAAATGCATCAGTTTGCCCATTCTTTAGTAATGTTACTTACATGGCTTGGTCATGCATGATACCACAATAGTATCATTGGGGAAATCCAGCCAGATGGATAATAATAAAATTATGATGTTGATGTTAATCATAGTAGATGAACAAAGAAGAAGAAGAAGAAAGGATGAATTCAAGAGGGGGCAGTCTTCTAATGAATTATAAAATGGGAATATTATTATTAGTGATAGGCAGAATGCCCTCAGATGAATTTGAAATCAGCTTAGCACTTATGAGCTTTACATATATTTGGAAGTTCTCTCACTAGATATGTTGGCTAAAATGGAAAAGGCTGTAGCTCAGTAGTAGAACATCTATTCAGAACACAGAAAGTTCCAGATTCAATCTCTGGAATCTCTAGGTTTGCCTCAGAGAGAACCCAGGTTGAAACTCTGGAGAGCTGCTGCTACTTACTGCTTACAATACTGGGTTAAATGGACCTATTATCTCACTCAGTATAAAGTAGATCCTGACATTCCTTTGGAAATTGTAATTCCCATGGTTGAGAAATTGAAAATCAGTCTTCCTACCAAAATAAAGCTAACAGGGGCAAAACAAAGGTTTACAATTCAGGGTGTAGGAACAAGGAACAATCAAGAGAATGGACTCAAGAGTTTTTTCACCCAGCAAAAGGCTGCTTGATCAAGTGGTCTGTTCACATAGCATTTCACTGAGGGTGAGAGTATAATTTATGTGTGCATGCTGGCCTTGGCTAGCTTGCTTTGCTGACTACATGAGCAGAATCTCATTTTATATTCCAAGCCAACAAAGAATCTCTAGTGAAAATAACACTCAGTTTGGAATACATCCAAGCATTTCAAGCAGGTGATATTTGTATTTCAAACCAGGTAATTTAAAACATTGGTGACATCTCTAATTATTACTGAAACAATTGGGAAAAAACACTGCTTATTTCTAGTCGAGGGCTGTTTTCAGACATGTGGTTCCTTACATTACCCTTCTGCTGTAAGCTGCAAATGGGATTGCAGCTGACTTTTAAGACTATCAATATTATTGCACTTTTCCCCATATATATGTCCTGCCATGTTCCACCCACACTAGTGGGCATGACACAGCTGCTGTTCAGGAGGCCGTCTTTGGCTTAGCACACATTCATTATAACTAGTAGCTCATGAGCTGTGCAGGTTTATGGGCCATGAGCTGAATGAGCAGGTTGAATGTCCAATCAGCAGAGATGTTTTGAGTGCCTGTCATTTTATGAACCACTTAAAAATCATTCTTTCAATTACCTCTTAACCCACTCCGCTCTCTCACATGCACAGAGGAGAGAGAGGGGAACAGGGAGGTAATGTTCTCCTCCCCAACCATCCTTCCTCATTGTGTGAGTTATAAGAATGCTTGAACTGCACTAGTGCAGTGGTTCTCAAAGGTTATGGCACACCACAGTGGAGTGGCAGGAGAAGATGACAAGTGGTGGGAAGATTCAAGGACAATCAAGGAAACATTTAAACATTTCAGTGTAGTGTAGTACAGTATAGTATAGTATAGTATAGTATAGTATAGTATAGTATAGTATAGTATAGTATAGTATCAAAATAACCCCAATGTTGTCTACAGAAAAAGTCAACTGAGTTAGAGATCCCTTTGTGAATTGCAGCTGTTCAGGACTGACATTGGATGATGATGAGAAAATGGCCTGCATTTCAAGTGATCACACCTTGAAAATGAAACATGGGAGCATGCCACTGGACTCTTTTTGAATATACAACCTGAAACAGTATCCTTGCCTCCCTTCAAGAACATTAGCTATTATTCTACAGTTCTCCATGACATATTGTCATCAACCGGGATTTTCTACTCTGACAAATATGAAAGATTAGAAAGGAGAAAGGCTTCTTTGTGATGATGAGGAGATGAGTTTATTTGTCTCACATTAGACCAAATATAAATGAGATTGCCTGACAAAAGCAAGCTCACACCTCTCATAGAGATTGTATACAATGTACCTATTTAAGGTATATATGTTAGAGGCTCGTTTATAATTATGGTTCGCGGAATGAGTCATGTTCTTATGTAGCTTTTTTATATTTTTGGATGTCTCATGGTCATATTACAAAGTAGTTGTGTTCTATGTTATAAATCAAGCACTGCTAGGAGTTGTTTCTTTTTGTTTTCCAATGTACCAATAAAAAAATTAGTGTGGCACAAGCCATTTTTTATTCTGAAAGTGTGGCCCAGAGAAAAAAGTTTGAGAACTGTTGAGATGGTGTCTCTCTTGATAGTTGGAGTACTGTTTCATTAGCACTGAAACAGATTGTTTAAATTCTCCAAGCTACCGTAGCTAGTTCAGAGCAACATAGATCTGGTGGATCTGTCTGTTGAGAGCAATGTAGTGGATCCAGATGGTTTACTTTTCTTAAAATGCTTTCAAGGGACAATACATCTTAATGAGCAAATTATGGGGAGATGGCTTGATTACTGTTTTGAGATCCAGAGCTAAATCCCTACCACATCTTTGTTTTAATGAGACTGCTATATGCTCAAACACCTGTTCCTGTTGGACATTCGGTTTGCTCATTAGCATGTCATGATATAGGAGTTTTTGATCTATGACTTTAGGCCTGCAAAGCACATGTTCTACCAGTGAACTATGTCCCTTGTGGCAATTACATTTTGACATCCAGCTCTTAATAGAGAATGGCGGCTCAGTTGTGGAACACATGCTGTGCATGCTTAAAGTGATAGGATTAATTCCATACCTTTAGATTAAAATGGCCCTGCAGTAAAAAGAAAAAGAGCTTATGTGAGACCTTAGAGAGCCAATACCAGTCAGAGTAAGCAATATTGGGCTTGAGAGACAAATGGTCCAACTTTGTATACAGCAGCTTTATGTGTTCATATACGTTGAACTCTTTCTAAGCATGTTACATGTTGCATTATTAGAGTGATGACTAGAGCAAAATAGAAATATTGAGAAATCAGATCACAGAAAACCAGAGGGGTGTTCTATTACAATAAAGAGAGGGGCAGCTGATTGTACCTGCCCTAAAGATATTTGGTAGCAAAATATTTACTCAAATGTTCTACGATGTTGAAATCCAGGGCTATGATTCAAACTCACTCCATTAAAGTTTTAGAAACTGTTCTGTCCTGAGACTACTCTCAGTCTGGATAGCATGAACAAAACTCCACAAAGCTTTCCAAACATGCATTTTATTGACGTTCACAAGGCACATGTAGAGATATTTACTCATTCCAGTAGGTTGTTATTTGGCTCGGAATGAATGTGTTTAGGAAGCTCTCTATGGAGTTCTCTACTGAGTTCTGTAAGAACGAGTGAGTTTACCCCTCTTCCTAGACATGCAAGAACTAAAACAGAACTAGGTTGCAAAGGGGAGAGGAAGGTTTTTCCTACCCTGGGAAAACTAGAATATTACCGTACTTTGCCTTCATTTCCTAGCCTGCCTTGAGGTCTGGAAAGGGTAAAGACACTACCTTGTCTTAAAGGAGCAGCATTATTATTCTACATAATACTAATACAGTGGTACCTTGGGTTACAGACGCTTCAGGTTACAGATGCTTCAGGTTACATACTCCGCTAACCCAGAAATAGCACCTCGGGTTAAGAACTTTGCTTCAGGATGAGAAGCAAAAATTGTGCGGCGGCAGCGGGAGGCCCCATTAGCTAAAGTGGTACCTCAGGTTAAGAACAGTTTCAGGTTAAAAACGGACCTCCAGAACGAATTAAGTTCTTAACCTGAGGTACCACTGTACACCAGGCTTCCTCAACCTCGGCCCTCCAAATGTTTTGAGACTACAATTCCCATCATCCCTAACCATTGGTCCTGCTAGCTAGGGATCATGGGAGTTGTAGGCCAAAAAACATCTGGAGGGCCGAGGTTGAGGAAGCCGGTAATACACTGATTTGCTATCACTAAATAACTGAATCCGGGGGTGGGTGGGGTGGGGCAGAACAGAAACTGCACAATAATTTCTTTTCCCCAGAAGCTATTCTCTCTACCATCAGGAATACCAGAAGCTCTTCTTCACATAGAATACGGGTAGCCAACAATTAAGGCAAGAGCAGACTGAGCTTCAGTTAAAGTATATTAGAATAATTGCTACTTTGCCAATTGAGCATTCTCTGTTTAGGAAGGTATTCAATGGTCAGAGCTAAGTAATTTATAAGACTACAGTCTCACGCCAGTGGTGGGGAACCCTTTTCAACCTGAGGGCCACATTTCATCATGGACAATCTTCCAGGTGTTGCATACCAGTGGCACTCATGGGCAAGGTCAAAAAGTGGGCTGGGCATCTGATGTGCCTCTTCCTTTGCGCTCTATGATGATGATGATGATAATAATTTATTATTTATAACCCATCTGGCTGAGTTTCCCTAGCCACTCTGGGCAGCTCCCAATCGAGTGTTCAAAGCAATACAGCATTAAATATTAAAAACATCCCTAAACAGAACTGCCTTCAGATGTATTTTAAAGAGAAGATAGCTGCTTATTTCCTTCACACCTGAAGGGAGGGAGTTCCACAGGGCAGGCGCCACTACTGAGAAGGCCCTCTGTTTGGTTCCCTGTAACCTCACTTCTTGCAATGAGGGAACCACCAGAAGGCCCTCAGCGCTGGATCTCAGTGTCTGGGCAGAATGATGGGGGCGGAGGCACTCCTTCAGGTATATAGGACGGAGGCCGTTTAGGGCTTTAAAGGTCAGCACCAACACTTTGAATTGTGCTTTGAAACGTACTGGTAGCCAATGCAGATCTCTCAGGACTGGTATTATGTGGTCCCGGCGGCCACTCCCAGTCACCAGTCTAGCTGCTGCATTCTGGATTAATTGCAGTTTCCGGGTCACCTTCAAAGGTAGCCCCATGTAGAGCACATTGTAGTAGTTCAAGCAGGAGATAACTAGAGCATGCACCACTCTGGCAAGACAGTCCACAGGCAGGTAGGGTCTTAGCCTGCATACCAGGTGGAGCCCTGGACACAGAATTGACCTGCGCTTCCATGGACAGCTGTGAGTCCAAAATGACTCCCAGGCTGAGCACCTGGTCCTTCAGGGGCACAGTTGCCCCATTCAGGACCAGGGAGTCCCCCACACCCGCCCGCCCCCTGTCCCCCCAAAATAGTACTTCTGTCTTGTCAGGATTCAACCTCAATCTGTTAGCCGCCATCCATCCTCCAACCGCTCTAGGTTTCTACACATACCTCTCTCCATCCAGTCAAGTAAAAGGCATGGTCACAATTCAGGGACACATTCTAGCCAGGCCAAAGCAATCAAGGAAAGGGTGGAGCAAGGCCAGTGAAAGGTATGGACTGGGATAGGGTGGGTCCTGGAGGCCAGTTAGAGATAGCTGGATGGACCTAAGTCTGCCAACTGCTGATATATACACTTAGCTGAGGTCAGCAACACTTAAGAAAGTGGATCTTCCAAACTGGGGAGCAATACTACTTTGTCGATTTTCTGCACAACCTATGTTCTGCAAAGGTTAGTTGGTACCTCTGGAAAGTATGATTCTTCTTAACAATAGTATGCACCCTCACTGGCAAAGCTGGGATATATATGTAAATGCAAACAATTAATTAATTTACCAATGTTTTAGCCAGCACGTTTTTATTTTTAATAATTCCTTCATTTCCCTACCAATTCTCAGAATCCATCATTCTTATGTGTGCCATATAAAATTAACTGAAGTAAAAATGGTCCTAATCTGTACATTAAAAAATGAACAAAACTGAAGCCCCCTTTTAAAATAATGAAAAAACCAAGCTAATCAGGATGAAAGGACAAAAGAAGCACATTTCTATCTATTTGACTCTGTCAACAAATCCTCAGTGAAATTCAATCATTTTTTGCAGCATGCAATTTAATACTGATAGTTTAGTGTTTTGCTCTATTTGAAAGATAATTAATCTGGAGTTTGTTGACACACAAATATGACTTTCTGAATGTTTCTTGAACACAATATGGTAGTATTGCATTTAGAAAAGGAAAAAGAAGAAAGCTATCCATCAGAGAGTTGTTTAGATAGAAATTTGAAAAATGTACTAAGTCTTAAGACATCATTTTTTGGTGTTGGTTGGTAGTGTAGGACAAAAACCAAAATCCCAGCCAGAGAGCAGTGGCACTGAAGAGAGTGGCAGAGCTGCCACCACATCTGCTCACGCTGGCCAGGGAATGAGGACAGGGAAACAATTTCCCCCTCAAGTTTTCCTGTGACAGCTCCAGGCTGCATAGCAGAGATCTGGATCATGCCCCTCTCAAGGTGCTGGACAGGCTTGGGATCCAGGGGATCCTCAGCTGATCCATTCACTCTTACTGCCCCTAAAATGCACTTCTGGTAGCTTTCTGTCCACGATGTAACAGGACTGTAACAGAGGCCTCGATGGGGTCAGAGTCTCCCACTGGTGAACGCCAAGAGAACAAGAAAAAGGAAAACTCCTGTTGCACAGCCAGTGTGGTGTAGTGGTTAAGAGCGGTAGACTTGTAATCTGGTGAACTGGGTTCGTGTCTCTGCTCCTCCACATGCAGCTGCTGGGTGACCTTGGGCTAGTCACATTTATTTGAAGTCTCTCAACCCCACTCACCTCACAGTGTTTGTTGTGGGGGAGGAAGGGAAAGGAGAATGTTAGCCGCTTTGAGACTCCTTCGGGTAGTGATAAAGCGGGATATCAAATCCAAACTACTACTACTACTAATACTACTACTCTTCTTCTTCTTCTTCTTCTTCTTCCTCTTCTTCTTCTTCTTCTTCTTCTTCTTCTTCTTCTTCTTCTTCTTCTTCTTCTTCTTCTTTCAGCCATGTGGATTCTAGGCTAGGATTGCTCTGCCCAAGGCTATTTTATTATAAGTTAATAATATTTTCCTTTGGTATTCTTAAAGTGGGCGAAAAGCATTCATTCTGTGAGTACAACATATGTTACCAGTGCTTTTTTCTGGGTGTACGCAGGGATATGCATACCCCTAAACATTTTGTGAAGCTTTGTACTTTTGTCCATTTACTGTATTTATTTCCCCCGATTTCAACTATAAAATAGTGATTTTCTTGAATCAAAATGAGCGTACCCCTAAACATTTTTTTAAGGAAAAAAAGCACTGGAACAAGTATACCACTATGTGACTTTAGATACATTGGAAATAACCCCATGTTAGTAAGCCATTTGAGGGTTTTTAAATGGTTGGACAGATATACTTGGAATGCACCACTGAATGGCAGGGGTTGTGGGGTAGACCAAAACAGAAGGGCCCCAGAGTGGTTCATCTTCTCTACAGCCTCACTAAGTATGTTAGGTTGAGAGAAAGCAACTTGTCCGATTAAATTCAAAATGCAGGAATGAACTTGGGGATTCAATGTCCAAATTGAAGGCTATATCCATGGTTGCCTTTTCAGTATTTATTCAGAATGTAATTGATTTCTAGTTAACAAATCAACTGTCAACCCCCCCCCCCAAAGAATTCCCTTTTAGCAGATTATTGCATTTGTGGTGAAGTTTTCCATACCTAAGGTTATATCTGCCTATAGTTAACTACCTGTTTCCTATTTCAGCTTATCTTTCATAGTTAGTTAAAGGAGGCCACATGACAGTGTTTGTGAGCATTGTCACTTTTTCAATGTAGATAACTTGATCCTGAAGCTTTCGCATTTGAAAGATGTAATTTTATTTTATTTTTTGCAAATCCTCTCTTTGGAGACAAACCCCATTTATATCCAGATATAGAAGCTCTTTGCACATTCAGCATTTTATGTGTTGCAGCACAGATATGCCTTGCTATCAATTAATAACATGGATTTTGATGTATTAATGCCTTCATTCATGTGCTTTATTGGAAGCAAAGGTCTTTATTGGCAATTATATAAGAAAGGAAAAGAATAAAAACAGATGAAGCGAATTTAACATAAGAATAAAATGTAAATGGAATTACTGTAGCAAGGATATATTCCATTATTTCTACACTTCAATTATCTCCCATTAGTTTATTATTAAAATAAAATGACTGATTTGCCAGTGGTGGATCGCATCAACCGAAGATTAACTATTATTAATATTCTATCAATCAGGGATGCATTAACAATGGGTGCCTAGGTATGCATGGAACATTTGCGTTTTAGGCAAGCAATATTTTATCTTTCTTCAAGGACACCATGTAACAACAGGGGAGGGGGAGGGGAATAACCAAGCTGTACAACTTGCAAGGGACCAAATCTAGCATTTCCAAAAGCAAACTAAGTGGTTGAAACCAAGTACCCCAAATAGCGGTCTCAACTTTTTCTAGAAAGAAACCCTAGGTTTATTCAACAAATCTCTACTCTGAATAGACCTGCTGACTAACATAAGGACATTAATTTTAATGGATTCAGTCTGCATGAAAGTTAGTTTAATATAGCCGTCTATGCTGCATCACATAAAGTAATTTACAGTGGAATCCTACACATGCAAACACAAATTTAACTCCTATTGGCTTCAATGGAAATTACACCCAAGTTAGCATGAATACATCTCAGGACTATGTATATTTATGGCCAGTTCATTGGTTCTACACACTGAATGACTTTTATTACAAAAAATAAAAAAAAGAAAATTAGATGGGCTAACATGCCATAGCAACAAATGTCTTTATTTCCCTTTTTCTTTTTGAAAAATAAGCTGTTTGACTTCTGCTAGAGTTATTATGAAGTAAAGAAAGCTAAGCAAACAAGTGCTTTTATAATGTGTTAAGTTGTTTCTAATTCAATGTTGAATGTATCCAAGAGCAGGCTTTTAAACTGTCTCACATCCAAAAAATGGAAAATGGCATCAATGAGCAAATTCCTCCTCCCTCAATTTCTTCCTTCCTTCCTTCCTTTAATTTCTATGCTATTCTTGCCCCTGGGCTCTGGTAAGTTTCAACATTTTTAATATAAAGCAGAAGGAATTACTCCAAAAAAATACCACACAGAGAAGCAGACTCATATATCCTAGTTAATAATCAAGATTTTAATATGCTGCACTTGCCTGTTATGACTTTTATATAGAATATACAAACAAAATAGACAAATAATAAGTTTCCCCCCATTTCCTACACTGTATCAGATATTTCACAGTGACAATGCATAGAAAATAATTATTGTTATCCTCCCTAGATTAAACAGATTCTGAAGGTGTAAGAATATATGCAAAACATAAAAAGTTACATACATTTAAGCCCCGTATAGAAAGGGGGTCATAGCTAAATGATCAGTGCCAGTACAAAGAACTTGCCCTCAGCCAAATCCAATGCTTTTAAACAGTCTTCATCAGTTTGGTGCATTTCAGATACTTTTGGACTCCAGTTCCCACCAACCCCAGCCAGCATGACCATTGGCCAGGGCTGATGGGAATTGTAGTCCAAAAGGAGAACACCTGGCTGGGACTACAATTGCTGTCTCTATTCCTGCCTTCATCTACTCCTCCATCATGGTGCTGCAGGAAGCTGGTCCTTTCACTCAAGCCCCATTAGTGGTCAAGCCCCATTAGTGACAAACCTGAACATTTCTTGTGTAGAAGGTCCCCAAATTTATTCCCAGCTCCTCCAAAGATGTGCTGTAAAAAACTTTCACTTTGCAGGTCCATGGTCAGAATAAACCAGTACTGTGACTTAGTATAAGGCAGCTTCATATCCTTATTAAAATTTTGAGTACAGTGGTAGCTCGTGTTAAGAACATAATTCGTTCTGGAGGTCTGTTCTTAACCTGAAACTGTTCTTAACCTGAAGCACCACTTCCGCTGCTGCCGCGCTGCCAGAGTACGATTTCTGTTCTCATCCTGAAGCAAAGTTCTTAACCTGAGGTACTATTTCTGGGTTAGTGGAGTCTGTAACCTGAAGCATCTGTAACCTGAAGCATCTGTAACCCAAGGTACCACTGTACATTAAAAGATTTTGCCCCTTTTGATTTCAATGAGCACCATGAATTTTTCATAGGCATCCAATAGCTCTACATCAATTTGAGAACTCACATTATGTCATAACTGGAAATCATTAGTTTTCAACAGCATGGTTAAAAGTTGTACATATTAGGTGATATCCAACATTTGTATCCTGTTAGTGCAAGGATTTCTGCCATGTCAAATGGATCATGTCAAATGCATATCAAACATCTGATATGAGAAGAGATGTGTGAGAACCGTTAGCCAGCTGAGAATAATAAGGATGGCAACAGTAGCATCCTTGTGTTTTATTTGAAACATTGTAAAATTGGGTCAGCACTACCCTTAGATTCTCGTTTTTTTGGAGGGGGGATCTGTGACTATGACCAACCCACTGGCAACCATTTACTTTCTTGAGCCCTTGTGAAACCTTTCTTAGGAAACAGCAAGTAAATCCTTTCACAAGGTCTCAGAATTGTGGGTTCATTTGTTAATTAAGGGTCATTTTTATTCTGTGATCTTGATAAGTGGTTCCAGCTTTTGGCCCGCTTTGTGGCTCCAGAACTCCCTAGGCCTCATTATTGTGCCATTAAACACATTGTGTTTCTGGACCACTGACACTGCTGGGCATTTGTGCTGCTTCAATTATGACAATGATTTACAACTACTTGACCTTTTCAAGAGAGACAAAAAACTTGGTTTCTGAAAGCTCTGCTGCTTATATTCATTTCAAATTCCATTTCTTAACAGAATATGAAATTATCTCTGACACAGAGACTAATGACATTAGCACTGCTGAATTGGAAGCAGATGAAATCTAAGGCCGGGGTGACAATAGTAATGATAATGGTGACATATGGCTGATGCTCATACAAGTGAAAAAAGGAGTGGATAAATTCTTGACACGTTTATGTGTTTCTCCAAGAACAACTAGAAATATGGGAGGCAAATGTAAAAACAATTATTATGGTGCAGAAGCAGTGGTGGCTGGTGTCCATTGGGAGTGATAGGGCAGAAGGCAAGGAGACTAATAGCAGACAGGCTCTAATTTAGGTATGGTTGTAAGAAGGCAGGCAGGCAGGGCTGGCTGAGGGCAGATTGCTATTGGTAGGGCCCCAAAGGGCTGGCCTCCGTTTTGCAGAAGGAACTCTAAAGAACATTTTTGATAGTATTAATGAACTTTTTCTAGATTTCTCTTGAGATTTCTCCTCAGGCAGAATGCTCAAATCCGTTTGTAGGTTTATCTTTGGTTGAATTTGTACAGTAACCAGCCTCACATAGCCAGTGTGCTTGATTCTAATTAGTAATGAAAGGGTTACAACCATAGAGTAAGCTGTCCTGCCAGCCTTAGGCTATGCCACTTCCCCTTAACTTGGGAAGAAATAGGTAACCAAGTCTTTTGTTACTTCTCTTTTCCCATTTGAATTCAGTATGTAAGGAGTTCTGAGCTGGTCACTTTAACTATCCTCTTTTGTTTAAGACCAGAATGGAGTCTGAAAGCAGCATTATTATTATTTTAAGTAAGCAACCTTTTAAACTGCCTGTGCATTTCTGACTGCTGTATGGGAAAGCACATGAATCTGACCTTTGTTGCATTTTGTAAGTAAAACATTTTATGACTTATCAAATGTGTGGTCTAGCTCTGTGCTACAGATGTGGGAAAGCTTTGGAGAGAACTTTTAAAAAGGGACATTTTGGGGCTTTGGAAGGTTTAACAGTCTATATTTCCATACTTTTTTGATGCATGTTTTTATTTTAAATCTTTGTTGGGATTCTCTCACCAAAGAGTACTTGTCCCAAACTTGCATCTTGGCTTCCAGGACCACACCTGCCCTTTATATCAAGGTTGATTTTGCCATACATTCCTTTCTTGGGAGAAGACATGTTGGTGTCTCCCATGGGGTGGGGAACTTAGGGATCACATGGGCACGAATGCTGCTATTTAAGCCTACTCTGCCTTCTCCCTCTCTTCTTCTGCAGAGCCCTCTCTTCCTCTGCAGTTTGGGTTTTTTCTAGTCACCCTTTGGAATTTGGAGACGAACCCATAAATGACCCATGAAACTCCCCCCCCCCACTGTAAAGTTCTTTAATTCACTCCTGATATATGCACTTATTTCGTCTATTCCCATTGCCTGGCAAAAGAAATGAGGATTTCTGAGTGTACAGACCACTTGCCTTTTCTGTAGTTATGATCTTCTCGATCAAGGTCTAGGGGCAGTATCAGTAAGGAGATACTTTTCTCCTTTACTACTATGCAGATCCAGTGGATCTGCAAATGGAACAGAGGAAGACCAACTCACAGCATGTCTCTCTGCACCAGAGGAGAATTTCCCCAACAAAGAACTGGCACACCACAAATAAACAAAACACAACAAAACAAAATCTGTTCTCATGAATATTTGTGAATAACAAATATAAAAGAGGCAGGAATTTGGTCAAGCAGAGCAGCTGTTCGGAATTCAAATGGCTGCTCATAAATACTTTTCCTTTACACTTTTGATGGTAGGCATATTTGTTAAAAGGCATCTAGGGGAGAGAGAAAACAAAAAAAATCTCACAAACCGAAAGAGAACATCATCTGTCTGTCCATCATCTTCTTGGCTGCAGTAGTGACCAGTTCAACGAAACAAGCATGGTTCCTATGTTGGATGCAATGAAGGAACATTGTCAATTATATTTAATTTTAAATTCCCCCTTCCACTTGTTGTCCTGTGCTGGCAAAGTCTCCGTAGCTTGATTTTGCTACTAGTGGTGGCCCCTGTATCACCAAGGGAAGATCTGGCATCTAAACTACAGAGGGACAAAAATAATGTGGTACTACATATAGCAACTTTTGAGGTATCGAAAGACATCTTTTAGAGACCCCCAGCTGCCCAAACTCCATTCCAGTCACATGTGGGAGGTTGACATATTATCCACACCCCACTGTGAATGCAATGGGGCAGCATTTCACAATTCCTCTTCCTATTTGAATTCTCATTTCACCTGTCCTTCTCCAGCCATTCCTACACCCTTCACCTGACTTCCCAGTTGAAAAAATGTGATTGTTCTCTCACACACTGATGGACACATATACTTGAGCAGGATTTCTGGGTCTGCAAAGAGTATGATTCCACATGTGGAAGTTTTGTTCTTGCATATGTGAATAGGCAAATATAAACTTACGTGTGTGTGTGTGTGTGTGTGTGTGTGTGTGCAAAAGTCATGCTTGCTCCTTGGAAGCCTGGCTCGATCCTTTTTCTGCTTTCAAAGATATCTGCACGTAATCCTGAAACCTTTACATTTATATGCATTCGCAGTACATTTGGACTCTCATGAGTGATTGGCCCAAAAATGCAATCTATTTACCATAAAATAAGGATGGTAGAAAGGTACACCAGTTAACGGGGCCAATCATGCAAAGGAGCTGAGCCTGGCTTGCTTGAACCACCATGGCTGGATGATGCTTGGCATCTGTATGTCTCAGAATAAAATGGAGGAGTGTGCCTTCAGAGGTGAAGTTAAACCATTAGAAATTAAAGCACAGTGTTTGCTGTGGCTGTCGAGACTGAAATGGGAGAGACATGTTTTGTTGCAGCTGGGGCAGATGAAAGTGTCCAGTTGTGTTGATGTAAGTGCATCATAGTGTTTCTTCTTTCTGCTCTCCTCCCAGTGCATTCTCCCACTTAAACCTTTGAAAAAAATCAGGGATTCTTCACTCCCCCAAACCCTTCTATCCTTCTGCCCAATACATATGTACACTTCCTCAGACTTTTCTGTTGCCTGAACACTGGGAGTGTGGTGCATAAAATCGCTTAACGGTTTAATTCTATCCATAAGACTTATAAAATTATTTATCTTTTGATATTTCAAACTTCAGTCATTGACTTTGGTAATGACAGAGACATTTGAAACTTGGACAATAGTTTACTTAAATATCATTGCTTGCTATTCATTAACCTTGTTCTTCAGATTGTAACCTATTCAAGTATGATGAGATGACTAATATTTTAAAAGGCCTCATTATGAAAAATAGAATGTTTGGGTCAATTGACTCCAGTTATGGCCAAAGTCTGCAGAGTGTATGTCTTATCCAAACCCTTATAAAAGCAAAATGATAAATCACTTAACAGCCCAAAAGATTCATTTGCCATGGAGCAAACTGTAATTCACATTGCATCAGCCAAATCCATATCCTGTAGTCCGCAAGGGAGCTCAGAGCTAATTGAGTTACTCTCAGATGATATAAATGTTCTGTGTGCGGTAGATGTTGCAGTCATGAAGTAATGAAGTGCACATGTCAATCAAGTCCATGAAGCTTCATGGTTCTTCCTCTTTCCTCATCAGATGAATGATTCAAAGAAGACCATGGTAACCCTGTTGCCTCTCTGCCCTCCCCATTCCGTGTCCAATTCTGTAAATGTGGAGAAGCTAATCAGGACAGAAGATCAATGGCATGATCAGTAGTAGATGGTGGAATAGGGTGGCAGTGTTCACCTCCAATCACCTGTGTTGGTGTTGCATATGAGGATGTTGAGCAGAGGGGAGAAATGGCAGCAAGGTCAGTGTACTACAAACACACTAGTGGAGCCAGTCCAATGTTCCTGCTGGTGTTTGGGTGTCTCATCATCACATTGCCCTCTCTCTCCTGGGATGCAGCAACTATGAGTTCAACCACAGGTATGGTGCGCATCCTGCCCCATCATCCACTACTGGAACCAAATGCTGGTGTTAAATTAGGACACAACAACAACAATCAAAACCTTTATTGCATTAGCATACAGCCATAGCAAAAAAAGACAATACAAAAATGCTAGAGACAAGCAACCAGGCAAAATTCAAGGCGATATTGCCGGCGTAATGACATTTAAATTAACCTACGACAATAATGCAGAGATTTAGTTGCCAGCGCCAGAAATCTAATATGCGGATATATATAAAGCATAAAATGGCCCCAGAATAAGCTCAGCAAAAAAAAAGAAAAAAAAGGATGTAATAAAAAGAATTAAGACAGGTCCAGGTCTAGGACACACTACCCTGTCAGAGTAGCCCTGAGTTTCAGAGCCTGCACTATGAAGATTGCCACCCCACGTGAAATTTGGGGATTTGCGTCCACAAGAAGCGATTTCAAACAGTCTTCCTTAGACGTAATGGTGGGCGGGATCAAGAGGAGGAGCTTAGATCTTATTGGCTCATAAATAGGGCAGTAGAAAAAGAAATGTATGAAGTCCTCTACTTCATTCATTGTGCATGGACATAGATGCTGAGTAATAGGGGTCTTAGAGTAAATACCCTGAAGGAAGGCCGTGGGTATAGAATGAAAACGTGCCATAGTAAACGCTCTTCTCAAATTGGGCTCCGTCAGTTCTATCAAGTAGTTGGCAAGTGATCTTACCACTCTCACTTTAGGGAGCCATGTGGAGAGGCGGGCTGTGGTGGAGTGTGCCCGGTCCATGGCCTCGTCTCTTATAAGAATCCAGGCCCGGATTTTATGTTGGTGCCAAGATGACAGCGTGTCTAGATCTGGGAGGGAGTAGCGTGCAATAATAGTCTCCATGGCCTTGGACCATTTGTTGCTATGAGAACAAGTTAAAAAGGCTTGCCTGTCTAGTAGGGAACCTGGGGCATTGATTAATTTACAATAAAAACTAATAATTCTAATGTGGGCTCTCGCAACAATGGAGGGGAGGCCCAGTTCTGTTCTTAACTGTGCAGCAACCGAGCCCTTGGGGAGACCCAGTATCTTTCGTGCAAAAGAGTTTTGCAAAATCTCCAGCCGTTGTAGTGTTTTTAAATTCCACCCCCAGATTTCAACCCCATACAGTAACATCGGGAGTACTTTACTGATAAATGCTTTTCTGATTGGTGGAACCAGCTGGCCACCTTTAGCATAAAAGAATTTCTCCAAGGCTTTGATGGTTCTGCGGGCAGCCAGGATGGTCATATTTAGGTGAGCTGACCAGCTAAGCCCGTGCTGAAAAGTGATTCCCAAATACTTGAATGCTGAACAATATTCAATATAGTGGCCCTCACAATTCCAGAATGACTTCCGAGTTTTCGTACCCAAAGCGAGAATTTTGGTTTTGGCGAAATTGATTTTGAGGGAGTTGGTATCACAATATGTCATGAGCCCTCTGAGGGTGTTGTTTAAGCCCTGCTTGGTTAGTGACAATATCACCATGTCGTCCGCATAGAGTAATATGGGTATCTTGAGATGTTGTAAGGAGGGGGCAGATTGATTTAGGGCCTTCATAGTTGTAACGATGTCGTTGATATAGAAATTGAATAGAAAAGGGGCCAAGAGGCAGCCCTGTTTGACCCCTTTATTCAGAGGGAAAGAATCAGAAAGAGCTCCCAGAGGGCCGAGTTTTACTCTGGCCGATATGTCATTATGAATTTCCATAAGAAGGAGGAGGAGTCTCTTATCTATATTGGTGTAACTAAGCTTCTGCCATAGCCTATCTCTGGTAATGGAGTCAAAAGCGAAGGTCAGGTCCACAAAAGCCACGTGTAGTTTACAGTTGAACCTGTTTAGGTATTTATCAATCAGGGTAAATAGAACAAGACATTGGCCAGATGTGCTGTGACCTTTACGGAAGCCAGCCTGTTCCGGGTGGAATAACTTTGTTTCATCTGCCCACTCGATTAATTTCTCTAGCAAGAATCTAGAGTACACCTTATATGAAATGTCCAGCAGGCTGATAGGTCGATAATTACGCGGATCTTGTGGGTCCCCCTTTTTATATATTGGGACGACTATGCTGTTTCCAGTTAGGTGGAATCTTAAGAGTAGCATTAATAGTGGTAAAGAGAGATGCTAAAATAGGGGCCCACCACGTCTGGTTCGATAAGAATACCTCCGGAGGTATCATATCTTCCCCCCGGGGATTTATCCCCTGATAGCATGCTAATTAGTTGTATACATCTCTCTGGGGAGACTGGCTCCCAGGTGGGCAAGGCAGAAGCTGGGAGATTGGAGACTACGCTTATGTCGGAAACTGGGGCGGCATACAACTGAGCAAAGTGAGAGTGCCAACTGGCTGCTGTGATGTTATTAACGATGAATAAGGGGGGTCTTAAACCTGCATTAATTAAATTCCAGAATTTATTGTCGTCACGGGTTTTAATGGCCACTGACAGTGCCGTCCAGTGTTCTTTCGCAAAGAGCAATTTCTTATGTTGGAGCAGCTTCTTGTAGTATGAACGGAATTGAGCTAACTCCCTGATTTTGCTCTGGGTGCTGTCTGATTCCATATCAGACTGAAGAAATCTAAGCCTACTTCTGCACTGTTTGCATTCTTGGTCAAACCAAGTTTGATTCTTCCAGGTTAGAATCGCACGGGCAGGTTTTGTAAGAGAAGGGAGCAAGTAGGCTAGAATTTGCTGGAAGCTTAAGAAGTGATTCGCATTCATTGTTAACAGCTGAGCTTTCAGGGCTAGGATCCCAGGGGAATTTAGAAGAACTTTTATTTCTTGCTCCAAATAGATATCCCACTTCTTACGTCCGGGGGCTAAGATCAGTGAATCCTGGAGGTGGGGTGAGCTGGGAAGCCCCAGCTGTGAGTGGTGGAAGGAGATGGCGATTGGAAGGTGGTGAGGGCGATCTGGCTGCGACATCTGTCACCCCATTGATCGCCAGGGTTGATTCGGCTGATCTGGCTGGCTAGGCGGGTGTCCCCTTCCTCCCTCACCGCTCCATGTGCGTCCCTCCCGAAGCTGCGCACTCGGTGGAAGAGGACGACCATCCCAGATAGAAGGACCATCCCTTCGGTCAAGGGGACACATATAACTAATGTAAAACATTTGCCTTCAGCTATTGGGACAATTTAACTAGTGCAAAATGCCACCACCAGAATACCTGAGTTGGCCAATTGGAGCATATTACTCTCGTCTTTTTTTTTTATCTGCACCAACTAGCTGTTTGTCGCTGGGCTCAGTTTGGTTTTGTGTTTGCCCTTCACTGTGCTAAACAGCTTGGGCTCTGGCTATTTTGGGGGCTGCCATCATTCATAATTGTTGCCTTGTATGCTACATTCAGTTCTGAATGCTTGCATTGTGTTCTGCTGCTTGGAATAGGGAGGTTGGAGAATTCCATTAGAAATGGAAACTGGAGTAGAAATAGCCACATTTTGAAATCAGGTAGAATAATGAGAGTGGCATTTGCTATTATTGGATGGGTTTTTTTAGTCCACTTATGTAAAAAATTACAGGCAATTCCTGATTTGTGCATTCTGGGTCATTGCACACTTTGACTCTTTTAAGTTTAATGCTGCTGTTTAGTGTTGTGCGTCCTGTGTCTCAACCTGTTGGGAAGGGATATTATTATTATTGTTATTATTGATTAACTTCTCTGACATTTAGTATTTTGTTTTGCTTTTATTGTTCTTGTTTAGAAACTTTGTTTTTATTTTATTCTGTACCTGCTTTTGGTGATCACTGACCCAGAAAAGCAGGTGTATATTATTAAAGTAAACAATACGTGTTCATACAAACTATCTGATATAATTGGAAAGTGATTTTGCATTTGAAACACTAAGTTGTTTTGTTTGAAAAGACACTCCTCTTGATAGCATAAATAATTTCTCTCTTTTTCTTGTGACATTCCCCCACTGAGTGTCTCTCCCCCTTGCCATTACTCGTTATTAGTAGCAAGTGATTAAATGCTGATTTTATTCAAAACTGTGTGTGGGTTTATTTTGACTAGGAATCGACAGGCATCAATACGGCAAGACTGTGCGAGAAGGCAGAGATCCTAATGTAAATTCTTGAGCTGTAATTACTTCTTTCTAACAGGTCTCCCCCCACCTCAAAGGAAAGTTGCTTTTATAAAATGCTAACAGACTTTACCCTACATGACAGTTTTTAATATCAGAGGCATTTTATTGGAACAGAAAAGTGGAAACTTCATATTTCTGGAAACCAAGCAGATCACCTCACACAGGCATTGTAGGAAACTAAATATGTCCATTTCTCTCAAAATGTGCTTTCCCCCTTGAAATATATTGCTTGTTGCTCAGAGCAGTGAAGGTCACTGTCCTCCACCCCCAAAACCCACCCAAAACATCTGAAAAGTGAGTGTCTTACATCACACTATGAGTAGATCAGACTCCTCACTTCAAACATTCTCCCTCAGAGCTGTGGAGAGTTGTAAACTGGTTAAGCAGCACAAATGCTTTGTCTGCCCAAATAAAGGGAGGAAAAAAGATGGCAGTCTACAGAAATCAAAAAGCCTGTTGGGCTAACCGGTAACATATTAACTAAAATATTTTATTCTTCCTGCCTATTTAGGCTCCCCATGTTTTTTGTTTCACTTTGCCCATTATTGCTATGTTACATTTAACAGAATTAAACAGATTAAGTTAAGAGTTTAGCAGACAGACTGTGCATTTGCTTCACAGACCACATTCACAGAGCGCCCCGCGCTTCGGGCAGATATCCGCAAGCCTGGGGAGCCCGTGGGAGTTCCCGCAGGGCTCCCTAGGCTCCAGATAGCAGCCTGCTGCCTGGAGCGCGGGGCATGCTGAAGCCGCGGCTGGGGGGGAAAATATTTTTTTCCCTTTATTTCCCCCCCAAAAAACTAGGTGCATCCTATGGGCCGGTGCTTCCTATAGGGCGAAAAATACGGTATTTCCAAATCTGCTAAACTCCATTGCGTGCTGAGGTCCCCAAAACACCCTTAACCCCAATAACTCACACATCACACATGAATTTTTGTTTAAGGTTTTTGGCATAATTTTGGCCACAACTTTATTTGCATACAAATTGTGAGTGGTTGCTTAGGCATTGGTTACGACTAGCTGTCCCTCCCGCATTGGGGACAGCACTGGCTCCCGGATTCCAGCGGAAGCCAGTGTGGAGGAACAAGTTCAGGGATAGGCGGAGCTGCGGCACAGACCCTCAGCTTCTCCCCGCATGCTCCTAGGAACTTACACGGCCCAAGCCCGATTCCAGGGGCTTGGACGAATGGATGGTAAGTCCCTGAATTCCTTTAACGGAATTCCCATGCAGCAACCTCATTGGAGGGGCAGGCACAGCCAATCCATACCCCTCCACCAACCAATTTAAACCAATGCCTAACCGCCAACCTTACAAGTTGTGACGTATTGCTAAGCAGTAGGCAAAACCCAAGAGGCACGCACTAATCAGCCAAATGGTAAATTCCTACTGGGCCCCCGCACCAAGGCGAACGACCCCATGACAGGCAAAGCAAGGTCAAAGCGCAAGCCCAACAAGGGAGGGCGGGCGGGAGATCCGATGTCCACAGCGAAAGAGAAAGTACCCTGCTGTGGACCTTCCTTAAATAACCTCTGACCCCTCCCCCAAAATTGCAACATCAAATTTACCCCAGCAACACCAACTCCAGCCAAAAGTAGGCCCCTTAAACCAATCCACCTAATTACTACAGGGTGCTTTGTCTGACCCATCCGCAACACATGCTCTCCTTTAGTGAGAACACGCTTTATACAATACCATATCAAACTTGACAAACTAGTATTCCACACACACACACACACACACACACACACACACACACACCCCATGTGAAAGTGTCAGCCTGGATATTTTGCTATTCTCTCCTTTGAATCTAGGGTTTTCAATTAGTGCATTTTTCAATTACTCTGCTACTTTTCACACTCTTTCCACTCTTGTGGCTTGGAGGGATGGGTATGTTAGTATTACTTATCTCCTGGGTCAGGGCCACCGTAAGGCTCCCCCCCCAAAAAAACTGAAGGCATTTGTTTCTTCAAAGGTTATTTGTTTTTTTCACAATTTAGTGACCTTTAGCAAAAGTGTAAAAGAAAGAAAGAAAAGTAACACATCCAGGACCTTGTTTAAACTAGGCCTCACAGTCTGAATAACTTTTGGCTTCCATTCAACTTCTTAATGTGCCAGGAATAACTCAGAGAAGGAGTCATAGCCAAGCATTTGGTACATGAAGACAACTCTTGTAGAATTATCGAGCAATCTTCTGGTCCATGATGCTGGTGGAGTAAGAATGCAGAGGAGGACCCAACAGTACTGACCCAAAGCACAGAGAAGTGGTAGTCCAGTACTACCATTGGTGTTTCTGCTGCTGGTATCCTGTCACAGGGCATTAATTGGGTGGGACAAGTATGGAGCACGGCTGGTGAAAAATATGCTGAATCTAATGCCTCCTGGATCTAAAGCCTGCCTATTTCCCATTGAGATGCCCAATTTGGGTCTGCCAGTTGCTGGTGTCCTAGGCTTTGTAGACTTGTCTACCTATGTACTTTCTGAAACCAAAGTGGTGCGTTGGTTGCCAGATGTTTCAGCTCTCCTACCACACTTCAAGAGCATTCTCCCAGTCACAATCTCAAGCACCTGGTACCCCAGTGTATATTGTCTTTGATACTGGAGAAAATATAGCCATAAAGATTAGTAGTCACTGAATTCCAGAATGTTATAGAATAGTGTCTACCATGTCATTGGCTTGCATTGCTTTTTTGCTATGCTGAAGGACTCTGTTCATTCACAGTAAATGGTTTCAGTTATTCCAGGACCCTCTTTTGATTTCAGTTCCCTGCTTCAGGTCAAGACAGGAATCTTTGCACTTCTGTCTTATCTGTGGTTGTTCAGAATGAAGTAACAAGAGCTAGACTTAGCTAGACTAGGCTAATGCACTAAAGCAAATGAAGATCTTTCTCATGTAGCAATCATATTAAAATGCCAGTCTGTAGACTTGGCTCTTAGAAGTCTAGACAAAGTTTTCAATAATGTGATCAGGATCTGTGGTGCATATTATAGTGAGAGTCACCTAAAAAATCTCTTGCACTCATAATGGAACGGGATAAAAATGCTAAACTAAGAAAAACAACAACTAAAGGTGCTAATTTAATCTGGTCTGAGACATCTGACATCCGTTGGCAGCTGTTGGCTGGCATATCATCCCAGTTGGCACCAATTCAGGGCTGAAGTTCTTTGGAACTTTAATTGAGTTCATATTGTAAGAAATTACTGCACTTTTTCTTCTATTGGTTTTCAGCTGAGACTCAGGTGGAAGATCTGTGATAAAAAAAATTAAAACAGAAACAAGAACCTCCCAATTTTCTTCCAGTGTTACAGAAATATATTTATGCATCTCCTATGAGAGCCAGGCAAGTGTCTGATAAGGCTCTCAGTGGACTTTTCTGTCTGATATTTTCAACCACACTAGAATGTAGCAATGCTACGGTTATTACTTTTCTTTCTTTATCTCCCCTCAGCCCCCTTCCAGCTTAACACTACTTAGAAAGCTAACACATTCATTGCTGAGCTGGGCTTGTAGCTTACTTGGATAGGTGTTCAACAGACCACATTTATTTATTGGTCTGGTCCAGAGCTCCATAAGGAAAATATTTGTGTATGTGTGGCCCCTTTTTATAATGAATGTGCGAGCTTTGAGGCAGAGGCACCATGTTTCACGTGACATTGGGGGGGGGGGCTTGTTGTGTGCACATGATGTCACACGTGCAATATGCTCGTGTGATGTCATGTGCATTGGGAAAAGGCTGTGAGACTCGGAAACGTATGCTGCCGCCACAGGGAGGCCTGGCGAGGCTCTCCACCGCTGCAGGGAGGCCTGGTGGGGCCTGGCCCCTCAATATTGCCCCATTCTCACATACTTTGGGGTGGATGAGCTGTCCTCAGCCCCATGAAGTTGGCACCTATGCTTTGAGGATATGGGATTCACATGCATCTTGGGCTCCTCTACAGAAAACAAAGGAGATTAAGAAGCACACATTTTATTCAGCTTTGTAAATTCAGGCTAACCAAGCTGCATGGAGTTTCCCTTCATCAAACCTGTTTATCCTCAAATTACTTAAACAATTTAATGAATTCTTGCTTAAATCACTGTTACCAGCTCTAGTACAGCCAAGAGGCCACTTTTGCTTGATAGTTCTATTGTCAAAAAAAGAGATGTCTACTGAAGCTTGAGAGAGCCATTTCAGACCTTAGAACACCAGTGTGACCTCTGATGATCTGTCAAGGATTCTTTAGCTATGATTCCTGCATTCCAGGGTTGGATTCGATGACCTTTTGGATTTCTTCCAACTGTAAAGGTAAAGGTAAAGGTACCCCTGCCCGAACGGGCCAGTCTTGACAGACTCTGGGGTTTGTGCGCCCATCTCACATCTATTGGCCGGGGGCCAGCGCTGTCCGGAGACACTTCCGGGTCACGTGGCCAGCGTGACAAAGCTGCATCTGGCGAGCCAGCGCAGCACACGGAACGCCGTTTACCTTCCCGCTGGTAAGCGGTACCTATTTATCTACTTGCACCCGGGGGTGCTTTCGAACTGCTAGGTTGGCAGGCGCTGGGACCGAGCAGCGGGAGCGCACCCCGCCGCGGGGATTCGAACCGCCGACCTTTCGATCGGCAAGCCCTAGGCGCTGAGGCTTTAACCCACAGCGCCACCCGCGTCCCAGGGTTGGATTCGATGACCTTTTGGATTTCTTCCAACTGTACAATTCTACAATTATTTGAGTAACCAGTAGGGATGGGGGAGAAATTTGTTCATTTTATATTCTAATGCAAATCAACCTAATTCAATTTTCCTGAACCAACACAAAATCCAAAACATACATGTTATTTAAAATGTGTGCTTCTCAAAATTGACAATGCAGCTTTCCAAACAAATAATGTGTACAGAATAGCATAGAGCAGGGGAAAGGGTGCCCCAGAATGCATAGATTAGTGAAAATAGCATACAAAAATGTGTTGTATTATGGAGAGCTGCGAAATTCCTTGCAAAAATGTATGTTAGGAGAAATGCACACAAAATGCATGTGGATTTCCATGCATACTTTAAAAAAAGCAAGCTGATGTGAAAATGGGACAAGCTGGAGATTGGGGGGGGGGGAATGAGAAGCTGACAGAAACTGATTTGTCCATCCCTTGCAACTAGTATTCCTCAGCAAGCAAGCCTCTGATGCCTTTCCATTTACTCCACAATCCAGGCTGCTTTGCACATGCAGACTGGGAAATGCAGCTGGAGAGTCACAAGGAGAAAGCTCAGTCTGAAGTGCATTTCCCCTAGTGACAGTCTGCAGCTATTTCTACAATCTGGATGGCACCTTTGAGGTGTCAACTTCATGGAAAGTGCTGTAGGCAGTGTACATCAGAAGGCCGGCTTCGCAACCATGCCGTTCTGCATGCTGTCTCTTGCATAGGAAAAATGATTCAGAGAACAAAAGAGGTCAGTTTGAAATAGAGTGGTTCTACATCATCTGAGCCCTCATTAAATGCAGCCCTATGTAGAGCACATGACAACGATTGAACCTTGAAGTTATGAAAGAAAGAAGCTCTGAGTTTCCACCGAAGCTGTGGGCTTTGTTGACAAGAGTTTGTAAGAGATGTGCTGCCTAGCAAATGCCCTTTGTGCATACAGCCCATGCACAGTGTAAAAATAGTTACCGTATTTTTCTGTGTATAAGACAAGCTTTTTTGACCCCCAAATGAGGCTCGTCTTATACACGGGTAGCGTGAATGGTTTTTTGGCGCAAGCCCAAGATTGTAAGCAGCGATCGGCCACTTAATTGTGAGGGGGGGGGGGATGCCGAAAACCACTCACCCGCCAGAATGCAGCACACAAAGACTAGCGTCGCTTACGATTGTCACTTAAAATCTCGGGTTTGCACTTCGTTCCGACGGGTGAGCGATTTCTGGCATCTGCCCCCCCCAACAATCAAGCACCCAATCACTGCTTAAAAACTCAAGCTTGCGCTTCATTCTGGCGTGTGAGCGATTTTCGACATTGGGCCGCTTGATTGTTGGGGGGGGGGGAGGAATCCCGAAAATCGCTCACCCTCCGGAATGCAGCACACAACCACTCGCACCGCAGCTGCCTGATCGCCGCCATTAGCCCTGTTTGCCGCTGCGGCAACCAATAGACAGCTGCCCTTGTCGCAGCAAGTGGGAGCATGATTGGCGGCCACTGGCAGCGAACAGGGAGCTGATAGGTGGTTTCAGACTGATGAATCCAGCGTTTATCCACAGACAGCTTTTCTGGATTATGTGGCCAGCATGACTAAACTGCTTCTGGCACAATGGGACACTGTGATGGAAACAAAACCAAACCACATGGAAATGCCGTTTACCTTCCCGCCGCAGTGTTACCTATTTATCTACTTGCACTGGCATGTGTTTGAATTACTAGGTTGGCAGAAGCTGGGACAGAGCAATGTGAGCGTTCACCTCTGAAAGCCCTTTCCCACATGAATATCACTTCCCATTTTTCAAACAGGCTTCACCCCTCCCTTCTCTCCCACTGAAGGTTCAGTTGCAGGATATTTGGATAAGCCTCAATAATTATCTAATACACTTAGGAAATAGTCTGTCTCACTTCTGTCTGAAAATCAGTGGTACTAGTCATCCCCTCTGATGATAACCAAGGTGTTTAGTGAGCTGGTAAAGGTAAAGATAAAGGCCCAGTCGTGGCCGACTCTGGGGTTGCGGCACTCATCTCGCTTTATTGGCCGAGGGAGCCGGCTGGAGTTGCCCAGTAATTATCTCCTGTTGTAGATGTAGCAGCTTTAGTAGCTGCAATTGTCAAACAACATTGACTAATGTATTTTCCATTTTCTGATCTGGATTCTTGTTTCCAATTGTACGGTTTCCTTAACCCTTTAGCTGATGTGTGTCATTGCTCCACGAAATGTACCACGACTGTTGCATCTGTGCAGGATTTTTTTTTTTTAAGTGGCTCCAGCTTACATCAATTATAGTTAAGTATATTTTTGTCACTTCTGAAAACTGAAGGTCCAGCTGCAATGTCTGGAAGGAGAGATATTACCAAGTGTCGAGATACAAGTAAGCAATTGTCAATTTTCAAGGTGTTACGCAGTCCTAAAATCAGGATAAACCTTTATCTCGTATCACTGCTAGCCAAATTGACAAGATAAAAGCTAACACTTTTAGAAATTGAAACAGCAAGTTTCAAGGGAAAATTTGCTGCATCACAATGATGCAGTTTGTGAGAGCCACTGAAGGTACATTACAGATCCATAGTTTGGCAGAAATTGGCAATTAATTCATATCTTCTAAAGACAACCCTGGCTCAGTTAGAAATGGGCTCTTTTTATTCTACAGGGTCAGAGCATGTTCTGTTGAATACAAATAATGCAGAGGAACAACAAGGGTGTGAATTAAGTGTCTCAAGTGGACTTTTCAAGAAAAGTCACCAACATTAAACATATGGAGAATTTTATGATTATGAAATAATATCCTCATTGAATAACATTACATATATTTTGAATGTGATAGTCAAGATTAATATATTTTGAAATTGCAACTTGGAAATGGAAAATATTCAAAGATTTTGTTTCTTTAAACTCCCATGTTCCATGACTAAATTAAAGTATGTTTAAGTTCAGCATTAGTTCTGCAGTTATGTAGTCACTGGGATGCTTATGTCAGTCTACATATCCTTCCAGTTTTTATGTTCTTAGGCAAATCTTCATTGTTCATCTCATCTTTGGCAATAAAGTTGCCCCCTCTTCTACCTTTGCTCTGTTTTCAATTCTTTCTCAATTATTGTAACGTCTCCTCCTTGCTCCTGGCCTGAAGGTTTCATTGTATTAAGAATAGAGTTGTACAAAATTAGAGTATCTGGACAGAACTCTTGGCAATGTTTGGGGGTGCAAAGCGGTAGGGTGCTGGGGCCAGGGAATAAAGCCCATTGGGGTCAAGGGGCAGAGTATATTGTATGATTTATATTGTAAGCTATATTGATATATTTTATGAAAAATGTAGATTATAAACACAGAGAAAATAAACGAATGGTGGTAAAGAGATAGAGAGTGCAGGTAAATAGACATTATATGAGAGCCATTGTGGTTAAAGGGTGGGGTGTTGGACTAAGACCTGGGAGACCAGGGTTCAAATCCCCACTTAGCACATACCAGTCCTGAAAGATCTTCATTGGCTCCCAGTACGTTTCCAACCACAATTCAAAGTGTTGGTGCTGACCTTTAAAGCCCTAAGCAGCCTTAGCCCAGCATACCTGAAGGAGCGTCTCCACCCCATTGTTCGGCCCAGACAATAAGATCCATCTCTGAAGGCCATGAAACTCACTGGGTGACCTTAGGCCATTTCCTCACTCTCAGCCTAACCAACCTCACAGGGTTGCTTTGAGGGTAAAATGGGGAGGAGAAGAATTATGCATGCCACCTTGAGCTCCTTGGAAGGAAGGTGAGTTATATATGTAACAAACAAACAAACAAACAAACAGATATCTGCCACCGTGAAATACCAGTCACTCATGAAATGTAAGACCACTATAGATCAACCTTAAATAACCTATAACATACTTATGTTATGAGAACGATTCTAGAACTAGAAGTGCATGCAAAGTTAATTCAATTAGTCACACATGCAGTCTCACACATAAAACCAAAGAGATCAAAATTGCTGGAATTGCCATTAGAGCACAGATAGGTAGTGAGTAGAGTCAGGTTTATGTTTGCCAGCATTTTCATATAGGATCCAGCCAGTGACCCAATAGAGACTAACATAGCCCCTCATGGTGCTATTGCATCAGTAGGCCTAGTCCTACAAGGAAGGTACATGTGTACTCCATATGTCATTACATTAGAAGGAACATGGGTGGCGCTGTGGTCTAAACCACTCAGCCACTTGGGCTTGCTGATCAGAAGGTCGGCAGTTCAAATCTGTGCAGCGGAGCTCCTGTTGCTCTTCCCCAGCTTCCCCAGCTTCTGCCAACCTAGTAGTTTGCAAACACACCAGCGCAAGTAGATAAATAGGTACTGCTGCGGTGGGAAGGTAAACAACATTTCTATGTGCTCTGGCTTTTGTTATGGTGTTCCGTCGCTCCGGAAGCGGTTTAGTCATGCTGGCCACATGACCCGGAAAGCTGTCTAGACAAACGCCAACTCCCTCGGCCTGAAGCAAGATGAGTGTCGCAGCCCATGGTCGCCTTTGACTGGACTTAACTGTCCAGAGGTCCTTTACCTTTACCTACCTACATTAGAAGTCAACAAGAATATTTTTTTTTCTGGCATACTAAAGAAGCATGAATGCAATGTAATATTAGTTTGTAATATGACAGAGAGAAAGAGATGCCAATTTGCATTAAAATTCTGTTCCATTTCCAGTCCATTTCAGTATCTGTGATTAATAATAATGTAAAAAGCTTCCTACTGTGGAAATTCTGAGAACACGGTGCTGACATACCATAGATTATTTCCTCCTAATTCATGTATATTAGTGTCAGATGACTTAATAGATAGCCTGCTCCCTTGGTCAGCCAGTCATACAACTCATTCACATGTTAAATACTGTGTCCGATATAAAAATAGTAAAAGGAACCTTCTGAGATGCTCTGCTTTCTTGTGTCTTACTATGGCTTTTGAGTGGGAACTGCTGATTAAAAAAGAAGACTGCACTTACTCAATTCATGTAGCTGTGGAGAATAGTATTCAAAGAAAACTATTTGTTCTTATGGGCCAAGATGTCATTTGACAAATTCATAGTTATTTATGGTTGAAAAACTCAATGCCGTGCTTTGTCACAGACTAAGTGGTGAATTTATATTTTCATGTGTTGTGTGAATTACAGCTTCCTGGCAATTTTACTTTCTCAGAAAATATTGTTCCTTTGGCGAGAGAGCATTAACAAAGTGTTGCAGCTATACATTCAAACAATAATTTATATTCAGAGAAAGAATCTTATTCCTTGTTTCTTAAAGATGTCCTTAATGCAATACCTTCGAAACAGTCAAATTCCTCATTCAAGAAAGCAGAATTTTGTGACCTGAAAACACAGACGATCAACAATTATAGGACCACAGTCATTGCCCTATGTTAAGAGTGAATTGAGTGCCTCACATTCCACCATTATGAGAACTTGGCTGGATAATAACACTACAAAATTGAGAGAAGTGCAATTTTTTGACAGGTGGACATGGACACCCACCTGTCAATCACATGGTATTATGGGTTTGACAGGTAGGCAGCCACACAAAGCCAACCCTGGTAAGTGAAGATTAGGTCCTGCTGCTTCTGGAACCAGAAGTGCTACCATGCCTACATATTTTCAAGCCTAAATCTATAACTAGAGAAGTGTGAGACTGGGCCTGGATCTAGACATGTCAAAGAAGCAATTCAGTTAAATGCATTGTAAACTCACACAGGGAAATCCTGTAGGGAAAGATGGGACTCTACAGCACCATCTGGTGTCACAGTGTTATAACACATATAAAACACTTTTTCTTTACCAATCTAGCTGAGTCCTGGGCTTCCCAGTTTGGTGAATCCTGAGCCATTTACCAAATTCAATCCCATGCTTCCAGTCATGTAATCACAGCAATATACAATACACACAGTCTTCTTCATAAGTTGGTTGTATTGAACCAAGGAGATGCATGAGCTTCAAGACTTGCCTTTGGTAATATTTAGCCAGAACTTGCTTCAGTGGCTAAATCCTACATGAATATGCCGGCAAACATAATCCTATCACTTCTTACTGCACATCCATGTTCTAGCAATAAATTGAGTAATAACCCTCCGTTTTAGTCCATTTGTTCTCATTACAAGCATAAATGCAAAGTTATTCATATAAACCCTTATTCTTTGTGCAGTTTGTGGGAGGACTACATTGTTCATCAAAGATTTCATCCGTCACCTAATGGAAGTAGAGCTATAACCACAACTCAGCAATTAGAAGTTAACATATGATATTAAACAATTACGCTTCAGCAAACCCAAATGTGTTCAAATGCTTTGGGCCAAGCCACTTTCATTAAAATATCACATCCGTGAAACTTGCTGCATCCAGTTTTGAATCCATAATTGTTTTCAGAAACAAAGCCACACTTCTGAAAATAACTGATTAATTAGGCCACATAGAAAATGTTAATATCCATTTCTGAGCATATGCCAGCAAAGACATATCATTACTGTATTCTGTTTGTATTTATGATATCTGCATGTCATTTCAAAATGGAAAGCACAACATTTTATTTTTTTAAAAAATGTTTTCTCACTAATAGTTCTACTTTATTATTATGACTATAATGGAACTGTAACCTAAAGTGGTAAAAGAGACTACAATTTTTCATGTGCCTTTAAAAGCCATGTTCTCCCCCTCCTTGGTTCATTGAGTGATCTCCTGGAATCAACTCAGATATTTGGGGAGGAAGTGTTTTACTCACGCGAGGTGAAACAAGCAGAGGTACAGGGGTGTGTGGTTGTGTGTTGAGAGCTTAATGTGCATAGCAACTGGCCATTGTGTGCATTCACCAAGCCTCATGAAGAATGTACACTTCAACCATTCATGAAGAGGGAATTGTGCACATTTCCTAGTCAATATACGTAATCTCAAACTCCACTGTTGCTTAAAACCACCATTTTCCTCTCACATTTTCCTCTTAGTACCCCTCTACCCCCACTTTACTTAAATGTCTGTTGTTTAAAAGGAATGATAAATCCTCCAATGGGTTGCGGGGACTATCAGAGGTCACAAAGAGAAAGGAAAATATATGAAAACAACAAGAAGAGATGAGGGAAAACAACAAAGAGAGGATTGGATAGAATTGTGAACATTATTTGGACAGAACTGTGAACATCAAAGCAGCGGCAATAAGATGATCGGATCCCTTTCGGAACTCGAAATATGGGTACCCCCAACAAAATTTTAAAATTTGGCTCTGTAATTTGGAATTAATGTGATTTGATTGGTTTGTTAATAAAAATTATTTAAAGATAAATCCTCTAAAGGGGATTGTGCTGCAATTTCATGCAGATCCAGGATTGTGCTACAAATCCTCCAATGGGGAATGTGTGATGACAGCCTTATGTTTTATGTATATGTGGGGGAGGCAATTATGCACTGTATGTTAGGGGTGCGCATCAGCCCTGTGTGTATTCCAAATTAAAAGGCCACTCTTCTTTGGCGATCACTTGTAAGTAAGATTGTCTTCTATGATCACGGTCTTAACAGTGATTCCATAAGTGGAGGCCAATTCTGGATCCACACATCCTTCCACAGTGGGGACATAGGTTTCCAGGCTGGGGTTGATCACGGTGAGGGTTTGTCAAATGTGCCTTCCTCTTAGCTTGTTTCTCCTTTCGCCCTGAGTTTGTGCTTCTTCAAAGACCATGACACCTTTGGTAAAGGCTGTTTCATTTTGTTCCTTGGTTTCCTTCCTTGAAGCATGGGTTGAGGTATAATCTCTGTACGCACCCTTATCATGTAACCTTACTGTGAAGAGGAAGAGGAAGAAGAAGAAGAAGAAGAAGAAGAAGAAGAAGAAGAAGAAGAAGAGAGTTTGGATTTGATATCCCACTTTATCACTACCCAAAGGAGTCTCAAAGGGGCTAATATTCTCCTTTCCCTTCCTCCCCCACAGCAAATACTCTGTGAGGTGAGTGGGGCTGAGAGACTTTAAAGAAGTGTGACTAGCCCAAGGTCACCCAGCAGCTGCATGTGGAGGAGCAGAGACGTGAACCCAGTTCACCAGATTACAAGCCTCCCGCTCTTAACCACTACACCATACTGGCTCCCTTCAATCTCTTTGGCCCAAAGCAGCCTCTTTTCTAGGAAGGTAGCTGTTGGGAAGCACCTTCTAAAGTACAGTGGTACCTTGGTTTAAGAACTTAAACGATTCCGGAAGTCTGTTCTTAAACCAAAACCGTTCTTAAACTGAGGGTTACTTTCCTAAATGAGGCCTCCCGCTGCCGGTGCCCTTACACTGTTCGGATTCCGTTTTTAGACCGAGGCAAAGTTCACAAACCGGGACACTACTACCAGTTTTGCAGAGTTTGTAAACTGAATAGTTTGTAAACAGGGCTGTTCTTAAACCGAGGTACCACTGTACCTGCCATAAACTGTAGAGGTCCATGAGTACATGTGTTACCTCCCAGTTGTTCCATGGGATTTTCTGCCTTTTAAACAAGGCCACTTCACTGTTACGAGGTATCGTATTGCTGCCTGAAAATGATACAGTCTGCAGTGAGCAATGGGCAGAAGCTATGCAAAAAGCCACCGCGATTATCACTGTCAGAGATACCATAATAATAACAATTTAACTCTGTATTACAAGGCGCACAGCACGTCTTTATCACAGCATGCTCAGAGATCCTGGCAATCCCTTTGGCATCAGGACCGCATGAGGTAAAGACAGAAGGGCCATGCAAATAAACATGCAAGAGCAGCAGGTGGAAGAAGGGAAGGGAGGAGTATTTGTTGCTACCTACCCCACACAGTATGTCATAATGCTGGAGCAAGTAGTCTGTGTGTACAGGGGGAGGAGAGATCTGCCTTCACCGCCCTGCTTCAGTATGCGTCACCTCAACAAGTACAAAGTGTCCGTCGTATTTATAGAAATGGCAGCTCTCAAGCAAGCAAGCAAACCATTCACAAAGTGCATTACAAGAAGATTTATCTTGATTTTCTTTAGGGATTTGAGAAATCTATAGCCCTATAGCCCACTTTTCTTTCAAAAAGAAACTCAAAGCAGTTTAGTAATCTGCTGCAGCACACATAGTCCCTGTAACTAAATTAAGTTTCATACACTTGAAGCAACAATTCAGCGAGTGGGGAAGAGACAGCTTTAACCCACACAAAAAGCTATGCAAAATAATAACAATAATTCAAAGGTATTCGCAGCTTGCAGGAAGATTTAAAGGCAGAAGGTAAATGGGACTGCTCTAGGGAGGGAGTTCTACAACCTGAGTGTCACAACAGGAAAAAAACCCTGCTGCCTCACGTCTCAACCAATTTCTAGATAAGAACCAGACGTTGAGTTGCATCCAGAAATGAGCTGCTGAAAGAAAACTGGAGTGATATGTTCAGCAAGGCAGGCTCCAGAAATCAAACTGGTTTCTTCAGTTTGCACTTAATGATGTTTCGGAGTGCTTTGCAGGGACTGTTCAAATATACCATGTTACAGTTAGGGTATACCATTGGGATTGGGGTATTGTTTAGGATTTGGGGGGATTATGTTGCTGTTATTATTGCCCTAATTGTTTAAAATGCTTTAAATCATTTTTAACTGCTTGGTTTTTTTAAATGTAGTGTTTCTGGGTTTTGTTTTGTTTTTAATTAAGGAGAGTAAGATGTTCCTGAGAAGAGAGGAGCTGGGGAGTCAGAGTGGTTCTGCACAAGGAGAGGGATGAGGTGGAGTGGGGCCGGCAAGGTAAGGGACACACAAAACAGGCAGAATTTGTGAAAGACCGCCTCCCCACATATGAACCGACCCAGAACCTGCGATCAACCTCTGAAGTCCTTCTTTGTGTGTCTCCTCCATGAGATGTCCAGAGGGTGACAACACCGCAAGGGGCCTTTTATGCAGTAGCTTCCTGTTTGTGGAATGCTCTCCCCAGGGAAGCTTACCTAGCACCTTCTTTACATATATTTAGGCACCAGGCAAAAATATTTCTCTACAACCAGACTTTTGTCTAATTAGCATTCTATAGCCTTTAAAATGATGTGTTTGTGGAAGCGGAGTTATTGGGCTTTTTGATTTTTGTGTTATTATGTATTTTGTGTTCTCATTTTGTATTTTTATGTTGTGATCAGCCTGTGATCTTCGGATGAAGGGCAGTATTCAAATTTAAGAAATAATAATAATAATAATAATAATAATAATAATAATAATACAATACAGTAACCCAATCTGGATTTGGCCATGGCACGTGTGTCAGTAACATGATACAGTGGGACCTTGGTTTACATACATTTTGGATTACAAACACGTCAAACCCGGAAGTGCGTGTCTCGGTTTACAATCTTTTTTTGGACTACAACCCATTTTTTTGGATTACGAACACATTTTTTCGGGAGGCCCCATTGGCGAAAGCGTGCCTTGGGTTACAAACGGACCTCCGGAATGGATTATGGTTGTAAACCAAGGTACCACTGTATGTTTCATCTGGGAAGGTATATATCTGGTGCACCAATCAGTTTTGTGTAATAGTCTTCACTTGAACACCTAGGAGTAAGGCTAGGTCCAAAAGCAGTCCTAATCTGCAGGCCTTGTTTTTCAAGGGAATGCAACCTCATCCACTACAGCACTCAACAACTTCAAAGCTTCTATTACTTCATTGCTGTTGAATGGAAATGAAAAAGGTGTCAGACTGATGTCATCCAGTCCCAAATCCCCAGATAATCTCTCACAGAATTTGCCTGCAAATCAGGGTGGACAACATGTGGCCCTCCAGATGTTTCTCAACTACAGGGCCCATCATGTCTACTGGTCATACAAGCTGGGGCTGATGGGAGTTGGGCTCAAACAAATCTGGACAGCCCTAGATGTAGATGTTAAGTACCACATAACCCCTAGGAACCCCACAGACCAAGGCACTGAGCAAGAATCTCCCATCGTCAGTATTGTGTTGTATTTCCCACAGAATTTGCACTATTTTGAAGCGCCGATTTTCTGTGAAAGAATTAAATTATTGTAGCTGTCGGAAATCAAGCCTTTATCGGGAGAAACTGGCAACTCTCCCAGGCACCCGGCTTGGTCTCCTGTTGACCGCCCTGGCTGCATTCCCCAGCAAGCACAGGCAAGGTCTCGATAGGCGATTCTTCCCTAACGTGGGAAGAACACACCCCCTCCCTCCTGCTCCCCCGGCAGGGAAAGGAGATAGACAGAAACGTATTTACATGCTGTCAGGGAACTGCCATCGGAAGGACAGGTGGTGGAAGGGCTCACGGAGGTTGGGAGAGACTCGGCAGCTAAAGAGGGAACCAGCAGGGGGAGAGGAGGGTCTCTGAGGGAAAGTGAGCAGGAGGGATGGCTCAGAGACACTTCCAGCAAGAACAGTGGGGAGGTTTCTGGACCTCCCATAGGGACACCCACTCCTCGCCGGAAACTGTCATGCCGTGAGTCCAGAAGACGTGTTTCCGTTAAGGAGCTTTTATGTTGGAAGCGATTCCGAAAGCAACCACTGTCGGAATCTGCCAGTGACTGACGGAGCCATGTTTAAGGGGCTCCGTTACAGACAGAGGTTTGCGGACTTGAACAAACTCTGAGGGACTTGGATTTTACGCACAAGCAGCTCATCATCCCATCACAGCATTCCGACAGTCTTTGAAAGCAGCTTGTGCAACAGAAGGCATCATGAGCAACCCAGCCGCCACCGGAGAAGCAGGAGCTGGAGCCGGTCCAAGCCTGGAAGAAAGGTACCGGGTGTTGGAGGTCCAGCTAGCGCTGCAGACGGCGAGGCTCGAGGAGAGGAGGGCTCAAGATGCAGGGAAGGGGAAGACCACCCCACTCGCCAGAAAGGTACCAGGATTGGTGCAGAAGTTTGGGGGGGAGCCCAAGGACTATCATGCCTTTCGGACAGAGATGCAATATGCCCTCAATCTGCAGTTTGATGACTTCCCCGACGAGGAATCGCGGGTGGCATTCGTGATTGGGCATCTCGAAAAGGGGGCGAAAGACTGGGTTAGGCCCCTGATGGCAGCGAATAATGACGTCCTAAAGGACACGAGGAAGTTTTTTCGAGCCATGGATCTGATGTTTTCCAGCGATATTGAGCTGGGAGTGGTGCACAGACAGTTAATGGCTTGCAAACAGGGGAGCCGATCTGTCCGTGAGTACTGGACTGAGTTCACCATGTTGATCCACAGATTGGGGTGGGACCTATCGGCGGAACCCATACAAATGCTGTTTGAAGAAGGGCTTTCTTCGGCTGTGAAAGATGAACTTTCCCGGGGCCCCAGGGCTGAGTCTATGAACCAGCTGACCAAATCCGCGCTGACCATAGGAGCGCGCCAGGAGGCGAGAGCTTTGGAGAGGCGGGAAGGGAAGGGGGAACGTTGGAAGGAGTTCCACATTCCAGAGATTCCAGAGCCAACTTTCCCGCCGGCAGAGCCAATGGAAGTCGGAACAGCGCGCGCACGCGCAGTTTCAAAGCCCAGTGAAGGGGGAAGGAAGGAGGGGAAAGGCGCCAGGAAATGCTATCTCTGCCAACAGCCAGGTCACTTTGCCAGAGTCTGCCCCCAAAGAAAGGAATGGCAAGGGATGGCGGGAGCTGTTGGGGGGAGAGAGGAAGAAGTACCGGAGCAGGTAAAAGCCAACGCCTGGCTGCCACCGTCGGGGCACAGCAGCCAGGCCAAAGAGCAGTGAAAGTGCCCACGCCGGAACCTCCTAAACCAGCCCTAGTGATAGAGGTGTCGCTAGAGCTGCCAAATGGACACCCTCTAAAGATAAAGGCGCTTTTGGACTCAGGCAGCTCCTGTAATTTCATGAGCAAGGAGTTTGCAGCTGAACACCAGATACAGACTATCCCTTTAAGCAACCCCCTGCAGGTGACCACGATCGATGGCAGGGAGCTGTTGGGAGGAGAAGTTAGCCTACAGACCGTCCTAATGATTATGAAGGTGGCAAGACACACCGAACTGATAGCGTTTAATGTGGCCACCTTGGGAGGAGCTCCCATCATTTTGGGGATGAGCTGGCTAGCGTTACATGATCCACTAGTGGGCTGGCATCAGAGAGTGGTTTCCTTGGGGTCAGCACACTGTCTAGAACACTGCAAAGAGGGGAAAGCTTCTGCAGGGGCCCAAGCCACGCTAGCAGGGACCGAAGTAACGGAGAAAGAGAAGGTGCCACGACAATACACAGACCTGTGCAACGTCTTCAGTGAAAGGGAAGCTGACCAACTACCCCCGCATAGACCCTTTGACTGTCAAATCAATTTACTCCCTGGGGCACAGCTCCCAGTAGGCAAGCTGTACGCCATGTCAGACAGGGAGATGTTGGAACTAAGGGAGTTCATTGACAAAAATCTGAAGAGAGGTTTCATCAGAGAGTCCAGGGTGGTGGGGGGCAGCCCAGTGTTTTTTGTGGATAAAAAAAACACGGACAAGCCGAGGCTGGTCGTGGACTTTCGGGCCTTAAATGCAGTGTCAGAACCAGTGGCCTTCCCTATGCCCAGAATCGATGACATTTTGACAAGGGTGCGGAAGGGAAAGATTTTTACAAAGCTGGACCTGAGGGGGGCGTACAACCTGATACGAATAAGGAAGGGGGATGAATGGAAAACTACCATGTTCACCCCATTGGGGGCATTTGAATATCTCGTTATGCCCTTCGGTCTACAAGCAGGTTCAGCGTGTTTTCAATCGTTTATGAACCACGTCCTGGGGCCGTTGCTTTACAAGAATTGCGTGTCCTTCTTAGGTGACGTGTTGGTGTATTCAGAGAATGAGGAGCAGCATGTGAGAGACGTCAGAGAAGTGTTGGGCAAACTGCAAGCCAACCAACTGTGGGTGAAACTGGAGAAGTGTCAGTTTCATACCAAGGAGGTGGAATTCCTGGGGTACCGCTTGTCAGACAAGGGATTGGCCATGGATCCAGGCAAGGTCCAAGCGGTGCTGGAATGGAAAACACCGAGAACGAAGAAGGATGTGCAGAGATTCCTAGGGTTTGGAAACTTCTATCAGAAGTTCATCCGAAACTTTGCCCATCTGACGGCTCCAATTACGGACTGTCTCAGCAGTAAGAAGAAATTCGTTTGGACGGAGGAGGCGGAGCGAGCATTCGAGGAGCTGAAAAGGGCTTCTGAAGAACAGCTCCTGCATGTGGATTTACAAAAACCGATGCGAGTAGAAACAGACGCCTCAGACAGAGCGATAGGGGCGGTGCTTCTGCAGCCAGGGAAAGAGAAGTTGGAGTGGAGACCGTGTGCCTTTTTCTCGCGAAAGCTGAACAAATCCGAGAGGAACTACACGGTGTATGACCGAGAACTACTCGCCATTCACGAGGCGTTCTGAAGATGGAGGCACCTACTAATTGGCGCGCAACATAAGGTGCAAGTGTGCACTGACCACAAGAACCTAGAGTATTGGAGAACGGCACGAGTACTCAACCAACGGCAAGTGAGATGGGCCCAGGAGTTCTCCAAATTCAACTTTGAAATTTGTTACGTGCCAGGCCCAGAGAACATTAGGGCGGACGCTCTCTCACGCAAACCAGAATATTTGGAGGGGGAGGGAGCATCCGAAGAGAGACATGTCATCCCAGAGGACCGCTGGGTGTGTGGGGCGGCATTGGTGGGGCAAAGAGAACTGGTAGAGGGAACGGAGAATGATGAATACACCCAGGACAAACTCAGAGGTCTCAGGAGGGAGGGGGAAACGCCCGGAGGTTTTGAGGAGAGAAACGGGGCATTGTATTACAAGGGGGCACTGTATATACCGGAAGGAGAATTGAGGGGAAGAGTACTCAAGCAGTTGCACGACAGCCCCACAGCGGGGCATTTTGGGCAACACAAAACCATGTGGTTGGTCACCAGGGAATATTGGTGGCCCAAGGTCAGGGAAGATGTACGGGAGTATGTAAGAGGGTGTGACCAATGCCAGCGAGCCAAAGGAGAGAGGCGGGCGCCGGCGGGGTTATTAGAACCGCTACCCACACCAGAACGACCATGGGAGGCAGTGTCGATAGATTTTATGACTGATTTGCCGAAGTCCAAAGGGAAAACCGCCATCATGGTTGTAGTAGACCTATTAACCAAGATGTGCCACTTTATAGCCTGCTCGCATGCAGTCACGGCGGAAGAGACAGCTAAATTGTTTGTAGAACACATTTTTAGGTTGCATGGCGCCCCCTTGAGGGTGGTGTCAGACAGAGGGAAACAATTTACGTCCAGGTTCTGGAGGAAGCTCATGAGCCTACTGCACGTTGAGGTCAATTTTTCGACTGCCCGGCACCCTGAAACCAAAGGGCAGGCAGAAAGAGCAAATGGCATCCTCCAGCAATACCTGAGGTGTTATGTCAATGATAGAGAGAATGATTGGGTAGAGAAGCTGGCATTGGCGGAATTTGCCTACAACAATGCGGAGAATGTGTCCACAGGGATGAGCCCCTTTTTGGCTAATTACGGGTGTCATCCCAGGGCTTTCCCCGGGGGAGGGGGGGAGAGATGGAGCGTCCCGGCTGCCGAACAGTTTGTAGAAGAAATGGAAGCGATCCATCGTCAGCTCCAACTCAACTTAGAAAGGGCCAAGGAGGAGTATAAGAGGCAGGCAGACAAAAACCGAAGAGAAGGTGAAACCATTAGGGTGGGGAATCAGGTGTGGCTGTCAACGCAAGGGTTACCGTTCAAAGGGGGTTGTAAGAAGATTGGGCCCATTTGAGGTCCTGCAACAGGTCAACCCAGTGGCTTTCAGACTCCGGTTACCGAACCACATGAAACTACACCCAGTATTCCACAGGTCGTTACTGTCACCGAATAAGGGGGACCGAGAAGGGAGGTTCACACGGGGACCAGCAATGGAAGAAAGGGAACATAGCAGCCATGTGGTGGAGATCATCGACTCCAGGTGGAAGGGTGATCAAGTGGAGTATTTGGTAAGGTGGGAAGGGGAACCGGAGTCGGAAAACACCTGGGTCATGGCAGAGGATGTCAATGACGAGGTCTTAATAGAAACATTCCATCAAAGGTTCCCACGGAAACCTCAGCCTGTAGCGAGGTTCCGGAGGGAATACTTTGGCACCACCAACGAGGAAGAGGAGTTGGAGGGGTTCACAGAATCGGAGTTGGAAGGAGGCACCGATTCCGAGGAGGAGGAGGACTCAGAGGCCAGAAACTGCAACCGGTGGAGGGAAATGTTCGAGACGTCTGAAGACGAAGGAGATTCTTTCCGGGGTTTTACCTCCTCACCGACCAGAGGAGAGGGAATGGGAGGGGGTGAAGGGGGCCCTGGAGGGGAGGTGGATGTCAGGGAACTGCCATCGGAAGGACAGGTGGTGGAAGGGCTCACGGAGGTTGGGAGAGACTCGGCAGCTGAAGAGGGAACCAGCGGGGGGAGAGGAGGGTCTCTGAGGGAAAGTGAGCAGGAGGGATGGCTCAGAGACACTTCCAGCAAGAACAGTGGGGAGGTTTCTGGACCTCCCATAGGGACACCCACTCCTCGCCGGAAACTGTCACGCCGTGAGTCCAGAAGACGTGTTTCCGTTAAGGAGCTTTTATGTTGGAAGCGATTCCGAAAGCAACCACTGTCGGAATCTGCCAGTGACTGACGGAGCCATGTTTAAGGGGCTCCGTTATAGACAGAGGTTTGCGGACTTGAACAAACTCTGAGGGACTTGGATTTTACGCACAAGCAGCTCATCATCCCATCACACATGCTTTTATTTCTGTCTTTGCAGCATTACAGAAAACATGTCTGTACTCTTTAAACTCCACCAATCAAGTGACAAAGACTTCCTGTATTTCCTGTACATACGCAAGAGGAAGAGCTCATATTACACTCTGAGCTAATTCCGGTGCATCGCCCTGTGAACTGACTGTCCCACTGTTTCCCACGGACAGTCCCAACATTCCCATCATGTTTTGTTTTCAAGCTACCAGTTTGCAGCTGCATTGCTTCTATATCGTAACAGTAGCAACACACTTTTCTTCTTTTATTAAAGATTTCTTGGTTTACAAAAGTGTGTGCAATGTCTCTTTTTTCAAGTTACATTTTCTACATCTCAGTTTCATTTGTTGAGACATTAGTGTTACATTAGGAAGAAATGGGGGATGAGGTGGAGGGGGCATGATGAGTGGGGGTGGGGTTGAGTGGCGATGTTTTTATATTAATGTATGTGTGGGGTTTTGTGTCAGCATCGCTTGTGCAGGTTCTCTTTGCTATTCGCTTGTGTAGCTTTGGTGGTGAGAGAGGTTGGGGTTGGCCTGGGGTGTGGTTGTTTGTTTGTGACTGGCTGTAGTGAACTTTGTTTTCATGTGTGAGTGGGGTGGGCGGGTGTTTTTGTATCAGGCAAGCCATATTGATTCGTATGCTGTTGGTGGCTTCTTGTCATTGTCTTGTTGGGCTGTGTATGTGATAAAGGGGAGCCATACCAGGGTGAAGGCATCTTCTTCCATTTCTCCCCATGTCAGTTTCAGTTCATTGGTTAGTTTTTCTAATAAGGCTGTTTCCCATACTATTTGATACCATTGGTCCATGCTTACTCCTGACAGGTCTCTCCAGTGTCTGGCTATGATGCTTCTGGCTGCTGAAAGTAGGTGGGTTATGAGTTCTTTATGGTGTGAGTGGGCATTAAGGTGTTTAGTCAGTTCTGGGGTGACTTCTAATAATTGCTTACTTATTTTGCATATTTCTTTTATGATTGCTGTCCAGAAGAGTTGGACTTTAGGGCATTCCCACCACATGTGGAAGTATGTGCCTGTGGAGGTGCATCATATCCAGTATTTTTGTGAGGTTCCTGAGCATATTAGCGCTAGTTTCCATGGTGTTAGGTACCATTTGTAAGTGAGTTTCAGAGTGAGTTCTTTCCTTTTCTCTGATATGGATTTAAAGGGAAGTTTAGACCACATTGTGGTCCATTGGGTGGGCAACACACATTTATTAACCATTTGACCCTGGAGTTAGATTTGCATCTATGTGTGGATGAGATGTGTCACACTGATTTCAACAATATGTTAATCTTTCTGGCACTCAGCAGTATGTAGAGTGATCCAGACAGAGATACAGATAAGCAACTTGTTCGCAGCTTCTGAGAGAGGCCCAGAATCCCAGGAATGAGTCATCTATTAACATAACATTGAAACAGGAGCCACCCTCTTTTTGTAGCTTTAGCAGCACAAGCATCCCTTGCACTAGCGAGAGCTCTCTGCAAAACAGACACTCTGCAAATGCACACCTCCACCAAGTCCCATTCACAATGCACACAAACGCAGCATTTTATGCACATTAAACATCTCTTTTACACCATCCTCCTGAGCTTTGTGCATGTAACATAATGGCTTATAGGAAGATTCTAACCACATTCAGATGCAATTAAAATCCTTCTGTTGCTCATGTACAGGGCTTCTGATCAGAAGGAATATTTTATGGCCAAAGAAGGCTAAAGATGTGTGTGTATTAGTGTGGGATTGCAGCCAAGAACTCAGTCATTGAACATTGCCAGCGTCTGTGAATGGTGTCAGAAATACAATACATTCAAGGAAATGACTGTGTCTTGCCTTAACTTTCTAATATTTTTCCTTAATGCGTTATCGTAAGCTGCCTTAGGTACAGGGGAAAGTAGACTGGAAATATTTTAAATAAATGTATACTGAGATTTTTAAATATCCAAACCTGGCTCCTGAAAATTTCAGTGACTTACATCTTGGCTACAATTATATGTCTTACTGAAGACATAACTTACTCATACATGTGGGGGGGTGGGGGGGGTGGGCAGGGAGAGATATAGTTTTTACCTGTGAGCCAAAACTGAAACTTCCTAGTTAATAAATGGGGATCAATTGACATGGTGAAACCACTAAAGCTCCACTGACTCTAAAAAGGACTCTGCTAAATTGACTGTAAAAGCTTCTATAGAATTTATGCAAAAGATAGAAACTTCTACAGAATGCTTAAGCCACCCCATAGAATCTAATAAAAAAGCATGCCAACTATAGATTTCTGCAGACTGGTTTTTATCGTTATTATTGAGAGGATATACACAAGAAAGAATGAGAATAATTCTATATTGAAAATTTAAAGGACTTTTCTATAAAGGTTAGCTTTATTATACTGGAGATAAAATATTTCCAGCATGCCTTATCAAAAATAAGGGAGGAGAGGTTCTGGCTGATCCCTTCCCGCATGAATATTATTTTATTCCATTTATTACCAACTGTAACAAGATAAAAACAAGGAGTAACTTTAACTATTCAACTTCCCAGTCTTCAATGCAAACCATTTCTTTAAAAAAAATGAAAGGAAGGCAACTTTTGATAGAATCTAGTAAGGCTGCAAATCAAAGTAATAAAATGGGGGGATAATAAATACCAGTATCAGTATCAGATAAATATCAGTATCAGTGGATATTACTTTCTGATAAACACATTAGAATTTGAGTATTATCAAATAAATGCTTTCCAACTATTTTGTATGCTGATTTTCTTATTAATCCTTTGTATAGGTCATAAAATTTGAAAATGAAATAACTTCCCTCCATCCCATTCCATTAAGATGTTATTAACGTGGATGGCGCTGTGGTCAAAACCACCTAGCCTCTTGAGCTTGCTGATTGTAAGTTTGGCAGTTTGAATCGGCCTGATGGAGGGAGCTCCCAATGCTTTGTCCCAGATCCTGCCAACCTAGCAGTTTGAAAGCATACCAGCACAAGTCATGGTGTTCTGTGCGCTAGAAGTGGTTTGGACATGCTGGCCACATGACCCAGAAAAGCTGTCTGTGGATGAACGCCGGCTTCCTTGGCCTGAAAGCGGAGATAAGCACCACACCCCATAGTCAATTTGACTGGACTTAACTGTCCAGGGGTCCTTTACCTTTTACATCTTAACAGGTCATTAGCTTTTAATGGGAGAAGGCAGTCCTTCACGTTCCTGCTCCTGCACTTTGAATTGAGTCTGGAAACAAACTGGAAGCCAGTGTGGCTATTTCAGCGAGGGAGTAACATGTTCCCTGTGCTGCCACAACCGAAATGCCATTTACCTCCATCCTTTGAAAGGTCGGAAGCAAAGCCAGCTCTACCAACACGAGTTGAGCTGGAGAGAACAATTCAAAATATTGGACTGGATAGAAAGGAACAAATCATTCTTCATAGTTCAAGGGTCCTCAACCTTTTTCAGCCAGTGGACACACTTGGAATGTTGAGACAGGGCTGTTGTCAGGGGACTGCCATTGGGACAGAGGAGGGATGCAGGGGGATACAGAGAGCCTCCGACGCTTCTGAGGAGCAGCCCCTCAACGAGTGATGGGGAAAGCCACACCTCCAGTGGAGTGGAGGGGGACGGGGGTAGCCAGGCGAGGGGAGGGTTTGAAGATTCTACTTGAGAGCCCAAGTGCTTCACCTAGCCCGGCTGGCCAGGAGACAGGCACGCCATTTCCATTGCCCAGCTTGTGCAGAGGGGTGAAATGTAAGGAGGGGAGGTGGCGATTTGGGGTGTCTAAGTTCTTATGTTGGGGGAGAAACCAGAAGGGGCCACTCCCGGAATCAGCAAGCGACTAAGACGGACATGAACTTTGTGGTTCTGCACTGTATTTAGTTTGCGCCAATAAAACCTGTAAATAATAGGTCGGAGTCCTGTCTGGTTACTCACGAGCAACCACCACCAGCACCTGACAGCTGTGGGTGCCAGTCACAATATGGCTACCATTGGGCAGGGGAATAGAAAAGAGAGACAGTGTCACAAAATGTTAAGGGGGTGCTCCCCATCAGCCACCTCAACAATGGGGGGAAAGGATGCCTACATCAGCATGTTCTATGTATGAGAGGCTGAGGCAGTGTAAACAGGAAATGAGCAGGAAGAGCAAACTGTCTCTTGTGTGTTATGGATTTTTGAGGGCTTTTGTGGGTGCCATAGGAAGTATTGGTGGGCACACTGACACCCACAGGCACTGCTTTGGAAACCTCATCATGGACCTATCTGGGTGTTCTGCTCATAAGTGAAACTTACAGATCAGCCGGGAAAACAAGGATAAGTTCTGTGAAGCCCACTCCTATCTCAATCCATGTTCTCTTCCAACACTTGAAGTATGAAGATCTGGAGTAGAGACCCTCCTGTACTCAGGGTGTCTCCTTGCTCAATCTAGAACAGTTCAGACCTTTCTCCTCCTGAGTTGGAGATCAATGGGGGTTGAGCTTCTTGTATTGTTTATCACATTCCCTGCTCAGAGGTATGTTCTACACTCAAATAGGGAATCTCAAAATTTATGAACATTTTTAATTTTTTTCTTTAAAAAACAAAACAAAGAACTTAAGCGGATAAGTGGAAACTTGAAGAGGCTAAATGCACAGGGTATTTTGTGGGCCTGCTTTCAGCTTTTAAAAATCCATCTGTCTGGCACCATCTATAAAAGCTCTTCAAATCAATGTCAAACATGTCAGTCAGTGAGCAATGAAATAGGGGAACAAGTGATATATATCCTCTAAAATGATCTTTTCATCAGACGAAGTGCAACACAACAGCATTCGATAAGCAAAATGTAGTTTATTGACAGCAAATTAAGATATAGCCATTGAACTGATGGTAATGAAACTCCAAAGCCTGCTAAGCTTATAGCTGGACTCATTTTATAGCTTATGCCCTATAGGTGGACTCTTCTTCCAAGCTCTTTGCTCTTTTCAGTATATATGTTTTTATTTCCCTTTGGCCGATCCCAGCTAACTTTTTTTTTTCTACACAAAATGCTGTTAGTTAATAGCATAAAGTTTAACAAGAACTAATTTTGTGTCTGGACAAAACAAAGGGGTTTAGAGTTCCATTATGTCTCTGGAGAAACATCAAGATGCTTAAACAAAAATTACACTATGCAATCCCCTATAGGGTTTTGGTACCTTAATCAGAAGCACCACAAAACAGAGCACCACAAAATTGCCTCCACTATACTGAGTTAACCCTTCTAAATGCAACCTCTTTCAACGCATTTCTAGAGTGAAATAAAATATCTGGTTCAGCCCTCTTTTTGCTAGAGATCCAGCTCTGAGGGCCTTCTGGAGGTTCTCTCACTGTGAGAAGTGAAGTTACAGGGAACAAGGCAAAGGACCTTCTTAGTAGTTGTGCCCACCCTGTGGAACACCCTCCCATTAGATGTCAAGTAGATGAGTAACTATGCTATGATGAATAACTAAGCCACCCAGAGTGGTTGGGACAACCCAGTTAGATGGGCAGGATACAAAAAAATAATATTATTATTATTTATTGGGCTGCTCAAGCACAATGTTGTCATTGTGCATTTAAGGATGGTAGTAGGAAAAAGATTTGAAGTCTTATTTGTCAAGTCAGAATATGTTTTTTCGGGCCTCATGTGCACTAGACATTTAAAGCATACCACTTTAAACAGTCCTGGCTTACCCCTAAGAATCCTGGAAAGTACAGTGGTACCTCCAGTTACTTACTTTAATTCGTTCCGGAGGTCCGTTCTTAACTCGAAACTGTTCTTAACACGAGGTGTGCTTTCGCTAATGGGGCCTCCTGCTGCTGCGCCACTGGCGTGCGACTTCCGCTCACATCTCGGGGCAAAATTCGCAACCAGGAGCATCTACTTCCAGGTTAGCAGAGTTCATTACCCAAAGTGTTCGTAAGGAGGACAGTACGTAACCCGATGTTCCACTGTATAAAGCTGCTGAGAGCTACAATTCTCAGAATGGTTTATCAATCACACCCTCTTTCCAGGGAACTGGGATTTATAGCACTCTAAACCTGTTCTGTGGTTAACCACAACCCTCCAGAGTATATTTAGGGAGCATGGATGAAGGAGGGAGGGGGAATCCCAATGCATGGGTCAACCTTGTTCCATACATGCAACCATATACTTAAATCCCACCCTTTGTATTTCTGACTGTCAAATATCAAAACAAAACAAATAAAGCTCCATGAAGCTCTGACCCAGAAGATTAAATTTGCAACTCATCTGTTGTGCCACACATCGGTGGCATCTATGATGCCTTCAGACCTGAACAATCAATTAATTTTTATTTCCATTAATTTAATTCATTTTGTTTTCCATTTTTCTGAGTTGCATTCGATTAATTTTTAATTCAATATTACTTTCCATTCAGTTCTGTTCTTAATTCATTTTTGGTTTTTTTCCATTAAAAATGTTGAGACCCACACAGCATTCTGGTGCCTGTAGCTTTGCCATCCAAACGGCATGACATAGTCAGGATTTCTGCTGTTACTCCAAGGCATAAGATCTGTAAAATTGCAGTCAGATTGGACAAAACGCTCCCATTTTGCCAGCAGTTAAAAAGAACACATGTTCTGTCATCATCCCTTTGCATTCAGTGGGAGACCCAGCTGCATTTCTCTGGCTTGTAACTTGTGTTTTACATCCTATTGGTATGAAATTCAGATCTGCCAAATTGTAAGTAGATGGGACAATGAGCTCCATTTTGTGTGCAACTGAAAAAGTAGTGTATAGACACAGTCTATGCCAGCTATACTGCTTTCCAATCTTTCTGTTTCACTCTTCTCCGCCCCCCCCCCCACTTCACGTGACCTTTCTGTGAACTGTACACTGCGTTGCAAACTACATATCCAATGCAAAATTGTCTCCAATTGCAAATGAATAAAACCAATGGGGAAATGAAACAAATGTATTTCATTCATTTTCCTATTCTTTCTCATTCTTTCCATTTGTTTTCATTATAAAAAGAAATAAAACACTCCCCCTCCCCCCGAAATCCATGCATACACCTCATTAAGAATGAAACTCACACCATCATCATTGTAAGCATGTTCTTCCAGGAGACAGTGGAGGGGGGGATAAGGTAATTTAGGTAGCGACGCTTGAAGAATTCAATCTGGGGAAATCCCTATCACCTGATCTGCACCTCTTGGATTAATATGTGAATCAGAGTTTAGCTAGCTAGGAGATTTGGCTCTTCTCTGACTGTTGCAATGCAGTTCTTGTTAGTTTTAAGATCTGTCATGCATTTAAATGTACATTTTGAGAAAAGATACAAATTTGAGTACTAATTTTGAAAAGGATAGCATATTAAAATATTATTAATATACTAGGGAGTACTCTGCTTGCCTATCTCCATGCCTCTGTCTGCTTCTTGCCTACATTATCCCTCAGGACCACAACATTTCTCAGCTCCCTGGTTCAGTTTTCCTCCTGAAATGTTTCTCTCTGCATCTTCCCACCCCATGCCTCTATTTCCCTCCCCAAGACCACAGTGTGTGTTTTTCTTTGCAGCTTCTGAACCTATAAAAGGGTCACAATATCTCCCTACCCCTACCACCATCTTCTCTCCCTCTCAGAGCTTCCCAGCAAAAGGATTATATTCCTCCTCCTCCCTGGTTCCCTTCTTCTCCATTGCTCCCCTGCCAGAAAAAGTCTCCCTCAGAGTCAGGGAGAAAGAGAGATGGGGAGGGGACTTGTCTCCCCAAAAGCAGGTAATGATGACCTCCACCTAAGGTGACCTATTTAGGCACTGAGGTGGATTCTTCCACACGCTGGATTCAAAGTCTCATTTCAGCCTCTCAGTCCTCTTCCACCCCAGGTGGCTCAGACTGTTGTAACAGTGTGTGACAACAGACCAGCACAAATATGAGAGAGAGAGAGAGAGAGAGAGAGAGAGAGAGAGAGAGAGAGAGATTGGATTCAGCTAGATCGGTAAAGAAAAAGCATTTTAAATGTGTTGTATATGCAATATAACACTGTGACACCAAATACCACTGTGGAGCCCCACCTTTCTCAACTGGATTTCCCAGGATGAGGATCAGAACAGATTTGTGGGCAGAGAGCAGTGAGAGGAGAGGGAGATTAAGTTCTGTTGTGCAGGTGGAATTCCTTGCAATAACAGGATGACTTTGTTGGATACAACCTATGTTTTATTTATGGTTATGTTGTATGTTTTAATTTGTAAAAACTTGTTGATTGGTGGCTTCGTTATTGCATGTATTCCAAACCTGGGTCCATTTGGTGAAGGCAGGGTTATAAACAGTATACAGCATCTTAATAAATTTTAACAGGATTTTTTTAAAAAAAAATCACAAGAAAATATGAAAATAAAATAGGACAGAATTATTGGTATAAACCTGCTTCTCTAAATTTAGAGGCATACAAAATATTGAAAATCCTTCCTAATAATTCAGGATATCTGGTTGGTCACTTTTGAATATTGTCTCATACAGATAATTGACTGGATGTTGATTAGAAATGAATATCACTTTCTAAATATATGAACCCATGATCCCCACCCCCCAAAGGTAATTCACAAATCTTCCTTAACTGGAATTCTAAAATAGCATAATGGATCACCACAGAGTGAAGAATGATGCCATGTGAGAAGAAGGTATATGAAGAAATGCTTGTGCCAATGAATCATAATAGTGTGACACTAAATTCCTCCCAAAAAATTGTTTTTATTTTCCCCAACAAAATTGTGAACTTTCATTGGATCTATGCTAGCAAAGATATGTAATGACAAAGGTGTTTCTGATTTCATTTTCACTCCAGTATTAGAGAGCTTTTAAATCTTGTGTAAGGATGTTTTGTACTTTTTACTAGGAGACTTTCAAGCAGAGATGGAGAGCCTGTAGCCCTGCAGATATTGTTGGACTCCAGTGACCACCAACTTTGGCTAGCATAGCCAATGGTCAAGGATATTGGGAATTGTAATTCTGAAGGCCCAAAGGTTAGTCACCCCTCCTTTAAAGTTTCTTTCTTTCTTTTATTTTTATTTTTAACAAAAGTCAACTTTATATTTATAAAAGTTTTGCTTTGCTGCACTTGCTAGGTTCTGTATATTTTTCAAAAATACCTTGGTTTTAAGCTTATCAGAAGGACACCTGGGAGCGCTTACTGTGGTCTTTAAGAGAGATCACATTTGCAACCCACAAATCTTCAATGCGTTCCTTTGATAGGATGTCACTCATGCTCAATAGATCTTATCCTTTGCCTTTTTACCTGAACTGCAAGAATTTCTATATCCTATATAAGTTATCTATTAAGAAAGCAGTAGTGGTGTACTGTAGTGCCTAGCTTTTCCCATTTTAATTTTCTAGAGCTGCAATCCTATACATGTTTACATGGAAGTAAATCCCATTAACCTCAATTGAGTTTACTTCTGAATAGACCTACAGCTTTGCACTTCCGGGCTGTGCACAGACATGTGGATTGACATAGTTTTTAAAATTATTATTATCACTTCATAGTAGAAGAAACAGCCTCCCCTGGAGATCACAGAGCCCAGGCAAGTTCATATGTTGGAATACAGTCTTTCAGATAGCCTGGACCTAAGCCATATAGGATGTAGCTAAGATGTGTTTCACTGTGGGCAAAACAGACATCTCAAGGAACAGATGCAGCCAGCATAGTAGCTTTAACCGTGCAACTATACTCCTGGCTCCTGCAGAGACATGGGCATCCATGCTCAGGGCTGAGACCAGGAGCATGGCCAAATTACAAACCTGTGTCTTCAGTGGGAGTGTTACCCCATCCAGTACAGGCTGAATAACTATTTCCAGTTCTGCCTTCCAACTGACCAAGAGCACCTCTGTCTTTTATCATATGTGGTGGTCTTGTAGTCTTGTAGTAAGGTTAAAGCTTGCTGGGAAATGATATATAATCAATTGAAAAGGATGTTCAAGGTAACATTTGTTTAAAAAAACCAGAAGCTTTTCTTTTGGGAATTATAGGGACAGAACTACCTAAATTGTATTGAAATTTATTTATGTATACTGCTACAGTAGCAAGAATGCTACTCACCCCAAAATGGAAAGAAGCAAAAATCCCAGCAAATGAAGAATGGATACAAAAACTTATGGAATATGCAGAAATGGTGAGACTTACCAGAAGAATAATAAATCAAGAAAACAAACATTTTATAAAAGAATGGAAATGGTTCATTGAATATTTACAGATCAATTGCAAATAGATAAAAACATTGGCAGGATTATTGTAATAACCTGCAGTTTCACAAGAGTTTATATTTAAAGTAGATAATTAAATGAGCAAATTAAATTAATTTGGATATGCAGAAGATATCTAAAAATAAATTTAAGAAACCACAGAAAGAGGGGAAAGCAAATCAAACTTGTAATGTTAAAATGATTGTAAAATTAATGAAAGGTATAAATTTGAAAGGTATAAATAAAACCTTTTTTTAAAAAAGCACCTCTGTTCACCCTCATCCAGTCCATTCCTGACAACAGGTACCGGTTTAGAACCAAAACCACCTCGTTGGAAATGGCAGATAAGGGGGCATCATATACCATTAACAGTTTCCACCAGACCAAAACTATGCCTCGCTTGCTTTGGCTGTAAAATAATAATTACTCTGATTCTTTGAATATGCCACTGCTAAGGGTGAAAGTCATAAATCAATGTTCACAATTTCATTCAGCCATCTGTTGTCTTTTTTTGTTCTCAGAGCTCATGGAGATGACAGGATTTCAGATAATCTCCAAAGTGATTAAAAAATTAGCAAGTGTACTTGTCATTTCTAAGCAGGTGTTGTTTTCAAGCCCACGACCCTTTGCTGTCCTCTTTAAGTATGATATTACCTCCAAACAAAAACAGTGCTCAAGAATTTTTCTTAAACAGAAGAACTGGGTTGCAATGATGGACTCCAACATAAGCTCTGTTATCCAGCCATTCAATAACACGCGTAACCAAACATATGAGATGACATTGAGGTGCAATACCAAGGCCTGCCTCCTCTGGCGCATTATTATAGCTACACAGTTTAGAGCCTTCCATGGGTTTGAGGGAAACGATGTGAAGCAAGCAGCATACATGTGCATGAAGGATTCCTGTACTGTTCAACATGCTAAACAATCAGGGTTTTCAATTGTGCAAGGAGCTTCATGAGTAGAAGAGCCTTCCTATGTGAAACTGTAGCACCCTGCTTGTAGTTAACGCTTAGCTGGAATGAAATATTCAACGCAGCAATAGAGAAATTAATAATTTATTTGTCAGACAAATAAATGAGAGACACAGTGGTATATGGATACCAAAGCTCTGCTCTTCCAGCCCTGATGGCCAGCACTTATATTCCCTCAGCCCAGCTCCCTTGCTCCTCCTTTGGCTGTCTCTGTCCAATCAGCCTGGTTGAAATTCCTATTGGCTGTTTGCTAGAACCAATCATAAAAGATACACCCATTTCCTATTACCTTTTATGGGAGACAAAGAGCTATATTTCCTTCTATCTATAAATGGCAGACAAGTAGCCATATATCTTACATTTACCTCGACCAGGCACCTTAATTAACAGATTATCTTTGCCCTATTGCCCTATTGCCCTATTCACTCCAGAACAGATGGCTAAAGCAGATGGCTTATCTTAAACAGAGGTCAGAGATCTTGGGTTCACCTTCTCACACACCATCTATGAAATAAGAATCTAACATAAGAATCTAACATTTCTTACTTTCTAAATCCTTTGCATAATTACATTTAAGCCAATATATTTCATACATAACATATATAGATTTTTAGAAGAAAAGGAACTTAGAGAACTTAGAGAATTTAGCTTTTACTAAGTTCTCTGAAGCTTCAAAGCAGCTTCAGAGAGAAGCCTCTTTCCTTAGCCAGCTGCTGTTCCCATTAGCTCTTGCCCTTTTTAACCTTATGAAAATATGACTCGAGTCTTCTGTTAAACAATAAAACTTACTATTTACCAACTCTTAATTGTGTTTTTGCAGCTTGATTGTATTCTGTAATTTGTATGGTCAGTGTGACCTTTTGCTCCTAGCCTGTAATTTCCTTTTACAACCCTGAGGCACTTGCTTAAACAGGGGCCCTTAACAGGAAGATAAACATCTGCCAAAGCACCCAGGCAGCTGCTTTATGCCTGGCATGAGAGAATGAGAGATACAAACATTTACAAATATATATTTTTAAGCTCATTTTAAAAATGCAGATCTTCATCAGATGCCTCAAAACAATCACCTTAGGACCCAGGGAGGGCTCAAAGCCAGGCATGGGGAAACTCTGTTTTACAATGTCATGCCACACAAAACATGGTTGCCTACCCCACATCTGACATCATATGTTTAAACTGTGCAATCTGTGCAGTGATGGCATTCTAGAGGGAGGTGGGGCTTAGCACCCCAACTGTTGACTGCTGATATTTTTGATGGTGATTTTATGGAATTATTTTGTTTATTTTCTCCTTATATGTTATACACCACCTTGATAAATACTTTATGAAAGTGTGGATAAAGCAAGCGGAAAATGTAAGCTACAGTAGATCTGAACTAGAATGTGGCAGGTCAAGTTTATTGTGAGAGCATGGAGACACACATTAATTATCACTTGCTAACTTTCTGCAGCTCAAATTGTGCTTAAAGGCACAAGAGCAAAAGTCAGTGAAAAAGAAGAAAAACGAAGATCAGATCAAGCTGAAACAGGTTGAGAATCAGAATTAAATAGGTGGGGTTGGGGAAGGAGCACTTGTAGGATGTCATACCCATTTTTCTAACAAAGGTTATCCTTCATAATTTCATCATATTCCTGAGGTCGGATGCTCTTCACAAATGCAAAAGGCCTTCACTGTATGACAAAAGCTCTTCAGACATTCATAACACTATAACATGCAGCCAGTTCATTTTGATAGTCATGCAAATCGTCTCTGTTTTCACTGTGGGAATTGTGATAGAGCACACTGGTGAATGGAAATTAGGAGAAAGACAATTGAAACTTTAATTATTATCTGACATTTTTGGCATGCACTTCTTGTTTCCCCTTTCAATAGCCAGCTCTCAGTCTTCCATAGGTGCTGTCGAAACCAATATAACGTTTCTGCATCATGTGATACCATACAGACTGTTCATAGGTCTTAAGTGTTCATTGTAAACATGGTTCAACAAAGAGGCAACTTAAAGTCTTTTTAGCCTACTAACTGTATATCATAACAAGATTGTGTCAAACTACTATAAGGAGTTGTTGCCAGTATTAATCTGATGACTCTTGTAATGTAAGATGTAACACTAAGAAGTACTATTGCTTCTATCTTCTACTTAGTGTATGTGTGGGGTTTTGTGTCAGCGTCACTTGTATGGGTTCTCTTACTATTTGCTTGTTATATTTCCTTGGTGGTGAGAGAGGTTGAGGGTGGCCTAGGGTGTGGTTGGTTGTCTTTGGTTGGCTGTAGTGATATTTGTTTACGTGTGTGAGTGTGTGAGGGGATGGATTATTGGATCAGGTTAGCCCTGCTTTTATTATAAGCCTCTAGCTGACTATTTGTGGGAGGTAAGAGCAGATGGATCTTTGATTGGATCTGATCCAACAGGCATTTTCTGAAGTTCTTAAGGCAGATCTGCTCTTCCTTATTCCTAGACAGCGATATATTCTGTTCGTGATTGAGCAATTTATATACGAAGACCTGTAAGGTCTTCACAAAGGATTATCTTACTAGTGCTGCCCTTTGCATTTGACTTCCTTCTCAGCAATACATTGCACCGCAATAGCTTTTGGCAAAGTACTTTTGGAATAAAAGAAAAATGAAGTCAGTATTACACAGTCAAAAGAAAAGAAAAGAAACTATTGGTTCAGCAGCCATATCCAGTTGTGGGTGTTACAAAACACAATAAATACAACACCACACCAAATATCTCCCTCTTTTTCCTCATCTTGGTCTTTTTGCTGCCATCTGTGCCAGCCCCAGTTTGAGAGCCATTATGGTGTAATTGTCAGAGTGATGGAAACCAGGGCTCATATTGCCACTCAGCCATGAAGCTTACTGAGTGACTTTTGGCCACTCACGCTGTCTCAAACTAGAGTGTTTTTTGTGTGTGGATATAAACCAAGGAAGGGGAGACTCACATATGCCATCTTGAACTCCCTGAAGGAAAAGTAGGATATGAATGCAATACATCATAAAGCAAATAAGCGGAATTATAGTGAACTGGGTTTGGAGGTCCAGTGCATCAGTGGAAGTGAGTTAGTTGGGGACTTACAGCCTGGAAAGGATATTGATGAGGAATTATTTTCTGATTCAAGTTAAAATACAAGCCCCAGGAGGACATGAGGATTGTAATCTTACAGTTGAGGTATTATGACTTTCTCCCCTTAAACTTATACATAGACCCTCCAAGTGTCCCTATTTTCCAGGGACGTCCCTGATTTAAAGAAGCCATCCCAGTTTCTGATTTGATCCTGGAATGTCCCAACTTTTCCTTAGGATGTACTATTTTCAGTTGAGAAATGTTGGAGGGTATGGCGTTATCTGACCCTGAGCCATCTGAAGGCAATCCTGTATAGGGAAGGGTTTTTTAACATTTAATGTTTTATTTTGTTTTTACATACCGTATTTTTCGCCCTATAGGACGCACCGTCCCATAAGGCGCACCTAGTTTTTTTTGGGGGGGGGATAAAGGGGGGAAAATTTATTTTTCCCCAAGCCTGAGCTTTCCCCGACCCCAGCCCCCAGAACAGGCAACTCTTCACAAGCCGTAGGAGCCCAGCGCCGGGCTCCCACGCCTTGCGGAGAGCTGCGCAAAGTCTGCATGCAGGCAACTCTCTGCAAGCCGTGGGAGCCCGGTGCAGGCGGTCACGGCTTGCGGAGATCTGCTCGAAGCCTGGAGAGCGAGAAGGGTCGGTGTGCACCGACCCCTCTCGCTCTCCAGGCTTCAGCGAAAGCCTGTATTCGCCCCATAGGACGCACACACATTTCCCCTTCATTTTTGGAGGGGGAAAAGTGCGTCCTATGGGGCAAAAAATACGGTATGTTGGAAGCTGCCCAGAGTGGCTGGGGCAACCCAGTAAGATGTGTGGAGTATAAATAGTAAAATTATCATTATGGAATGGGACGTCCCTATTTTCATCAGAGAAATGTTGGAGGGTATGTACTTCCAAGCCTAGAGGTATGACCTTGTGACACCACTAGCTATAATAAGAGCCACTTACTTCCTGTCTTTTAGTGAGGAAATGGTCATTATGAATCCCAGCATAGGGAAATACCACCGTAGCAGGACACCTATATCTATTCCCAGCCTCTATGGGGAGTACTTGGCATAGTTTAAAATGGCCCTCTGTGTACATGTGGATGAAAGCTGTCTAATTTACAGGTGTTGCCCACAATTCCAAGTTGCAAGGCCTGTAATTTATAGTCTAGTTATATCCCTGGTCATTGCTACTCAAGTCAAAAGTTGCAAGGAAGGACATGTTCCCTCATACTGCCCAATGGCTGCAATTATGTAGATTTGAATTGGACACTAAACCAGAAAAGGGGCTATATGTCATTATCAAACCTCTCAACTGTAAAATTGCCTAGCCCTTTGATTCCAGAGGAGATGGAGTAGATGAGGACAGCCTAATAGGCAGGATGGAGAAAGAGCAGAAAATCTAATGGAATTAATACACAATATTCTGAGTGCATTTGTGGGTTCTCAGAGATAATGATAAATCTCTTTTATATTGCTTTCTCTTCTTTTTCTTTTTTGGCTGAAAGCAAAGAGGAGAAGAAAGTGAAACTACCAATTCCTATGTCCTTCCTATGCCTTTTACAAATACTGTACATAGAACACCTCACTAGCAGCTGAGGAGACCTCTCCCCTCCTACCTATTGATTTCATGTTGGCAAGCAGCTCCTTCACTATGGTGCAGAAGATGGGGAACACTGGAACAGTCAAAACTGAGCAACAAGAATGTATGAGGGGAAACTGGAATTTGAGAAGACTCAACTTATTCCAACAGAATAAGATAAATCCACTTACTCTTACAATCCTTTTATTGTGTATGTTTCATTTCCTTATTTCTATATGGGACCTAAATGACCATTGGAACCAGATAGCATTTTTATCTTTTTACTGACTGTGCTTTTAACAGGTGTGTGACAAATGGAAATACAGCGGGTGATTCCACCCACAACTTACCTACAGGCCATTATGACACCTATATCAGGTAGCATGCTTATACCAAAATGAATTATTTCATCCAAATGGTGCCATTGAATTGCCCATTCTCCTTCCATGTAAAAGATTTCACTGTGAAGAATAACTGTAAGATGTACAGGTGGAATGAAAATCAGTGGAAACTGTGCCCTTGGAGAAATGCAGTAATGGCATTTGGCAGCAGAAGACATTTTGGCAGGTGGATAATACAGGAACATATGTTGCAGTGGGAGGACATGTTAGTTCTGCCATCTTTACTGTCTCCAAAACAATCCTAAATAGATTTCCTGGCAGGAGATGTGTAAAATAAAGCTCATCCATTATTTCAGGAGCCTCCCCTTTGTAGCAACTGTGGAATAAGGAAAGTGAAGGAGTGAAGAACTCAAATTTAAAATATTTTACATGCTAATGAGAAGGTAAGCATGTGGATGGGAAAGCAGAGCCTCTTTAAGGCAGGTATAAAACTGCAGATCTTTGAAAATTGCTCGACTGCTGTTCTACATCTAGTAAAAGGCGAGCCAAGCATTGGGTGACTGTCAAGCTTTTATAAAGTTTAGGATTTCACTGAGTTCTGGCATAGATTTTTAGCAATTACCATGCTCATTAATTTGTTGGACTGGGCAGCTCTGGAGATGATGATTTGTAATCCTGTGGTTTTCTTACTTCCATGGTCTCAAAGTACTTCATTAACATTAGACTCATAGAGACACTGAGTTGGAGGAACCCTGAAAGTCATTCTGTTGCCACAAACCAGAAAGAAAGGGGCTGCATCAAACTGTAATAGGGAAATAATAGAGGGATAACCACATAGAATTCATAAGCTGTATTTTCCTGGCAGAACTCTTTGTAGCTTGCATAGATGCACTCTTCTACAGGGAGAAAATAAACGCCAAAAATATGTTCCAGTTCCAAGTCTGCTATTTGTTCAAATGAGACTTGCCCAATAACTCACTAGCAGTGAGGTATGACTGTATACTCTCCACTGCCACCACCTTCCTGATTGATGCAAAGAAGAGATTGCCACAAACACAGAAGGAAGGTGCAATGCAAAAAGGCACCATGTAGTGTTCAGATGGACCCACCAGAGCAGATGATTCAAGGAATGCAGGTTAGTACCTAAAAACCAAATAAATATGCACAGGAACAAAAAGGGACTTCCCAGCAGGAAAGGTGCTCATGAGTCAACAGACTTGAACCCTCCTTTTCTGGAACTGCTGCCTAGGGATGTTTATCTCACCTTCCTCTCTGGTGGCTTTCCATAACTTTAAATAAACAAAAACCCAATATATAAACATACACAGTTTATATATAATATATGCACAGGGCCACAGCTGAATGGTAGAGAGTCTGCTTTGCATACAGAAGGTCCCAGATTCAATCTCCAGGTAGGGATGGGAGAGAACCTTGTCTGAAGTCCTGACGAACCAGTCCCAGCTGTTGCCCTAACTCAACATAAGGTAGCTTCTCGTGTAAGGTATCAATTAGTTGACATCCTGGGCTGTGAGTGTCCTGTGCCAATGGGTTAGGGTTTAAGAGGAGGAATTGCTTTCTTTGGTTCTACTTCTTTCATATCTCCTTTTCTCATGAGATTTGCTTGCATTACATGTGATTGGGGTACAACTGAAAGACAGATGCTTCCCATAGGAATTTGGTTGGCCAACCTGAAAACAGGATGAAGGACAAGATAAGTCATTGCCCCAATCCAGCAGGCTGTTCTTATGTTTATGTGACCATATTTCAGTGAACTAATTAGGAATTGCCCTGACAATATTCACACCCAACACACACAGAAAGAAAACAGAACAGAACAGAACAGAAAAAAACAATTAATTTCATTGACCAGTATGTTAGAAATCTGATAAATGTTCTTAAACCTTTAGCAAATCAGTGTGTTTTAACTATGTCAAACTACTTCTTACGTCTTCCTTCCTCTTCTTCTGTAGATTTTTCTGCAATCAACATTTAAATTGTAAACTCCTTGGTACAGAGACCTATTTTGTCGATGTCATGCTGTTTAGAATAATAGTCACATAGAAGTAATAGTTTAAAGAGATTTATTGACTTTCCGCAAAATATTTTGGTGCTTTAGACATTTGAATTAAGCAGCACGTTTTCAAAACAGCAACACTAACATCAGCTTAAGCCTAGTAAGTGATTTATACTGTTGTCTTACATGATGCCTCAACTGTGCCAGAAAATTGTTCCCACTTCTTCTAGGGCAACATTTTGAAAGTCTTAGAAAACAACATAAAAGCTATTATATGGTTTTAAGGTCCACTTACGGAGAGAGGCAATATCTAATTCTACCACATGAAAAGCTACAAGGCACTGAACAAGAATTTGTGCTTCTTTGACTGTAATAACCTCTTTATGTTGGGAACTACTCAGATCTCTGGACAGTATGTAACAGATTTTCTGTGAAAGGATGGTAATAAATGAACTTCTGCTAACAAACAGCAAAATATCATAACTTGTCACACACCAGCAAACCGAGTATCTTGGAGTTTAGGAAAAGCCAGAAGCCAGCTGGTGAATTTCACTGCTGGTCATTATGCTTTTTGACACCCCTATAAGACCTTACAATCATCTCACAAAGGACCTCATAACGATCAGGTAGCAGGAACTCTTGACAGTGAGAAAGAGAGCATTAGGAGATGTTGAGAAGTGATAAAGACTTCTGAATCCAGTCTTGGATATGTGCTCAGGGCTAAAAGAACCAGATAAACAGGTACATACGTTCAATCAGCAAGGGTATATTTACTCCTCATGGATTGAAATGCATTATATGTGTGTGTGTGCGCGCATGCGTGCGTGCTGTATCTATATTATACTTTCTAAATTGTACCAAACATAGTTAGATATGAGTGTGGCCATCTTGAATCTTATTGGACCAGTGTCATATGGCCAGTGAGCAAGCACAAATATTTTCAAAATGGTGACCAGCAGTTCTATTGGGGGGGGGGAGGGTAGATCCTTAATGAAATTCTCAAGTCCCTTTCCCTCATTCCTGTTTAAGCCAAATTGTGGAACTGCTGCTGTCCTCTAAAAACGTCACTAATGGGGCCATCACAAAATATTGGATCCCCAGAATTTATTTAGTCTGAGATACAATTTCTTCAGTTAAAACATTTTAATTTTAATTTTGACTGCCATGGTGGAAGAGGTGGCAAAAGGGGTTAGGGAGGAGATAAAATTGAAATTAGATTGCAGTGCCATATCTTACTGACGTTTTGTGTAGTTTCATTAGGCTGCAATCCTAGGCATCATTTTAACATTTTGATCCAGGCTAGAGTTGGACAACTATTACCAGTCCATGTCCAAACACATGTTTAAAATACACTTATTTAAATCTGTATTTAAATCTGTATGTTTTCTCAAAATATTATTTAAATGTATATTCCTCCCCCCAACACAACCCCCATTTAATGTTTTATTTTGGAATGTTTAAACGGCTAAAAGTCACAGTGTATTACTGAGGGAACCTGAGGCCACCATCTTGGTCTGGTTCTACTCATTGTCTCCATGTCTGAGAGCCACATGTAAGCACCCTTGCATTCCATGGTGGGAAAAAAGATGGAAAGAAGAAGAAGAAGAAGAAGAAGAAGAAGAAGAAGAAGAAGAAGAAGAGTAGTAGTAGTAGTAGTAGTAGTTTGGATTTGATATCCCGCCTTTCACTCCCTTTAAGGAGTCTCAAAGCGGCTAACATTCTCCTTTCCCTTCCTCCCCCACAACAAACACTCTGTGAGGTGAGTGGGGCTTAGAGACTTCAAAGAAGTGTGACTAGCCCAAGGTCACCCAGCAGCTGCATGTGGAGGAGCGGAGACGCGAACCCGGTTCCCCAGTTTACGAGACTACCGCTCTTAACCACTACACCACACTGGGAGGGAGTTATAAACTGCTGTTTTTCCTCACAGCTGATTAAATCCTCCCATATCTAGCAGGCAACTCCTATGCTCAATCCAGCCTCCCATTTAGGGCAGTGAATAAGGCCAGAAGTGAATAACCAGTCATTATAGGTGTCATAGAAGCTGTGGCTGTACCTGTCAAAATTCTAGCAGCTAATGGAAGCTTCTGGGACATCTTCAAGGAATGCCTCATGGATAACGCATTACAGTAATCCAGATGGGAAGTCCAGGTACAGTTGCAGCCAGTGAACCAGTAGAAGCTGTTAAAGGGCACTCTAGTTCTTTCCTGCCTGCTTTGTCCTCATGCCCATTTTGAAGAACAATGTTACATTTTTCTACAGCAGTGGTGTAGTGGTCTATGGTTGTGGGGTGTTGAAGACCTGTAACTATTTCTGTAGCAGGGTTTCTGCAGGGTCCATGCCTTCAGTATCCTAGGGCCACCCAAATCAGCATGAGAGCGGAGCTATTCAGCCACTGTATGCTCCAAACCTAAGCATTTGGTATGCTTTGGTTTCATGAGAATGGTGTGCAAGTTCTGTTACATACAATGGAACCTCCCGGAAAACACAACTTAAGTCACTCTGAAAGAAGACATCAGAGCACTCCAAATAATTTGGCCATCTATATAATCTAGACAGCATCTTAAAAAGCAGAGACATCACCTTGCCGACAAAGGTCCGTATAGTTAAAGCTGTGGTTTTCCCAGTAGTGATGTATGGAAATGAGAGCTGGACCATAAAGAAGGCTGATCGCCAAAAAATTGATGCTTTTGAATTATGGTGCTGGAGGAGACTCTTGAGAGTCCCATGGACTGCAAGAAGATCAAACCTATCCATTCTTAAGAAAATCGCCCTGAGTGCTCACTGGAAGGACAGATCGTGAAGCTGAGGCTCCAATGCTTTGGACACCTCATGAGAAGAGAAGACTCCCTAGAAAAGACCCTGATTTTGGGAAAGATTGAGGGCACAAGGAGAAGGGGACGACAGAGGACAAGATGGTTGGACAGTGTTCTTGAAGCTACTAACGTGAGTTTGAACAAACTGTGAACCAGAGCATGCCAGGCACTCCTTGTCTTGTCCATGGGGTCATGAAGAGTCGGACACGACTAAACAATTAAACAACAACAATAGACAGAAAATCATAGGTCTAGCTGAAAGACAACATATGAAGATCTGCACTTGTCATTGAATTGCATCCCTAATTATTAATGAATATGTATGTGATTATTGTATAATTTTATAAAGTAGTATAAGCTTAGCATGACTGTGAAATAGTGCGGCTGTGAGGGTGTGTGCCTGTGACTACCTTGAAGGAATCCTGCACTTCTGAATTTACCTCATGCTACTGCTCTATAGTGAATGATATATTCACACATCAACATTGGCAACATTTATGCCATGACTATGGTCATTTATAGTTGCAAAATGGAGCCATCACATGTCCTAACTCAATAAGACTAAACATGTACAAGATCAAGCATTGCAAATATCCAAAGGAACATTACCTAAGCTTTTTTATTTTTTTTAAAAAAGCTCAGAGTAGGAAACAGCTTCTCCTTTCAAGGACATTCTTAACCTGTTCATATATCAAAATAGAGAAACTTGTTTTTACCGTGTCAACCATATTTTATGCTCCCTCATGAAAATTCTACTTGATATGTTAACCTCTGCACATTACTGCCTGGAGTGAGGAGGAGAACAATTAGATGTGCTAATTTGTTTCCCTTTTCACTTACATTTAATATGTCTGCAGTAGGAGAACTCACCAGAAAACATAGCCACAAGTCCATCTAGCAGTTATTAGCAAATTTACACATTTACGCTGAATTTTCAATTACCATTAGCACAGAGATTAGAAAGGGGAAAATCAATTTGTTTTGAAGCTATAGTAGAAAATATCAAATATTTTAATTAAAAATATACTGAGTTGGAACTTCCACTGCTTTTGAAGCAACCTTGTCTGGAAATAGCCCTACTGTATGTTACTTATTACAGAAAGTATGTTGGTGGAACTGGAAAGGAGGAAGGGATTAATTTCCTTCATGAGAACAAATCACTCCACAGTTTAAGAAGGATTTTGACAAGCTGGAACATGAACAGGTGAAGGTGACCAAGATGATCAAGGGCCTGGAAACCAAGCCTTCTGAGAAACGGTTAAGGAAATTAGGTATGTGCAAAAGAAGAGACTGAGGAGAGATACGATAGCCATCTTCAAATATCTAGATGGCTGTCACTAGTTTTCTCCTGCTCTAGAGGGTAGAACCCAAACCAATGGCTTCAAATTACAAGAAATGAGATGCCAACTAAACACCAGGAAGAACTTTCTGACAGTAAGAGCTGTTAGAGAGTGAAATGGACTACTTTGGAAGGTCTTGGACTCGCCTTCCTTGGAGCTTTGTAAGCAGAGGTTGGAATGCCTTCTGTCATTGATCCTTTTGATGAGATTCCTGCATTGCAGAGGGTTGTACTAGATAACACTTAGGATCCTTTCCAACTCTACAATTATTGCCTTTCGTCATGAATATATATTTTGTCTGAGCCTTTATTATCATGAATTTGAATAAACATAAAGGATTCTAGAGAGGAAATAAAATGCTTAAATTGTGACTGCTCACAGATTGTGGAACTACATTCTGACCCCGTCCCCCTTTCTGCTTTCTTTTCACTGGTAGGTGAACACATTTTTGTTTAGACAGTCCTTTGGCCGCTAACTGGTTGTCGTGGCAGGATCTTCTGAAGGTGGGTGTTATACATCTCTCTCTCTCTCTCTCTCTCTCTCTCTCTCTCTCTCTCTCTGTCCTTTTAAATGAATTTATTTTTTAAAAAAATATTTTTATTGCATTTTTTCCAGATAGAGATATACAGTCAGATATACAAAGAAACAAGAACAACAAGAAAAGAAAAGAAAGAAAGATGAATCATTTCAAAGCTTTTTTCAGTCTTCTACCGGACTTCCCCACATCTCCCTCACCGTGCATTCTTAACAATAAAAATATCAGCAAATTATAACCTTGTTTCATGCGTTTCTTTTGTACTTTCAGATAATTGCATTTTAAGTTTAAATTACTTAGTTAATTTACTCTAAAGACAAATATAATGTTATTTTAAACATTTAAACATTAGTCCTTTCATTGATATTACTTAGTTTCATATATCATCCACTCTCATTGCTGGAGCTAACCTTTCCAAATCATGCGAATTCTTATGATTCATATAACTTATAAAATTTTTGCAAATAGTCCTTAAATTTTTTCCAGTCCTCCTCCATTGCTTCTTCTCCCAAATCTCGGATCCTGGCAGTCATCTCGGCCAATTCCATATAGTCCATCAATTGCTGTCAGGGGTTCAGGAGCAGAGGCAAGGGCAAGGGAGGAAACAGAGAGCGAGGGGGAGGAGGCAGAAGAAAAGATGAGTGATGACGACGACCCGAGATCTCCGAGTCTTTCCAGTGAATCAGAAGATTCACAGAAAGGAGCACCAGTGGCCAGGGCAAGGGGGGAGCCTAGGGGGACACCCCAGGAAGATAGAGCCAGAGGGGACTCAGAGGAGAGCAGTTGGAAATCGGGACCAGCGTCACCGCCAGAGAGCAGGGAAGAGGAAGGGCGCCAGGGATCAAGCGCTGGCAGCTCACAACAGGGGGGAGGGCACGAGTCAGGAGTGGCCACACCTCCATCGGGGAGCGAAGAAACGGTCAGACGGAAAGTGGAAGGTTGGGCGCGCGCGCCAAGTTCAAATGCACAGGAAGGTGACGCAGTAGGCAGCCCGGAAAGGGAGCCAGGTCCTAAAGCCCGGCGCAAGGAGACAGAAGGGTCTGGGGGGTCAGCGTCTGAAGCGTCCCGGAAGGAAGAGACCCCGGGGGGCAGAGGGACCCAGAGGAGAACAGTCAGGCGGAAAAGGTGGAGCAGGGCTAGGAGATGCTAAAGCATGGCTGCGCAATTTGTGGCGGGATAAGGATCCGGCGCTCCAAAATGCGGATGCCTTTATTAAAGCGATGGATGGGTGCTTTTTATCAAGCATTGACGTGGATCTTGCTCGGCAGCAGATACATGGACTGAAGCAAGGGAGGGCCAGCGTAAGGCAGTACCATGCCCGCTTTTTCGCTTTGGTCAGTGCCCTGGAATGGGACAGAGATTCGCCTCCGGTAAGAGACCTGTTTTGGGAGGGATTGCACGGCTCGGTGAAAGATGAAATTGCGAGGGGGGAGAGACCCCGGACCACGCAGGAGATCGTTCAGAGGGCGCTGGCGGTGGGGGTGCGGCTGGAAGAACGTCCGTGGAGCAGGGACGAAGGGCGTGGAGGGCGCGAACCAGCCAGGGGCTCCTCCTTTCTTCCCAGAGAAGCAGCGCGTGCGCAATCCACGCCTCCGTCTGGAGGAGGGACGGAACCTATGGAGGTTGGAAGTGCAAGGGCTCAGTCAGCAGCCAGAGCCCTAGCACCGGCAGCAGTGAAAGCGAAGCCTCCTAGAGGGAACAGGAAGTGTTACATCTGCGATGATCCGCAGCATATGGCGAAAGAGTGTCCCCGGAGGCTCCACCAGCACACTGCAGCTTCAGCAATGGTAACTGCAGCAACGCAGCAGGGAAACGACGGAGTCTGGCTGGAGGAAGAGGCACTGGGGCCCAGCCAGACGTGTCAGTGAAGGAGTCCCCAGAGATTTTACAGCCCATGGACCCCCTCCCGCCCAAACCAGTAGTGAGGCTCACCGCATCGCTCCAGCTGCCCAATGGAATCACCATGGACGTGCCAATCACCATTGACTCCGGAAGCAATGCGGACTTTATAGGGCAGGACTTTGTCGACCGGCACGCTATACAGTTGCTGCCGGCCACGCTGCCCCTGCAGGTTGTCACGGTGGATGGCAGGGAGTTGCTAGGGGGGCAAGTGGTGAAGCAGACGCCACCAATGGTGATGCGACTTGGGAATCACAGGGAAATCATCAGCTTCAACATCACTCAACTATCGGACACGCCCATTGTATTGGGCATGAGTTGGCTGGACAAGCACAGCCCAACGCAGGCTTGGTACCAGAGGCAGCTGACTTTCGGCTCTTCCTTTTGTGCGGAACACTGCATAGTGCCCCGGCAGGAAGGAGAGGAAGAGGAGTCACAGCTGCAGCTAGGCACGCTGCAAGCGGTTCCCCACAAGTACGCAGAATTTTTGGAGGTTTTCTGCGAGAAGGAGGCAGACAGGCTACCCCCCCACAGACCATATGACTGCAAAATTGACCTGCTGCCGGGGGCGGCGCTGCCCAAAGGGAAGCTGTATTCCATGTCTGAGGACGAACTGCAGGAACTCAAAGAGTTCATAGATCACAATTTGGAGCGCGGTTTCATCCGAGAGTCCAAGGCAGCGGGGGGCAGTCCTGTATTCTTCGTTAAGAAGCGGGACACGCCCCAAAAACGGCTGGTAGTGGACTATCGCATCTTAAACAGTGTGACCAAACCATCGGACTTCCCCATGCCCCGAATCGACGACCTCCTCGCAAAGGTACGGAAGGGCAGCGTGTTCACCAAGTTGGACCTGCGAGGGGCGTACAACCTCATTCGCATGCGGGAAGGAGATGAGTGGAAGACAGCCATGTTCACGCCCCTGGGCACCTACGAATATAGAGTTATGCCTTTTGGATTGCAAAATGGCTCCCACGTTTTTCAAGCGTTCATGCATCACGTGTTGGCCGGGCTCCTCTACAAGACGTGCGTCTGTTTCTTGGATGACATCCTGATCTTTTCGGAATCGCAGCAGGAGCATGACAGACACGTCAAGGAAGTGCTGAGCAGACTACAGCAGCATAGGCTTTACGCCAAGCTGGAGAAGTGCCAATTCGACGTGACGGAGGTGGATTTCCTGGGCTACAAGTTGTCTGATAAGGGGCTCGCCATGGACAGCGCCAAGGTTCGAGCAGTGTTGGATTGGAAAAGCCCGCGCAACCGGAAGGAGGTCCAACGGTTTGTCGGCTTCGCGAATTTCTATTGCAAGTTTATCAAAGGCTTTGCCATGCAGACAGCAGCCATCACGGACACGCTCAGCTCCAAGAAAAAGAAGTTCATCTGGACAGAGCAGGCGGAGCAGTCCTTTCAGGCACTCAAGCGTCTCTTCGCGTCGGAAGAGCAGCTGCTTCATGTCAACCCCAGCAGGCCGATGAGGGTGGAGACAGACGCTTCGGACAGAGCCGTGGGAGCAGTCCTGCTGCAGAAAGACCCGCAGGGGGTTTGGAGGCCGGGAGCGTTTTACTCCAGGAAGCTCAGCAAGTCCGAACAGAACTACACCATCTGGGACCGGGAGTTGCTGGCCATTCATGCAGCGTTCAAAGCATGGAGGCACTTCCTGATCGGCGCCAAGCACACGGTGCAGGTCTGCACGGACCACAAGAATCTGGAGCACTGGCGCACGGCACAGTTCCTGAACCAGAGGCAGATACGTTGGGCTGAGTTCTTTGCGAACTTCGACTTCCGAATAGAGTATGTCCCGGGGGACACCAACATCATGGCGGATGCTCTCTCCCGTAAGCCGCAGTATCTGGAGGAGGCAACGCCAGCGGCCGCCATGCACATCTTCGCACCAACAGTGTGGGCGTGTGCTGCGGCAACAGTTGACCTGGAGGCGGTGCGACGAGCGTTGCAGGATGACTCCTTCGCGCAAGCAAAGATGGCAGAGGTCAGAGGGGCTCGGCAGCGACCGACGAGTTCCAGCTGCGAGATGGATTGCTCATCCGTAAAGGGGCCATCTACGTGCCGGGAGACGAACTTCGCGCCAAGGTACTGCAGCAGCTGCACGACGCGCCCACTGCCGGGCACTTCGGCAAGGAAAAGACGGTGGAATTAGTCGCCAGAGACTTCTGGTGGCCCGGAATGAGAGGGGAAGTCGCGGACTACGTAGCGAGGTGTGACACCTGCCAGAGGGCCAAACCAGTGCACAGACCGCCGGCCGGACTGTTGGAACCGCTGCAAACTCCGGTCGAACCATGGGAGAGAGTGGCCCTGGACTTTGTCACGGATCTGCCCAGCTCGAGGGGCAAGACGGCCGTGCTGGTGGTGGTGGACTTGTTCTCCAAGATGGCACATTTCATTCCGTGTGCTAAGGTGGCCACGGCGGAACAAACCGCCAAACTGTTCATAGACCACGTGTTCAAGGTTCACGGTCTGCCGCGGTCTATTCTGTCCGACCGAGGGCGACAGTTCATCTCGAATTTCTGGCAGAAGCTGATGGGCTTCCTGAACGTCAAGATCAACCTGGCGTCGGCTAGACACCCGCAGACCAACGGGCAAGCGGAGCGGGTCAATGCCATCATGCAGCAGTACCTGAGATGTTATGCGAATCAACAGCCTGCGACGTGGGTGGATTACCTGCCTCTCGCCGAGTTCGCCTACAACAACACGAAGCACGTGTCCATGGGGGTCACGCCGTTCTTCGCCAACAACGGGAGGCACCCCAGAACCTTCCCGGGACTGGAAAGAATGGGGGAGGGGGAGCCGCAGACAGCAGATGCGTTCGCGTCGGAGTTGCAGGAGGTCCACGATCAGCTGCGGCGGCACCTGGAGCTGGCCAAACACGCATACAAGGTACAAGCGGACAAACACAGAAGGGTTGGCGAAGAGATCCATGTGGGAGACTGGGTCTGGTTAGCAGCCCACGCAGTGCCGGCCAGGTCGTTGGCGAAGAAGAAACTAGGGCATAAGCAACTGGGGCCCTACCAAGTCGAAGAGCAGGTCAACCCGGTGGCTTTCAGGCTGGCGCTCCCGGAGGGTTCCAGGATGCATCCGGTGTTCCACAGATCGGTGCTCACTCCCTACAAGGCACCACACAGGTTTCAGGAACCAGGAACGGCACCGAGTCCGCTCAGAGAAAGAACCGGGCACGCGGGAGTGGCACAGGAGGAGCGCATCAACGAAGTCACGGAGATTTTGGACTCCAGATGGGGGGAAGAGGGGGTAGAATACTTTCTCGTCAAGGAGGGCACCCCGGCCAGTGCGAACAGCTGGGTGCCGGGCTACGCTTTGGACGAACCTCTGCTCAAAGAAGAGTTTCATGCCCTCTTCCCACATAGGCCAATGCCAGAAGACTTTTTCGACGACTGGCTTTTCACGCCCACGCTTTCAGCCAGCACGTTCCGGGGTTTCGACTCGGAGGAGGAACCGATGCGAGACGCCCGTTCCCCGGAGGGGTCACCCTCGGGATCTGCCTCAGAACCCTCGTATTGGTGGGACGATAGACCAGAGGAGCAGTGGCGCAGAAAGTGGCTGGAGGGTCCAGGACGAGCAACGCCGCCAGGAGGAAGCGAGGGAGAGACGGACATGGACGTTTTCGGGGACGACCCAGGTTTCGAGCACGGCGGCACAGAGATGGAAGCGGAGGTGACCGTCGTCGACGAGAGCAGGGAGGAAGAACCGGAAGAATTCAGATGGAGGCCCGCCACGGGAAGCGAACTGTATCCGACATTCGTCCCCCTGACACAGCAGCACCCAGCTCCCGCACCGGAAGGAGGGGAGGGGGGAAGAGGGGGCTTCGAGGGGGGGATGGATGTCAGGGGTTCAGGAGCAGAGGCAAGGGCAAGGGAGGAAACAGAGAGTGAGGGGGAGGAGGCAGAAGAAAAGATGAGTGATGACGACGACCCGAGATCTCCGAGTCTTTCCAGTGAATCAGAAGATTCACAGAAAGGAGCACCAGTGGCCAGGGCAAGGGGGGAGCCTAGGGGGACACCCCAGGAAGATAGAGCCAGAGGGGACTCAGAGGAGAGCAGTTGGAAATCGGGACCAGCGTCACCGCCAGAGAGCAGGGAAGAGGAAGGGCGCCAGGGATCAAGCACTGGCAGCTCACAACAGGGGGGAGGGCACGAGTCAGGAGTGGCCACACCTCCATCGGGGAGCGAAGAAACGGTCAGACGGAAAGTGGAAGGTTGGGCGCGCGCGCCAAGTTCAAATGCACAGGAAAGTGACGCAGTAGGCAGCCCGGAAAGGGAGCCAGGTCCTAAAGCCCGGCGCAAGGAGACAGAAGGGTCTGGGGGGTCAGCGTCTGAAGCGTCCCGGAAGGAAGAGACCCCGGGGGGCAGAGGGACCCAGAGGAGAACAGTCAGGCGGAAAAGGTGGAGCAGGGCTAGGATATTAAGTTGGTGCACAAGGGGCGGAGACTCAGACGGAGCTTCGCCGATCTAACCACTAGACGTAGAGTTGCACGCAGCAGCTTGAGAATGGAAACTGTAACTCAATAAAGACTTTTACTTAATGATCGCTGGCTAGCGTGATCCTCTGTGAGCTAGGATCTGGAAGCAGCTCTGACAATTGCGTTTGCCACTCTTCCAGTGTGGGTAAATCTTGAGTCTTCCAATATTTTGCGATGAGGATTCTTGCTGCTGTAGTTGCATACATAAAAAACGTTCTGTCCTTCTTTAACACCTTTTGGCCGACAATGCCCAGGAGGAAGGCCTCTGGTTTCTTAGGGAAGGTGTACTTAAACACCTTTTTTAACTCACTGTAAATCATTTCCCAGAAGGCCTTCACTTTTGGGCAAGTCCACCATAGGTGAAAGAATGTCCCTTCAGCCTCCTTACATTTCCAACATTTATTATCAGACAAATGATATATCTTAGCAAGCTTGACTGGGGTCATGTACCACCTGTATATCATTTTCATAATGTTTTCTTTCAAGGCATTACATGCCGTAAATTTCATACCGGTGGTTCATAACTTTTCCCAGTCTTCAAACATAATGTTGTACCCAATGTCTTGAGCCCATTTTATCATGGCTGATTTAACTGTCTCATCCTGAGTGTTCCATTTAAGCAGCAAGTTATACATTCTTGATAATAACTTAGTCTTTGGTTCTAACAGTTCTGTCTCTAGTTTCGATTTTTCCACCTGGAATCCTGTTTTTTTATCCAACTTAAACACCTCTTGAATTTGAGCATAATGAAACCAATCTTGCACCTTATTCTTTAGTTTTTCATAGCTCTGTAACCTCCAATTATCTCCAATTTTTTCTACTATTTCCCCATATTTCAGCCAGCCGGCCTCCATATTGGGTTTTTTTCGAGCCTTAGCCTCCACTGGTGATAGCCACCTCGGGCTTTTAAATGAATTTAAGTACTGTTTTAATAGGTCTATTTATTTAATTGTTAAATATATATATATATTGATTTTTTCAAGCTGTATTTGTTTTAATTCATGCCGTGAGCTACCTTAGGACCCATACTAAGAGAAAGGCAGGGTATAAATAAAATAATAAACAAGATTATAGTTTGGCATTTGAATAGATCCTACAGAGTGTTTTGACTTAAGTTCCTGAAATAGATTTCTGCCACTTAGTGAACTAACTGCATGCTAAAGCTTTTTGTCTGTGATGAAAACTGAAAATAAAATTTCTCCACCTCCTCCTCTTCTTCTAATTTATATACCACCCTATATCCAGAGGTCTCAGGCTGGTTCACAGAACATATCATATTGCATGTACTAGTCCTTAACATCATTAATTGCAGAAGTTTACATATGTTTAATACTGTAGCCGACAATCATATACACAAAGCAATATGATAAAATGCTTGATCAAACAGGGCCATATATGCAGGGAGTTGGCACTCACCTCCATTATCACTTCTAAAGAAAAAATGAAGTGGTTTGATTGTAGAAATAGTAGCCCATCCCTCATGCATTCCCATACTAGCCTTTCTCCATGTAGTTGTGCATCTGCGTACATTATTGCCTCGAAGAATTTGGCACTGTGAACTAGCCCACAGTCTCACAATTCAAATAACAGAGCAGAAAACTCTCGGATGCTGTGTTTCTGGCTCTCTGGGCTGAAGACATCAAAAGGCACACATCAAAGGAAATCACAAGTTTAAAGATGCCTAGGTGGAGATTCTGAAAAGGTCGTTACCATCTCCAATGACTGCTGAGGGCAGCATCAGATCAGCTATGGAGGTTAGTAGCAGAAGCAGCCAAGATCAAAAAGAGGAGGCAACCAGGATTTTATTACCACTTCAGTATCAGACTCCTGCTGCTTAGCATTTCAATCACAGGGGTTCCTTCACCTTCGCATTGCCCTCATCTCCTGTGGGAGAGCCTGCTGCAGCCCACACTCCCTTACAAGGTGAGGATAATCCAAATTGCAGCGTGAACCAATCATCACCACACAAAGCAGTCATGCCTCTGTATTAGCTGCCAAGTTCAAGCAGTTTCCTTGTGAATTCTTCATAGCTAATGAACATGTGTGGCTTATTTGACACATTTTGCCATATATCTTTTCTAAATACACACACACCAAAGATAAGAAAACAGACAGCAGGGAGGCAGTGGGAAGGAATTCTTAGCAATGTTTAAGAACCTTCTCTTGGATATGTGTTTTCCTAAAGATCCTCTGGGGCTGCTGAAGGCTTTCAACAACTTTTCATCACCTTTGGCTCCTACATCTGAAATATTTTACATTTTAGCAAAGAAGTTACCGCTGAGTTAAACCTTGTAATTCGACGAAGCTCTGCTTATTTTTTTCTGTGCCTAACAGGAACAGATCATAGAGATCTCAGCGTGAAAAGTTTCTTTTAGGACTGCTTCTTTTTGTGCAGATTTTCATATGATTGACATACATTTAAAGGGGGGGGGGAATGTTCCACCATTAGTAAGACATTTTTAGCTATATACATTTGTAACAGTGTGTTGAAGATGAAGGACCAAGCAAATTATAGCAAAGTGGATTGGCTTATGAATGCTTCTGCACACACACATTTGCTTCAAGATGATAGACTTGTTTCTGATTTTGTTCTGGAAATAAAATGAATGCTGCTATTTCTGCTTCAGCAGAGAAGAATATTTTATAGGCATGACAATCTTGAGTTCTAAGGAGGACGAGAACTGTTCCCTTTATTTGATTAAATGTTGTGTTTAATCAATTAAAGCACTGGCGTGTGAATTTTTTTGGGAGGGGAGAAACAATTAATCAATAGAGTATTTTCTCTTCATGGCCAGCTGGCATATTTTTTTTAAGTGGCTAAGGGCATTCTATGAGGGGAAGCTGCCAGCGGCCTTCATGTATCTATGCCCAAGTGGCTGGCTCTTCTCCGACTAGAATATGTGATGTGCATCACTTCCATCACAGTTCAATTTGCAGGCATAGCAATCCTTCCAGAGCAGATTAATCCCACCAAATGGGAGGATGTTTTCTTGCAGGACACCTTTAAATTTGATTTAAAAAAATAATAAAACCAGGAATGTCTGTACATATTATTTTATTTATTTTGCCAGGATTGGATACAATTGGGGGTGGGTACAGTAGAAATCATAGGGGGCAGGGATGTGTTGCTGGGGCAAATCTCTCCTGGACTCAGATGAAAGTAATACAGGAAAGCAAGCCACTAGCTAATGAAGGGCTGGGAGAACCTTATTTGTTACCCTGAGGGTAACATTCCCTTTTGGTAAACTTTCAGGGGCTACATGACCCTGGTGGGCAGGGCAACACATGTAAATTTTACGTTGTGCAAAGGGCTAGTTTCTACACACATTGACACATTCTTCTCTATCTTCCATCAAGAGCCATTATCAGGTTTGAAAGACGCATCCCAGCCAGACAAAATCACTGCTGAAGGAGGAGGAGAGAACAGAGTGAAGCTGGCTCTATTCCCATCCTCTGGTCCCGCTGAGAAACACAACCAACCTGCTGCACCTGCAAACTCAGTGTGGAGAGCGCAACAGAATAGAGCACAGCTGTGGGCAGCCTGAGGAAGTACCATCTATCTTGGGCCTGCCCATAAATAGCAAGTCTAAAGGGAGAGAGAAGGGTGATGTCTGCTGTTTGTGATGGAGAAGATTGGGAGGAGTAGGTGTTGTCATAAGCTGTACAGGTAACAGGGCTTAGTGAGCATGGAGAGTTTGTGGAAGAGAGACAACCAGAAGCAAGTGGAAGCATGGGAGAAGGGAGACCAAGAGACCGAGATGAATCCAGCTGATGAAGAAGCCAGTGTGTCTCCCCCTCCTGCTGTGACAAGCTCCCCCTGCCTCTGGTGTCCCAGGACCAGGGAAGGTATGAAGTGGGAGAGGCAGAGGCAGGCATGTTAGTGTAATTTCAGACTGCTTGGGAGGAGAAGGAGACTTAGGCAGCTATGGGAAGGTGGGGACCTTCAATCTCCACAACTGCCTTCTAGGGGCAAGACCTACTGAGAAGAGTTGATATGCTTGTTAGGCCTGGCATTCCTAAGCAGACCTCATTAACTTCACTTACCATGAGTGATTTATCACTGGCTCGCTCCTGGGACTGGGTGAGTATCTGGAGGCTGAGAGGGAGGGTCAGAAGGAAAATGATAGTAATTTTTATATATGTAATTTTGTATTACTGTAATATTTCTATATGTAACTGTATTTTGTTATACAATCGTACCTTGGAAGTTGAATGGATTCAGTTCCAGAAGTCTGTTCAACTTGTTTGGAAACCAAAGCACGTCTTCTGATTGGCTGCAAGAAGCTACGGAAGCTGTGCTGGATGTTCAGCTTCCGAAAATTGCTTGAAAAATGGAACAGTCACTTCTGGGTTTCGTTTGTTTGGGAGCTGATTTGTTCAGGAGCCAAGGCATTTGAGATCCAAGGTATGACTGTATTTTGTTTAACTTGTCTCTTGTTGCTTCAGTTTTTTTGTATATCGCTCAGAGAGATTTTTCATATATTAAGCAGTATAGAAATTAAATAATCAAACAATAATATGGTTGTGATATATACTGGGGACAGTCCCAAGGGCTGGATTGAGAACATAATTGGATTGGATTAGACCAATAAACGAGTCTAACGTCCTGTTTCCACAGTGACTGAACAGCTGCCTGTGGGAAACCATCAAGCAGGATCAAACCAGTGGTCCAGAGGTAGAAGAGTTTGGATTTGATATCTAGCTTTGTCACTACTCCAATGAGTCTCAAAGCGGCTAACAATCTACTTTCCCTTCCTGCATGTGGAGGAGTGGGGAAGCGAACCCGGTTCACCAGATTACGAGTCCACCGCTCTTAACCACTACACCACACTGGCTGATGTGAAGATAGGAAACGACAACCATATGATAGTATTTTCAGAGAAATGTGAGTGGCGGAAACAATGGTCAGGGCAAACCAATTCACCTGCATGGTTTATAATGAAAACTATTAAAAGCAAACTTAGAATATAAACAAGGAAAACAGAAACCCATTGTGCCTTTGTTCCAGAAAATTCACTCTTAACCATAACTTAAATCTAAGTTACACCCACTCAAATTCATTAAGCTTGCATATATTTCACAAAGTAGATAGTGTCTATTTGCAGCTCTTTATCACATCAAAGAGATGTTGACAATATATTTTATCCACAAGGATGCTGGTTCCTAATTGTTATTTCTCATGTAAGTGTTTCAAAGTACTAACAAATGCAAATCTTCTCTCTGGTTCTGAATTATGAACTCTGACATTTAAAATAGATGTGGCTAGGAAGATATTTCAATGTTTATTTATTTTTATTTATAGAAGAACGTTTAACCCATCCTTGATCATACGATCCCAAGGTGTGTTTCAATGCAATAGTTTTAATTAAGGAAAGACAGCATACAAATATGATGATGATATAACTAAGAAGTAAACATAACATTTTTTCATTTGCTGAAAATCAGACATGTAGATCCATTGTGAGGTTGGGGTTATTTTAGTGTAAAGAATTGCAGTGTATTTTACCAATCATAGGTCTGTCATTTTGAACAGGTTTGAAAAGGGTTGGCATGGGTTAACACAACCAAGCTGAAAATTACTCCAAACAGCATGGCTATTCCGTTTCAAAACATTGAGAAGAATTGTTCCAGATTTGTACTGGTTTGAGAAATTACATAAGCAAGCTCACCATATGCCACATGTTGTCCCTCAAATAATTAGCACAGCACAGCAGGAACAGAGATGGGGTTGTAGCCTCAAAGTGTTGCGCCACTGAAAATCCTTCTTCAGTTCATTGCTGTGAAGAGAAGATGGGCTGAGTTTGGAACTGTGTGTGAGAGGGAGAGAGACCATGTACACATGCACATTTAGAAATATGTGTCCCTTGTGGCTAATTAGTTTAGATTATCAGTTTCAACCTTTTTTCAGAGGATGAAAAGTCAACATGGTATTAAAATTACCACACTCTTCTTTTGGTCAATTACAGCCTGTCTTCTCTTCTGTTGAATATAATTTTCTAGTCCAACTCGGGTTGACTATCCCAGCACAGTTCCATTGAAACAGAGTATCTCAAATGGGTATAATGAGCTCTGATAGAGATATATGTACTTTGACTGATATATCAATCAACCAATTCAAGGTGCTGGTTTGTGGACCATGTTGTTTAAAGGACTGTATGAGCTGCCACCAGCATTAAGATCAGCATTTGAATGTATTGATTTGTAAATGAACTTATCTCCCCCCAAGTCAATGCTTTGTACTTTGATACGGATTATGAAAGTTGGTTGTAAGCCGCTTTGGCACAACCTACTGTGGAAAAGTGGCATAACTCCATCAGTTCTTATCATTAAGTAACATTGTCAAAACCTTATTTATGTGTCTAAATTTAAGGATTTTAACCCATTATTTTTCATAGAATTATAGAACTGTAGAATTGGAAGGGACCCCAAGAGTCATCTAGCACCCCCCCCCCCCCATGCGGGAATCTCAACTAGATTATACATGACAGATGACCATCCAACCTCTGCTTTAAAAAACCTCCATAGTTTTGACACCATTACTTAACAATAGGATCAGTGAGACATGCATATATGATGTGGAAATAGTTCACATTTTTAGCAGAATGGAGGAGGGAACCACATCAAATTCCAGGAGCAAGAATGTGACTTAGGGGTGGGGAAAACAGTGAGGATAAGCTCAATGTTGAGATTTTTGTTTTTTAAGAAAAAAAATCATTCGTATAAGTAGTGGCAAACAAGATCTCATATCTGTAATTCAGGGATCGCTTGGGTTGACTAGTTTGAGCTGAGAAGGACCTGCATGCAGAAGCAGCCCTAACAAGGTCTGGGGCAGCATCCCAAGGATCAAAGCTTGTTGAGTGCTTGATACGACAAGAGTCAAGGATGGCATGACAATGGCCACAAAGAGTTTCCTTGCATATGTAGCAAGAGTCCACCCCCCCCCCATTTGAAGCGAATCTCCTCCTGTCATGTGGCCCATTCCACCACTTGAAAAATTGCACTTTGACTGCAATTACTGCCCCTAGTCACTTTGTTATCAGCTCTGGTGGGAAACTTATCAGATAGCTGAAATACAAAGTAAATCTGCACGATCCTCACACTCTCAACGCAAGACACCTTGAAATGATTCTAAGTGAAGAATTTAACTCTGAGCATAAAAAGCTTGATATATACCCAGCGATATCACTTTCTATTGTTTTAGATGACTCTTACAATTCTTGTCAGAGGATCTTTGCTAGAAAGAAGCTGTTTCCATTAAAATAGTGTTTGTATAAATAGCTGACTGAAAAATGGCTATTTAAATCATTGTGTGGTACCACTTTTAATATAAAGGTCCTGGAACAACAGATGTATTTCTAATTGCATTCTTAAAATGAAATGTTTTTATTCTGAGTCTGCAGCACAGGAAATATCCTTCAGCAAAGGGCACCAGCTGCAAAATAATAAAAAGAGCTTTAAACGTTTATCCAGTGACTGGCAGGTTTTTTTGCCCTTAGACTTTAAAAAGTTCATATTTGTTCATGCAAAATGTAGGAGCCAAAGTTTAGCCATTTTAGGTTCTTTGTGCTGGAAACTGTGCAGAATCTTTTGGCTAAGCATTCTACACCTGGTAAGGTTCATGAGGTACCAAGCAATTTTGATCTCATATTGAAGCCATTCAACTCTAACACCCTACATCCTCGAAAACAAAACACACCCACAAGCTAAAAATGCTTGAATTATGGAGTCGAAATCCAAAAGGACAAGGAAAGATCTAATACTGCATCTTCAAAGTAATCCAAACAGTAAATATAAAATATGCCACTTATCTGAATGTTGCAAACATCCAGGCATATTATTTAGCCATTCTTAAACCTGACACAAATCTGATACTACCAGGCTGCCAAGAAGCAGAGCTGGGATTTTGCTTTCTCTCTGGTTAATGTGAGATCATGAACCAGCAGTAATGTGGCTGTACTGGAGTTAAATTGCACAGCGGTCCCTTCGTGCTTTGTTTGTATGAAGTGTATGCCAAATGATTACTGGGAAGTGCCTGGGCCCACCCTTGGCATCAGACATGCTGCTAGCCTGGCCCATTTAAATACATCCATGCATCAACATGATTATGTGCAGTGAAGGAGCCTTCACAGGAGCAGCTGGTCATGCATAGGCTTACATGCAATTGGGGCACTCGATTGCACCCGCATCTCAATTATGTGGAAGACTGTGTAGAATCAAACAGTGGAAATGTTCGGGAAGGCCTGTAAACGCCATCTTGGTAGTCAAGAGCGGTTTTCATATGTGTGTAGATTCCACCCTAGTTACCAGAGGCTTCTGTTGGTGCCTTGCTTGGCAAGGAGGGGAATGAATGAATGAATGAATGAATTATTTATTTATTTATACCCTGCCCATCTGGCTGGGTTTCCCCAGGCCCCCTGGGTGGCTTCCAACAAAATATTAAAATACAATAGTCTGTTAAACATTAAAAGCTTCTCTAAACAGGGCTGCCTTCAGATGTCTTATTAAAAGTCTGGTAGTTGTTTTTCTCTTTGACTTCTGGTGGGAGGGCGTTCCACTGGGTGGGTGCCACTACCAAGAAGGCCCTCTGTGTGGTTCCTTGTAACTTGGCTTCTCGCAGCAAGGGAACTGCCAGAAGGCCCTCAGCACTGGACCTCAGTGTCCGGGCAGAAAAATGGTGGTGGAGACACGCTTTCAGGTATACTGGACCAAGGCCATTTAGGGCTTTAACGGTCAGCACCAACACTTTGAATTGTGCTCAGAAATATACTGGGAGCCAATGTAGTTCTTTCAACACTGGTGTTATGTGGTTTCGGCAGCTGCTCCCAGTCACCAGTCTAGCTGCCGCATTCTGGATTAGTTGTAGTTTCCGGGTCACCTTCAAAGGTAGCTCCACATACGGCGCATTGCAGTAGTCCAAGCAAGAGATAACTAGAGCATGGACCACTCTGGCGAGACAGTCCGCGGGCAGGTAGGGTCTCAGCCTGCGTTCCAGATGGAGCTGGTAAACAGAATTGACCTGTGCCTCCATGGACAGCTGTGAGTCCAAAATGACTCCCAGGCTGTGCCCCTGGTCTTTCAGGGGCACAGTTACCCCACTCAGGACCAGGGAGTCCTCCACACCTGCCCGCCTCCTGTCCCCCAAAAATAGTACTTCTGTCTTGTCAGGATTCAATCTCAATCTGTTAGCCACTATCCATCCTCCAACCGCCTTCATTGGTTCTGATTTGAAAGAAAGAAAGGTAGAGCTGGGTATCATCTGCATACTGTTGAACACCCAGCCCAAACCCCCTGATGATTTCTCCCAGCAGCTGCATGTAGATGTTTAAAAGCATGGGGGAGAGGACAGAACCCCACAAGTGAGAGCCCAGGGGTCTGAACACTCACCCCCACCACTTTCTGAACACAGCCCAGGAGGAAGGAGTGGATCCACTGTATAACAGTGCCCCCAGCTCCCAGCCCCTCTAGATGGTCCAGAAGGATGTTATGGCAGATGGTATCAAAAGGCGCTGAGAGATCCAGCAGAATTAGGAAACAGCTCTCACCTTTGTCCCTAGCCCACCAGAGATCATCGACCAGTGCGACCAAGGCAGTTTCAGTCCCATGATGAGGCCTGAATCCCAACTGGAAGGGATCCAAATGCTCTGCTTCTTCCAGGTGTGCCTGGAGTTGTTCAGCAACCATTCACTCAATCACCTTGCCCAAGAATGGAAGATTTGAGACTGGGCAATAGTTGGTCAAATTGGCCGCATATAAAGATGGTTTTCTCAGAAGCGGTTTGATAACCGTCTCTTTCAGCGGGTCTGGGAAGGCTCCCTCAAAGAGAGAAGCATTCACCACCCCACGAAGCCCATCGCCCAGCCCTTCCCGGCTAGCTTTTATAAGCCAGGATGGGCAAGGATCAAGGAGACAGGTGGTTGGTTTCACTCGTCCAAGCAGCCTTCCACATCCTCAGAGGTAACAGATTGGAATTGATCCCATGCAACTTGACTAGACAGGACTCTAGCACTCTCCCACCCCGGCCCTGCTCCCACGGTAGAGACTATCTGCAAAAAACTTTGCAAAATCATTGCAGGAGATCATGTGGTCCGTACTGGGCCCCGATGGAGCAGGTGGTTCTGCTAAATTGTGAACCACCTGAAAGAGTCTCCTCCTGCTGTTTTCTGCAGATGCGATAGAGGCAGTGAAGAAAGTCTTCTTCGCCTTCGCTATCGCCACCTGGTAGGCTTGACATTGAGCTCTAATCCATGTCTGGTCAGCTTCAGAATGAGTTATCCGCCACCAGCGCTCTAGCCATCTCAGGGGCTGTCCGGGTTCCATGTAATCAGAGAGGGTGCTTCGGAGCCAAACAGTCAATAGCCCTGGTTAACTCCACATTCCAGCAGGCCACCAGGGAATCAGCTGAAAGGCCATCAGCATGGGATAAAGCACCCCCTACCACTCTCTGGAAACCATTTGGATCCATTAAGTGGTGGGGGCAGACTATCTGAATCGGTCCCACCTCCCTGCAGAGGGAAGGGAAGGGAATGCATTAAGTCTCTGGGAAATTAATGTCCAATTGATGTACTCTGATAAGGAAACAATAATTTTATCATCATTTGGCCCAATATGCATCAATGACTCATGGTCAGTTCATAGAAATCAGTCACTTTGAAATTGCTGACACTTAATTCTGATTAATTTCTTCAGATTGAGAAGTTTGCTTTTTCTGGAGTTCCATAGGCAGTACATGGGAAGGGCAAAACTGACTCTTATCAAGCATTTTGTAACTATCCCAGCCAATGCCCATATCCCACCTCTCCCTCCCCCACCTGCATATCTGTTTAATTATGTACCAATAGATGTAGCACAGTGAATGGATCTTGTCACTGTCCTAAAAGTGTCAAAATTAAAGGTGGCAAAAGTAATCACCTATAAGTGAACGGTTCATTTAGATGTGAAACAGAAACTCTGTGCATTTTCTGAGTCATGCCCTGTATGCTCTGTTACTGCAGAAAAAACACTTCCTAGGATTTGGGCCTTACAGACTTATGTTCTTTTATTCTTGATGGAGTTATGGGGATTATATAATACCAGATCATCACTTCTAATTACACTTTAGCAGGATTCTGTTGGCATGAGACACACTGTGATTAAATGAACTTCCCTTCCTTCCCTTGAAGCAGGTCACTTCTCTTTATGGCACCATAAACTTCTCTCTCCTAGGCTTGGTGCTGCTGAAATCAGAGGGAAGAACTTTTATTACAACACGGTAAGCTGCACAATGTTAAGGTACAGAGACTGTATTTTCATTATTTCCAATGCTGATATTCTACCTGAAAGTTGGAATCCAATTTAGTCATAGAGCGACTGTATATTTTTATAGACACAAATAGAGCAGCATGAGCCAGCCAATAACAATATCTAGGCCACCAGCATTTCCACATGAAGGGCTTAATTCACTCCCTAAGCACAGGGAATGTGCAGTGCATATTAAAGTTAAGCTAAGTAGTTGTGAAGCACATATACATATAATTTACCTGACTCACACAGGGCAAATCGAGATAAGGTCCCTCCTGGCTTTCTATGTATCACAGAATGATTACCATATCAGCTGGTTAAATTAATATGCCTGTGCAGTTACAAATCAAAATTAAAGATCATTTTTATTTTGACCAGATCAAATATACTCCCGCTTTCACGCATTCAAACAAACTTCAACCCATGACCACATTACATTGGACACCCACTCACATCTTCATTCTGAACAAAGGAGTGGTATAAAGAACTTCTCCCTGTGGGTGAGTGTGACGACGGATAGTTTTTTTATCCATTGATGCGAAGGGGCGCTTTTGTGTCTTTTCTTGCATTTTTAAAATAGTTTGTCTTATACTATGCTGGGACTTTCTGGGACCACCCATTGAAGGGCAGGTAATAAATCTAATGGCTATGATAATAATGCTCCTATTGTGGCCATTTTGTGTTTTGCCGTGCCACTGTGGAATCCAATTTGTCTAGTTGGCAGCCATTTTGTACTATGTTATTCCATGTGGTAGCCATTTTGTGTTATGGTATGCCCCTACAACAGCTTTTTTGTGTGTGACTGGTGCCCCTGGCACACTCTCAAATTGCAGAGATGCCCAAAAGTCCAAAAAGTTTGACAACCCCCACTCTAGTTCTTTTTTTATTTTTTTTATTTTTTGCATTAAGCAAGGACTTGGAGTAGATAGCCTACAAGCCAATCCTCCAACTCCATTATTCTAAGATCACAGGAACATAGGAAGCTGCCTTACACCAAGTATGTTTAGGATGGAGCTTAAAAGCTCCTCATGCAATTGGTGAGTATTGTTAAATTTGACATGTAAATCATTCAACGTATTCCCAGTTCAAAATGTTCAGAGTGTTCAAAAGACAAATAAAAATGGATGTACCAGAAATTAAAACAATAGGAGAGTAAAAACTGGGTGTTTGATACATACAACACCTAGCCTTCAAACTACTCATTGGTGAACAAGATAATATGATATCCACTCCAGTTAAAATGAATACAGTGAGAGCCTCCTCTAGTGGACAATTTTGAAGATAAAAGGTTCATTTTAATAACATTTCCCACGACATATAAGAAATCAACTTTAAAGCAACAATACCAGAGAAAATTGATCCTCGCTCTATTTTTGCAGAATAAAAGTTGGTTTTAGTAGAATTCAAAAATATTACATCAAATAAAAGAGTGTGCTGAGAAGAGAAAAGGAGGGGAAATCTTAATTACGTATTGTTTATTCTCATTGCATCAAAATAAGTGAATGGCTGTAGCCAGGCATGGATCAAATGAGCCTACCCAAGGAGCATATAAAGCCACCAATAAGCACAATGTAGCAAATTTTATTTGTTTATTGAAGTCCCATCAGAAACAGTGCAACAGATCTTTTTTTAAGTGCCTTTGACTGCAATGACACTTCATTGTGACTAAACTTCATTTTCTGGACTGAGAATTATTAATTAGGTTTGTTCAGACTCTCATGCATAATTCTGATGCCTTCGCACAGGATGTATCAAAACTGGACACAGACCAATTTCCCCCTATTCAATCAGCTGTTTTGTAAGAAATCAGATCTGTTCTGGTTTATAGGTGATACATTAACAGGATCTGCATCACTTTCAATCTTGTGAACCGACCAAAAGGAAGGGGGAAATGTGGAGATGTCACCTTACTTTTATATAGCAGGAATTTCAGTAGCACGATGTCACAAAAAGTGGAAACCATCTTGTTCAGTGCTATTAAAATAAATATTAAGAACTATATTTCCTTTTTTTTTTTTTTTGCATTAGCAGGAAGAAGCGAGAAATAAAACTGAAAGAGGAATATGTGTTTTTTTAAGAAATGAAATGTGTGGTGACCCTAATAGTGTTGGCTACATACATGAATCACCTGTGTATTGAGCTTCCCACCTAGGTTCCTTATTTTTGGATCCATGACTCAAATATCATTTCCACCAGGAGCAGCCAGCATGGTGTGGCAGTGCCACACTGCCCCCCTCCCTAACAGCAGCACCACTGCTATTTACTGCAAATTGGGGGGGGGGTCACCCCACCCTGCTTCTCCAACACTCCAAGTCAGGATCCAACCCACAGTCCCCAACAATGTCCTCCTATGGTAATCCCATGTATTTGATTAGACTAGATCTGTGCTTCTGTACACTTACCTCTATCCCCTTCTTTCTTAGGGATAACAGGGAGCAAGTAGAACTATCTCTAAAATTTCAAGAAATTGATAGTTATAGTAAGTAAGTTTTGCTTTGCTTCCTAATGAACATATAATTATGAATTTGCATAAAGAGTGCCGGCACAAAGCCTAAACATGCCAAAGCACAGAAAGTCCTTTAGTGCTCTTGTTCCAGATCTCTCTCTCTCTTTCTCTTTCTCTCGTGCACTTTTAAAATAAGGCACAGGGAAATAATAACCAATTTATACTAATGCATGTTTGAGGTACTTCTTCATTAAGAGCCACATTCTCTTATTTTGTACTGGAATTATTTATTCTTATTAGATCAAACAAAATGTTCTTTTCAGCAGAGACATCAGATAATTTGTTTTAGCACAATGAATATGTTGCCAATAATAAACTCCCTGTCTACCACGCATATTATTAAATTTAATGCACCCAGAGATCTACAAAGTTAGAATGCATCTTCTGTGTAATTGGTGTGCTTTAGAAACAATGTTGATAACGGCTAAAAGAACTGGTGAAATAGGAAAGGGTTTCATGAAAGTTTTGTATTGGGGTACAAATGAATATTATGGTGACTTTTTTTTTTACCTGAACATGAAGATTCTTTGGCCAACTATGAGGCCTAAAGTTATTTTGCAATATCTGTCTTAAGACTGAAACTAACTGAAAATCACAGCATTGGTTAGATTCCCCTTCTTTGTACTGCAGGTCTCCTCTGTGGAAGAAAGTACTTTGCTAGGGGATACTGTTGGAGTTGGAACTTAACTGGTTAAGTTGTTCCCATGATGCCTCACCATTCTGACGTCACTTTTAGAAGCTTGGGAGGAGCTTCTGGGAGGAGTTTGTCAGTCCCACTATGTGAGCTGTGGGGAACAGACGCAGGGCTGTGATGGCTGCAACTAGCCCTGGAAATACCTGAGAAATGTTGGAAATAAATGCTGTATAGAGACAAACGGGACTCTGTGTGTTTGTCCGGGAGCTGAATCCAGCAGGTGACAGTTTACAACGCTGTGCGAAGCTCTGCTGGGCCGTGACGGAGAGGAGCAGGGGCGGAAGCGTGCCGGGCAGCCATAAAACGCTAATCGAGGTTCGTAAATCAATTAGCGGGGGTCACGGCTGATAAAACAGCACAGGTTATGGGTCATTACCGCTTGTAAAACTGTCGCGGGAGCTGTAAAAACTCTGCGGTGTCGAGCAGAGGCTTTGATCTGCGGTGTCGAGCAGAAACGGCAGGAAGTGCAGGCAGAAGCAAACAAGCAAGCGGCAGCTGCAAGACGCAGAGAAGTGCCTGTGTTGCTGTGGAGCCAAGTTGCTGAGAACTGCCAAGAGCTGAGAGCAGCTGAGGTGTCGTTTCTCCACGGAACTAAGGAGCCGGAGGAGCTGGTGATCTTGTGAGTACAGCTTGGGGCCCCTTGGGAGAACGGAAGAGGATGGCAGGCTGCCAGGTCTTGGAGGACTGTGGGAGGCTCACTTTAAGAAGTTGGGCAACCTGGCTGCTGATCTGAGTTCTACTGTTCTGGGTGCCAGGAAGCCAGAGGCCGTTCAGCGCTCCAGGGTGTTTGTGAGGCTGGAGGCGGAAAGCAAAGGCCGGGAGATGGCTGCTTCAGAACAGAAAGACAAGATGGCGCTGACCACCTACGTGAGAGCCGGTGCACAGCTGGGAAAGGCTGTGGGCCCCAGAGGGGGGGCAAAGGGACTATTGGCACTTGGAAATGTCCTGCTGTGTTTGCTGTGAAGCTTCAGCAGGAGGCCAGAGCCCTGGAGAAGGAATACAGAAGCCTAAAGATGGCTGGAGCCCCTGTTCCTGATGCTTTAGCCTCAAGGAGTGCTAGTGAGCAAGAAGGGGGGGGCGGAAAGTTCCAAAGGCAAGTTTGAAAACTTTTCCACTGAACCTGCTGGGATGAAGCGGCAGTTCAGGGGGGGCGGATTTGGCAAGAGGTGCTTTTCCGGAAGAAGGAGGGCCAGGCCAGCTGGGAGAAGTCCCAGGCAGTGTTTTTCCACTGGAGTTCAACGTCTGCGTAGCAGTTGCCCCCACCGGAGCAGAGAGACAAGACAGGATGTTTGCAAGGTCAAACTGTTGAATTCTCATGGGAACCAGTCGGGTTTCCATGGCAACTGGTCTGAAAAAAAAAAAACAACCAGGCGTGAGACTGAGGCTGGTGGACGTGCCAGGTGCCAGCAAGAGACTCGTGGGACAAGGCCAGAGCAGAGTTTTGTTATTGGCTCTGCTGCTGATTGCAATTTGATTCCAGAGACATCTGCTGGGAAGCTGCGGAAATGCAGGGCTGTTTTGACAGGGATGACTGTTAGGTTCACAGACGGAACACATAAATCAGTCTGTGGTGTGATGGCTAACGTGTTCTTTTCTTTCCAGCAGGAGCAAAAGTTCTACGTTGTGCCGGGACTGAAGTGTTGTCTTTTATCTGTATCAGCTCTAAAGAAGCAGGGATACAATGCTCGTTTTGAAAATGACACCTGTTCCATTTTCAGAGGAGGGAGACAACGGGTCAACATGCAGAGGGAGAACAATGTCTTTGTTCTGGAGACACCTCTGGAGGGTAGTGGGAATGCTGGTAAAGCACAGGTGCAGTGTGCTAAGGTTCCCAGTCATGTGCAAAAGTTGCACAGGTGCACAAAAGGGTGTAAAATCACACAATGTGGGAGGTCCCAAGGGTACAGGGCATGCAAAGGTGTAAAGGTACTTGTTTTTCCCGGGTTTGGGAGGGTAACCAAAGAGCCCTTTGAGCTTGTTCACACAGATCTGTCAGGACCCAAGAGGTCTGAGAGTCTGGGTGGGGCCAGGTATGTGCTGTCGCTGACAGGTAACCACAGCCAGGTTGGCTGGTGTTTCTCTCTCAAATCACAGGGGGAGGTGGCGCAACTGATCCAGGATTGGGTTGCGGGGGTGGAACGAAGGTTCTCCACCAGGGTGCAAGGGTTCAAGAGCGACCGAGGGTCACAGTTTACTGGGTCTGCTCTGGAGAAGTTTTTCAAGGAAAAGGGAGTACGTCACAAGGTGACGGGTGCAAAGTCTTCTCAAGGGAGAAGGGAGGCAGAGACTGATCCCGGTGACGGGGACAAGGTCCAGAATCAGGGTTCAGATCCCGGTGATGGGGACCAGGTCCAGGGTCAGGGGTCAGGGCAGGTTTGGGCATCTCCAAGGGTTGTGAAAGGAGTGTCCAGGTGTGAGGCTTCATCTCCGGTAATGGAGAAAGCTCACGGAAGGGTTGGCAAGTCAGAGGGGGAAACGTCTGACGGAGAAGACACAACTGCTGGCCCTAATGGGTCAGTAGGGTATCAGGTCACAGGTGCGTGGAAAAGTGTCGCACAGTGTGATTCTGGGGATGTTGAAGGGGTTCAACAGGTGCCTGGGAAAGATGCTGGGAAGGAGCACAAGGCAAAGGGGAAGGTGTTGAACTCAAAAAGGTGTGGTCAGAATGGGATGCAAGAGGGGGTGTTGGAGTTGGAACTTAACTGGTTAAGTTGTTCCCATGATGCCTCACCATTCTGACGTCACTTTTAGAAGCTTGGGAGGAGCTTCTGGGAGGAGTTTGTCAGTCCCACTATGTGAGCTGTGGGGAACAGACGCAGGGCTGTGATGGCTGCAACTAGCCCTGGAAATACCTGAGAAATGTTGGAAATAAATGCTGTATAGAGACAAACGGGACTCTGTGTGTTTGTCCGGGAGCTGAATCCAGCAGGTGACAGTTTACAACGCTGTGCGAAGCTCTGCTGGGCCGTGACGGAGAGGAGCAGGGGCGGAAGCGTGCCGGGCAGCCATAAAACGCTAATCGAGGTTCGTAAATCAATTAGCGGGGGTCACGGCTGATAAAACAGCACAGATACTTGATGGAGGAAGGCAGCTGACAGTACAGTGGTACCTTGGGTTAAGAACTTAATTCTGGAGGTTCGTTCTTAACCTGAAACTGTTCTTAACCTGAGGTACCACTTTAGCTAATGGGGCCTTCCGCTGCCGCTGCGCCACCGCTGCACGATTTCTGTTCTCATCCTGAAGCAAAGTTCTTAAGCTGAGGTAATATTTCTGGGTTAGCAGAGTCTGTAACCTGAGGCGTCTGTAACCCGAGGTACCACTGTATGTGACATCTCTGCTAAAACATCTGTATCCCCTTTTGCTAGCAGACAAGGTTCAGATTTCCTGTATTAATATGCAAAGCCCCAAAACTTGGGTCCAGGATACCATAAAGACGCCCTGAGCCCCTTTATCCCAGTTTGATCATCTGGATGAGCACTGTTAGTTATTCCCCATGTTTCAAAATCCCAACTGGCTTCTGTTAAAGTCAGGGATTTAGTGTTACCAGTCTGACACTGTGGAATACCTTTCCATGAGATTCAGCAGACATCCTTGCTGCTAAATTTCAGGCTGACAGGCCCATTCAGTTTAAATTTTCTTAAGATTAACTAGTCATTTTTAATTACTATTTTTCATGGTTTTTATCTTATCTTGTGTTTCCTTGTACAGTGGTACCTCAGGTTACATATGCTTCAGGTTACATACGCTTCAGGTTCAGACTCTGCTAACCCAGAAATAGTGCTTCAGGTTAAGAACTTTGCTTCAGGATGAGAACAGAAATCGTGCTCCGGCGGTGCGGCAGCAGCAGGAGGCCCCATTAGCTAAAGTGTTGCTTCAGGTTAAGAACAGTTTCAGGTTAAGAACGGACCTCCAGAATGAATTAAGTACTTAACCCGAGGTACCACTGTACCTGCTTATGTTGTTGTACTGTGCCTTGATTATCTTATCTGAGTGGGTGGTCTAGAATTTTAAAGTAAATAATTATAAAGAAATTAGAGAGGAGAAAAAACAGCGAATAAGGGAAACAGCCTGCTGTGAGTGGAAGGGGACTCTCATTTTGAGCTGTGTCCAAATTTGGAAGGGTCTGGGCTCAATTGGCATGGAAATTGGGGAGTATGTCTTCTATGCTAAACCCTAATTTAGGATTGCACCTGTATTTCTATGATAGTGCCCCATGTAAAGTTGTGGTTGACTCAGTGCTGTGGTTGGGGGGAAAGAAAGACCCCCCAATTCCTTTCTAAACAGAGCTCTGTTAATTATACAGTAAGTTCTTTGGCTGTACAAAGATAATTCATCTAAGTTTATGAAATGCCCCTGAGCTCCAAAACGATCATTGCTACAGCAGTACCTTAAGAGACATTAGCAACAGTGTTAACATTTGCTCCTCTATAAAACAGAAATAGTCTCTGAAATGTGTACACGTGTTCAACATATTAATTGCTATATTATTCTCCTTATCACATATTTTCCATTATGACCTTCCTTGTTATACTACAGAAGTGTTTGAAACAAACAAGCTGGGTTATTGCTGAGTGTTTTTTTCCTTTTTCTTTAATCAATCTCACAATCTCCCCTGGTCACTCAGTTGTGTTGCCCTTTCAGAGCTCAGGCTTTTAACTGTGTCATACTATTTTCCTATTTTCCCCCCTGGAACATCACATTTTAACACCCTGTTCCCCCAATTCTGTTTCTGAATTCCATTTCTCCTCTCATAAAACCTCCACCCAGAACGTTTGAAGTTCCTCTTTTTCTTCTTGACTTGTGAGATAGCAAATACTGGTAGGTTGATGGGTGGTATACAAATGTTGTATACCAGCTAAACAGTTCTGCTATCATAAATACTTTTGCATGTACAGAAAAGAGATGGAGGGAGAGTTCTGCGCACACCCCAAAAATCTTGCATTAGTGGAATTGTTTAGTTGGATACTGCCAATTGTAGATAGATAACAGATTTTGTTCCAGTTGTGCCCTATGATACTTTCCCTCCAGCGGTAATGTTATGTGGGGAACAGTATACCTGAAGGAGCATCTCCACCCCCATCATTCAGCCCAGACACTGAGGTCCAGTGCCGAGGGCCTTCTGGCGAGACGTGAGGTTACAGAGAACCAGGCAGAGGGCTTTCTTGGTAGTGGCGCCCACCCTGTGGAACGCCCTCCCATCAGATGTCAAGGAAATAAACAACTATCTGGCTTTTAGAAGACATCTGAAGGCAGCCCTGTTTAGGCAAGTTTTTAATGTTTGATGTTTTATTGTGTTTTTAACATTCTGTTGTGAGCCGCAGAGAGTGGCTTGGGAAACCCAGCCAGATGGGTGAGGTATAAGTAATAAATTATTATCATTCTTCTTGACAACAACAACAACAACAACAACAACAACAACAACAACAACAACAACAGTAAAGGTAAAGGTAAAGGGACCCCTGACCATTAGGTCCAGTTGTGGCCGACTCTGGGGTTGTGGCACTCATCTCACTTTATTGTCTGAGAGAGCCGGCGTACAGCTTCTGAGTCATGTGGCCAGCATGCCTAAGCCACTTCTGGTGAACCAGAGCAGCGCACAGAAACGCTGTATACCTTCCTGCTGGAGAGGTACCTATTTATCTACTTGTACTTTGACGTGCTTTCCAACTGCTAGGTTGGCAGGAGCAGGGACTGAGCAATGGGAGCTCACCCTGTTGCAGGGATTCGAACTGCCGACCTTCTGATCGACAAGTCCTAGGCTCTGTGGTTTAACCCACAGTGCCACCCACGTCCTTAATAAAATTCCTAAATCCTGCTCTAATCCTCACCATAGTCATCTAGAAACTATAACTCAGGGAATGGGTTTTGCTGAAGTGGGATACATAAATCTTTTTAAATAAATGATGTTTAACAAATGTGGATAGGATTGCCCATCTCTCTGCTTTCCCATACCATACACGAAACAAATGTGCCTGCTGTGTTACCTCCCAATTTCATTGTTCAGTCATGTGTGAAAGCAGTAAGGATCACAAGATGGCAACCAGATGGTAAGTGTTAGTTAAGTTGTGTCCCAAAGAGTCTGGGAATGACTACTTTCAGGATGTGTGATAGACCTCATTGCTATATTTATTTCCACTTCAAAAAGTGTTAGTCAACCAAGTAATGATTTTAAAGTCATGGCTATGTTCTTTGAGGAGAAAAATCAATTTTATTTTCAGATTGTTTACAGTAAATAAGAAGAATCGGAGTTGATTAGGATTTCCCAGAACATTTAGGAAACACAGAGAGGTTTATAAATGGAAAAGAACATTTGAATTTAATGTATGTTAAATGTAGGAGGTTTTCACTTGCCTTGTTATATCCTACAGCTCTGTGGATGAGATATCTATTTTAGTCAAGAGAGAAAACAGAGTTGTTAAGTACAAAGGCAAGAGGAACACCTAAAACCTGAACTAAGAATCTAAAATGAAATGAATTTGCTCTGTGCTTTTAAAAGCTGAACAAATAATTTTTAAACATAGGTCTATTCAAGTAACACTGTCTTTCTGTCAAACCAAGTAAGATCAAACCTAGTTATTCATGTAGCATGGAATGAGAAAGAAAACGTTCAGGTCCAAAATTATTGAACATGTTTCACCCTGAGCTTCTACACCACAAGCTCCACTCTCATAGAATCATAGAGTTGGAAGGAAGCCAATGCTCCCGTCTTGTTTTGGTAAGATGCAGTAATGCCAGGTGGAGGAAACTATGGCTATAGCTTCTCCTAACTTAGAAATAATAATAATAATAATAATAATAATAATAATAATAATAATAATAATAATAATAATAATAATAATAATTTATTTATACCCTGCCAATCTGGCTGTTCAAGAGAATCTGTGGCTAGCGACCTGACAATCCTATTTATTATATGATTTGTGCATGTGAAATGGTATATATTGGTTCACGAAACAGACTTTTCACAGAGCAAGTTGGTAGGCATTATTGGCATGGGGAAACTGATGTTTGTACAATGGCAACTTCCATGCATTTTACTCTAAAGTTGTGGGGCAAAGAGCCACAATGGACGAGGAGAAGGAATTGAAAGACTGGCATAGCATCTTATCCTGGCTTGTCAATGTGGAAAGACCAATGCAGCGGTGGAGAAAGGAAGATTACGACATCTTACAGTATGAAATGTAATTAAACTGTCCTTTCCTTTATGACTGTCCCTTGCTTCTCTCCTTTATTTTTAATAAATGTTGATGATTGAACCGCAAGGCTACTATTCTGATTGCACAAAGCATCTTTGAAAATGAACTCCCATTGTATTTTGTAAAACTACACCTGGATTGTGGTGATGGAGGCTGCTTCCCTTGTAGGACAGGACTGGGGAATCTGTGGCCTGAGTCAAATGAGGATCCCCAGGTCTTGCTATCTGGCCTTTGGGACTTTCCCCAGATTACACCTCCTCCTCAGCCACACTACTTCTGCCAAGTCAAACCTCTCAGTGACTCTACTTTGTACCCTCCTCGGGTGTTTTGCTAGAACATGTCCTATGACTCTGACAATGAATTCTTCTTCTTCTTCTTCTTCTTCTTCTTCTTCTTCTTCTTCTTCTTCTTCTTCTTCTTCTTCTTCCCCACATTTTTTGCTGACAGGACTCAAGGCAGCTTACATATAAAAAGGAAAACTTCTAAAAAGACCAATCTTCAAAAAACTGTTGAACATTGTTAGAAGTAAAACTATATACGTATATAAGATCTATTAAAGATATATAGATAGATGATAGATAGATAGATAGATTAATGCCATACAAATAATTACAATGAAAACAGCATAGCATGGCACCAGCCCTTTCATTAAAAGCAGTCAGTTCCCAAAATCCTGTTGGAACAAGAAAATCTTCACCTCCAAGCGGGGGACAACAAGGAGGAAGTCAGTCTAGCTTCTCTAGGCAGGGAGAAGTCTGAAAGCAGCTGTTGAGAAGGCCCTCTCCCGTGTACCTACCAAGCATGCCTCTGAGGGTGGTGGGATGAACAGAAGGACAGGAGAGAAATTAATTTTCCTGAATAACTATGGTTGAAGTTCTAGACCCTAGATTTATCTGGGAGTAAGCCCCATTGAAGTCAGCAAGACCTTCTTCTGAGCCAATGTATATGATTACCCCATGCATAGTATCCAGAAAGAGACATTACATAGTTCTGCCATGTTGGCTAGATTTCAAATCAATCTCTGAAAACCAGCCGCTGAGTACTGCTGCAATGCTACAAAGTTTAGCTTTGCATATGAGGCACTTTGAAGAACTATTCTTTGCTGCATGGTATTTTAGCGAAAATACGAAAGACTTGAATCGAAAAGGAAAACGACATAAAGCTCGGTAATGAATGCAGTGTGCGGTTGATGGAAATGTACTACTGGAATTATTAAGCACCTCAGTAAGTAAGTGAGTGAAATATTATATCCTTGGCAATCACACTTCCATTTGAGTTGCTTGAGGTTTATAAAACACTTGCAAACAAGTTACAATATGCAAAACATAATGTAGATGGTTTCAACGCTTTCTGCAGCTCTGGGTTTTATAGGTTTTTATGAGCTCATGATTGATATTTTCACACCATGATTGGCTTAGGAGGCCCTGTAGCAGCCTGACTGAGTATAAACCATGGCTCTTTGCCCATTATAGGAGGAGAGCAGACCTTTTTTCATTGAGATGAAAAAAGAGCTGTACATGTTTAATATTAAAACATGTTAAAAATGAATCAGTGAAACATCCATATTTCTCTCTCCCCATGTGGCTGAGTATCCAATTAGGATTCAAATAGGCTCACATGCTCAGAGTTAGATTCTGCTATTTGTAAATTGCAATGAATACCATTTTGACGTGTGACATAATTCCCCTCCCTTTATTCCCAAAGTGTGAAATGTTCTATTTAAACTATGCAGAGAAACCACATCACACATTAAGAAGAGCAAAGGTTCAGAGCAGTGCTTATGAGTCTGCGACTAATGAATATTTGTAATGTATTTGGGCAATATCAGGAAGAAATTATGAGGAGCTGCTGATTACATGCTTCTAGGACTGTCAACTTATGAATATGGCTGAGGGAGAAGACCTTGGATGAAGAAACCTGGTGGACTCCATTGTAAATTAAGTGAATAGCAAACTCTTGCTTCTGTCACTGCTGGCAAATGGAGGATGCTAAGCCTGTGCAGGATAGCACACCCAGTCCGCCTTTGCTACTTTCCACATTGTAGTACCAGTACTTCAACTCCCTTGGTATAAGATTCAGGTAGGTCACTGTGTTGGTCTGACACAGTAGAAATATATATATTGTCCAGCAGCCCATTAGAGACCAACTAAGTTTGTTAGTATATATATATATTGTCCAGCAGAAGTGTGCATGCACACAAAAGCTCATACCAAGAACAAACTTAGTTGGTCTCTATGGTGCTACTGGACATTCATTTTTTGTTTGTTTGTTTTATTTTTATATATTTCCCTTGGTATAAGACAGCTTCCAAGAGGATCACCGTGGAAGACACTCACACATTGCAGTACATCAGGCAGAAGCATTTGGTATCTTCAGCTGGTGCCTCACCATCCTGGTTGATTGTTGTGTTCAAATGATCAATAGGGATGGAGGGAGAAAAATGTTCAGCTGACAGCTGAATGCAAAATTACCAAATCTGCACTGCCCTAACCAATTGACAGGGACTGGATGGATGAAAAGGAGTTGTGGGAGGCTGCAGCCGAAGAATCCCAGAGGCGAGCGGCAGAGGAGGATGGCTCACAGCCTGGATTGTGGTGGAGGGACTCTGAAGACAGGTTAGAAGAGGAGGGGGGCTGGGAGGTGGAAGAAGCAACAGGCTCAAGGGAAAGAGAAGAGGCAGAGGCAGAAAGCTCTTCAAGGGCAGGACAGGCTGCATAGGGAGACACTTCAGGCCCCAGACCTGAAAAAGAGAGGGAACAGGGGACAGAAGCTGCACCAGCTTCATAGCAGCTGTCCAGTCTCTCTTTGACTCCAAGATCACACAGGGCTTTGCATGTAGCTGAACAGAAACGTCAGAAAGCCCAGTGGCTTTGTGGAGTTTGTGGAGTTGTGGTGGGTGGGGCCATGGTGGGGTGGCCCACATGATCAAGGGAGACTGAGGAGATATGATAGCCATCTTCAAATATCTAAAGGGCTGTCACATGGAAGTGGAACAGATTTGCTTAGAAGGCGTTAGAGTCTCCTTCTTTGGAGGCTTTTAAGCAGAAGTTGCATGGCTGTCATGGATGCTTTAGCTGAGATTTGTGCATTGCAGGGGGTTGGAGTAGACGACCCTCTGGGTCCCTTCCAGTTCTGCAGTTCTATGATTCTATTTAACTAAGGATTCTGGGAGTCATGTTGCCTGCCTACTCATTTACTAACAAATGTATCAGCTTTATAGCAATGTTGCTTTTTCCACAAGTAAATGGATGTTCACTTAAATAACTCATTTGCATACCTTTCAGATCTCAGCACTGCTAAAGCCATAATCAGTCTGTCATATTAACTGTTCTGAGCCCCAAACCACACTAAGCAGTTTTGTCGTAAGAGAGGCATATGTCATACACCGTGCATTTGATTTTGTTTCTTTTACGAAAAGGCAAACACTCTGTCAACATATTCTTGCTGAAGAGAGAAATTTGAAATGACCATTTGTGTGATTTCATCTAGTAGCAATTGCAAGATACAGAAAATCTCCCCACTATGTTTTTCTAAACCAGGCATTTGGCTGACTGACATCCTATATCGTTTTAAATGTGTTTGTGGGAGAGGGTGGGAGGGAAGGGGGATTATTGGTTGATTTTGTACTTGTTCTTGTTTTTATTATGTATTTTGTGTTTTTATCTTGTATTTTTATGCTGTGAACTGCCCTGCGATGTATGGGTGCAAGGCAATACAAAAATTTAATTAACAGCAACAACAACTAACACTGGAAAAATATTATTAGCTTCAACACTCAATTGTGCAGAGCAATCTAATTTTGGTCCATGCAAAGCAATGATGTTATGCTGGACTGAAAAGTAGAGAAAATATTAAAGCGTACATTTACTAGTTTTCAAGATTATCATATTGGTACGAAGATTCCTTGTTTTGCTTGTAATATTTAACATCAGTGCAACTTAAAAACATGTTCTCCCACTTTCACTCATAGCTTTCTTACACACTACACTTTTAAAAAAACGAAGTTTAAAATATATGCAACACAAAGAACGAATGCTGCATAATACTACAAAAACAGAAATTATGAGGAAAATAAAACTCACAGGTTAAAGTCCTTGGTATGTTGTCAGTAAGCTTTTTTTTGGTGGTGGTGGGGAATTAAATTTAAAAAGCCCAAGGAGAAGGTTACTACTGTTGATTTTCTTTGAGGGGTGTGTGTGTGTGTGTGTGTGTGTGTATCAGTCATTATCCCTCCAAATACAGTACACCTGATATGCAATCAGAAACATGAATAGAGATAAATGGAAGCTATTGCACCAAAACATCTTTTTAAAAATGATTCCTTGCTTGCTGTATTTGCTGAATAAATTTGTACATATTATTATGATTCCACCTTTCTTCCCAAATTTTACCAATGTGCTGTTGTCTGGACTTCCAAACTATGGTTGTATTTTTGAAAGCAGTGTGGAACCATGGATCCATATGTTTTTCACTTTTGATGGGAATCTGCATCTAATAATTAGATGAAGCTTTGCAGGGGTAATGTGTCACCGAGTGAGGTTGGTATCTTGCTTCCTTTATATTTGTGCTGATGGATAAGATTGTGAGAGAAGTCCAGATACCATGTCAATCTTCTTCCAAGATCTACCCAAGTATTTCCCAATCTTCATAGATATAGCAGGATACAATCTAATAAAGACATTTGCAGGATATTATAAATAGGTTATGTCACAGCTTCAGCCAAAGAAACAATGGGAAATGGCTTAAAGTGAGTGAGCACTTAGCTGCTTACTTTTTGTGATACTGGTACATCTCTATTTCAGAATCCTGCTTCCCACAAAGGTCATGTAGATGTCCTACTTGTAGGCATCCCATATACACATGTGAAGTACCCTTCTGCTGTTGCTCCCCAGAAACTGGTATTCATTGAACTTGGAGACAGCATATAGCCATTTTTATAGTCTTCCTTTATGAGTATGTCTAATTCTCTTTGAAGCCATCTAAGCTGGTGATCATCAGCACATTTTCTGGAAGAGAATTCTATAGTTTAGCTATATGCTGTGTGAAGAAGTGCTTTGTTTTGTCTGTCCTTAATCTTCTACCATTCTGCTCCAAAGGATGGCTCCAGGTTCTAGTATTATGAGAGAGAGAGAGGGAGAGAGAGAGAGAGAGAGAGAGAGAGAGAGAGAGAGAGAAATAATCTCTACCCACTTTCTCCACAATAAGAACTGTATTGTTTCCTTGTGGGTGTGTTGACCGAAAAAGGTGAGCTGGTTTGGAAGCTCCGCTTGTAGCATATCCATCGTCAAGATGACCCCTACCTAACTGGTAGCAGCTGTAGCCCTAAGCTCATGTGTTTCACACACTTTGATGTATCCACAGGCCCCAGGCATAGCTAGAGAAGGAGGTAATGGTTAATACCCACCACCAATGTTCCTATGTGACGTAGCTTGACTGGGTCTATAAAGATTGTGTGTGTGCTGTATCTTTATTTGAGTGTGGACAAGCCATCTCTTTGCAGTGGAGTCCATCTCGTGGAATGCTGTGAGCAGAGGCAAGGAGGGAGCCGTTGGACTTTTGCCATAAGTTTGTACCCTTCTTTATTAAACCATTAGACCAGATCACTCTGACTGTTTTGGCATCTTTCTTTGGAATTCCTGTCATAGCTGTCAACATTTCCCCTTTTTTAAGGGAAATTCCCTTATTCCGAATAGGATTCCTCACAAGAAAAGGGAAAAGTTGACAGCTATGATTCCTGTAGGCCCTCTTCTGGCTCTGCAGGACGCTTCAGTGGATGAGTTGCTTCAGCCCTTTGACCAGTTTGGTTACCCTTTTCTGAAGATTGATTGCTTTAGCCTTTTTTCCCCCCAATGGTTAATAGTCATGATAGGCAGAATGCAATCTCCATATTCTTTAGGTCCAATGTTAAGGGGCAGAATAATGATTAAGCCCTGCTTGGGAGGTTTTCAGGGCCACCAAGCTCACCCCCCCCCTTAACTAGACAGAGGCTTTCTCTGATTCAGCAAAGCAGTTCTTATGTAAGTGCCCTGCTGCATTTAACCAGCTGTGACTATCCCTTCTGGCTCTGTTTTTTTAAAGCATCAATGTGACTCATGGCCCATGCCATGGTTGACTCTGTTTTATATTTCTGCTCCTAGCTCAAGGTTGCTTTAGAGTTATAAGGGCAGGAACTATCCTAATTTGTATGGTGCCCAAGAGACAGAGAGATACTTCTTTAAGTAAACGTTCTGGGCAGAGTGCACACCTGATTTACGGTGGGAGGTAACCATTTAGACCTGCATTTAAGAGTGCAGGTAGGAGGGTAGGATCATTTCCCACTCTTTATAAAAGAGCAAGAGGCTCCATCAATTGCAAACACTGAAGAATAAGAAAAATCGAAATCCCTATCATTTATTACCTTTTGAGAAGGGGTCACCAACCTGGTGCCTTCAGATGTTGCTGGACTCCAGCTTTTATCAGTGCCAGAGAGCATATCCAACGGCCATGGATGAAGGGAGTTGGAATCCAGCAATATTTTGAGAGCACTATATTGGTTATCCTTGCTGTAGAGTATAGAATATAATGAAAGGGAAATCCTTTTTTTTTTTTAACCTGAACTGCCTGTAAAGGGAGGAAAAAAAAATATACATCAAGGATGGGGAACCTGAAGACCTCCAGATGTTGTTGGACTTCAACTGCGACCAGCCCCAGGCAACATGACCATTGGCCAGGGATGATGGGAGGTGGAGTTCAGCAACACTTGGAGGGTCACAGGCTCCCCATGAGTGATATGCACAATCCCTCTGTCACCAGGTAGCTATGGATCCTCCCATTTTATGAAAGGAGGAAGTTGGGATAAGAAGACAAGGTTCTAGCAAATGGCATGATGCCTTCACTTGAAGTCACTTAAATTGTGAAATAAACATATTTTGCAGTTATGCTCTTGTTTTTGCCACAAGTGTTACAGTATTTTGGATTATGCCAGCTTGGTCTTCTGCTAGGTAAATATTTTCAATCACATGATGATGTACAGCCATGGATATATCAAGGAGCAGCCAGATGTATTTTATCAACATGTCTGATTTTTCTTAGGTAGTAGCAGGGGTGTTTGTGTCTGTTTTTATATTTTTAAAAAAGTGTAATTTGCCCTTTCCTCTGCTGACCCCCTCCTTACCTCACCATGTTCCATTGTTTTAAGGAAATTTTCCACCATCCTGGTTCATTTCCATTTATTGAACCCTCTGAGGAAATGAAACTTATCAACCATTTTATGTTCTGAACTTTTCTATAAAGTGATTCCTTCCTTTTTAGAGAGGTCATTCTGCCCAGATGAGTCAGAAGTTCTGTCCAGGAGCCTGGCAGTTGAGGAGAAATGAAACCAAAATATTAGAGGCATAAAACGGTGGTTACAGGTTTCAGGAAACAGAAGCACCACCACTCTGCTAGCTTTTAGACTTGCCAAAAGATCTACTACAGAAGTTGAACACTGAGAGCTGAAACAGGGCAAAGAGAGAATGCTCTGGAAAACAATAAGAGAATTGAAATACTGCAGAAGTACCTGTACAAGCGAGCATTTTTGGAGCAGTGTGGAAGAAAAAAGCCTGGGGAAGGAGGCAAAGGGAACTGTTAAGTGAACTGAGGAATTCAAATTGATATATACTGACTTGGTATGGGAAACAATGCAGGTTTGGCAGAATGCATTTTCCTTTTTTGTTTTGCTCATTGATGACTGTTCAAGTTTAAACATGTAGAGTCCTTATTATTCACTTTCTGCCTAAATGCCTTACTGCTTTAGTCAGTATGAGAGTTTCCTGTGTGAACTGATGTTTCATGTGTTAAAGGCCTGTTTTAGGGGAGGCAATGATGGTGTGGGGAGATATCCACTTGGTGACAGCAGTTAAGAGGGACTAGTTTAGCTGGTTTCCTTGCCTCCCTTCTCTTTCACAGTGTGAATTTCCCCATAGGAAGCTGCTTAAAGCTGTCAAGTGCAGTGAAGTAATGCATGAGTTTGTTTTTCACTTACCTCCCCTATGTTTTCTTTTTGTGTGAAGAGTAGAGCCCTCAAACCCTGCTCTAAACATGAACAAGGCAGAGACATGGACAGCTGCCATCTCACACAGTTTGGTCCTAAGTAAATTCAAGGGTTTCTGGATGGTGCAACAGGAGAAAACTCTACTTTCTCTAAAATGCTGGTTCCTAAACTGTATGTGTGTTAAACTGTTCACGTGACCTGGATGTATATAGATAGCCACCTAAGGAGGCTTACCAGGTAGACTATTCATTTCTTCTTCTGTCAAGTCCTAGGGTGTTACAACCTAATGTTTTACGGAAATCCAGGCAGTATGCCACAATTTTCATTTTACTGCCTACTATCCAAGATCTCTCCATTAACTTAAACACTTAAATATTAACACATTACATTACAGAATGTACAAATTCCATTAAGACGTAAAAATATAATCAAATGTAATAAAGTGATCATTTGCACTAGCTCTTTTCTGTAAATTGCAGACTCTTATGTGAACAACTGATAGTGCCTTTCCTGCTTTAAGTGGAGCAGAGGTGGGTATAGTGAGCTGCACGCTTCTTGCCCTCTGAGGTGTGGGTAGAATATTTTTTATTTGTTTGCTTTAGAACACCTAGAGAGTCTGCAATACCAGCCAGGAGTCTGTACTTCAATCACCTCACTATCCTAGTTCATGCATTCGCCAGGTCTGGTGCCCTCTTTGCAGTGGTTGAGTTGCAAGCGCATCCTATTTGTTATATTATGCAAATATAAAAAACACATCATGTGGGCTAGGCCAGATAGATAAAATCTGTGTGGTTCTTCCAACACAAAAAGTAAGGGAAGAACTTGAAACCTAGGCTTCCAGATGAACAATTCGGCCACAAGCAGAAGGCAAGTACCTAGTCGCCAACCAATGTCCTTGTTTTATAATGCTAACCTATGTTTCAGAATTAGATGCCTGAGTCACAGGGCTCACATACCCCCATCTTCTCTCTTGGCTTCTATCTTCAACTCATTAATCCTTATGTATAAACTCAGACCAACTATGGCTAGTGTTAGTCATAGAAACAAGGTAGCTTTTAACTAATTAATCATAAATCCTTAAACCAAAGGTATCATTAGCCATATGTTTGTCAGTTTGGACAAAACAAATAACCATAATTATTTGAAAAATAGAAATGAATATTTTCTGATCTCCTCCTTCCAGCCAAACTTAAAGAGGAGAGGGCATGTGTACATCCAGGGCTCAGCCTGGTTTGTTTCCATAGTGCTAAACAGTGGTTTGACTGAGCATAGCCAATGTATGAACATAGGTTTTGCTAGGGGGCTGGATTCAATTGAATAGCAGTGCTAGTGGGAGCCAGCGCAATGAGTTCTGCTAAGAAAATGGGACATTTCTCCCCCTCTCTGTCCCCCAATTCTCTTATTGCAAATATCTTGACAGTTTGGCTCAAAGAATTGTGATTTCTCACCTTGTAAGAAATAACACATTTGTATTAGAATATTTAATTCATGTGGAAACGTTTTCCTGAAGAATAGTTAATCTATTTATCACCACGGTCCATAATTGATCTTCCTTCAGGGCACAGCCAAGTTGTAGTGAACCAACTGTTATTTCTAAATCTATGCTTAATTCCAACAAGTACTATTCACTTTTATGAGGACCGACTGACTTTCTTTTGAAACACTTTAGCTCATGTCCATTAGGACTCAAAGAACACTGAAGAAGCTGTGCAAAGCAGCAGGGTCTGTTAAATTAACAATAGTAAGCTAAGCAACTTGATGGCATTGGCACCTTGTTGAAAATGACTTAATCATGAAACACAATTAAGTGTTATGAGGCAAATTTTATCCTTTTGGGTTAGTACCCACCTAAAAAAGATAATAAAAGGAACAAAAATTAATTAGAGAGCAATTTAATCTACCGCGATACCATTAGCCCATTAATCAGAAGGCTAGAAGCAGTGGAGGTGGAGAGGTTAATTTAGGGTTGGAGATTAAGGAAAAGTCATACTGATGAGAAGAGTAAGGATGGGGAGAGAATAAGAAGGTGTCCTATACATTAATAGTGGTGCTGCTAACACAAAGGTTTGACATCACCACTAGAGCTGCACTCCATTGTCTCTCGAGACAGATGGATGCCAACATTTCCGAGTGGAAATGTGTACATCCAAAATGGATCCTGAAATACAAAATGGAGGAGGGGCTGAGGCAGCTTAATGAGGCCTGATCATGCTTAGTGGCCACAGAATGCTGGAGAAAGGGAAATGGGGTAACCGCTTACACAACAACACAAAAGAGGATACGAGAGGGCACAGATTTACATAAAATTTACATGTTTTATGGAGCCTTGATTTATATGCATGAATGCAAATTTTAAAAGATCTAATTTCAATAGAAATACAGTACATGTCATAAAAGTGTAGAATTAGTCTGTGTGACACTAACTGTTGCCCCACTCACATGGCTATTCAAGAACCATCTTGCATGGAAGAGAGGAAAATGAAGGCAGGATACCTGGAGATCTATCTCTCTCCCCCCCCCCATTTGCTACATTGGTTTCCACATGTGTGGCATCAGGAGTCCTGTACAACAGCTAACCCATTACTTTTTAAAGCCAAAGAAAGGAAGCATATAGGTAGCTCTTGGACCACCTCATAAACTATAACTCAGACTACCTTGTACATGTTTGTCTCCACATCAGTTTTCACATTTACTAATTCTGTGGGTATTTAAAATGATTTCTACAGATTTTCTTGGAAAATGGGATGAAATGGACACTTACCCTATTATGGTTGGGTGGTGGTTGCAGCAACCAGGTGCCTAGCAACCAGGACATTCAGGCATGGCCAACCACTGAAAACCATCCAGCTGACGGGTAAGGCAGTGTGGAATCCTAGTCATCATGACCTTTATTGAATTGGTGAATCATTCTGACGCAAGAGCAGGGTACCCCATTAGAAGGGTGTAGGTGGAAGTCTCTGTCCAGGAGCCAAGTGTGGGGTGGATGGGTCATAGAATTTCTAGTGGAGCCCTGAGGATGGACACCTTGGTAGATCAGCAAATTGGGGTATATAGGGAGGCCATAATCCTTGGTATGATCCTGAAAAAAATTTAGCTCTCTGGTGGGAGGCTAGAACAAATATACACCCAATGCCTGAGCCAAAGTCCAGCTATATTTGTGGTCATTTTAACCCAAATAGCTGTCTTGCTGAGTTTGCTTCTTTATGCTTTGCTATATCCTCTGCAAGGGGAGAGGTGTCTCTGCGACTGGGACCCAATAGTTCTGTCCTATGCTGAACTGGCCTGACACAGATTTTGTCCTTAGACTCATCCCTAGTCTGAGATGAGTCATTGGCAGAAACAGCAACTTTACAGTTGCGGAATTGGTCAAAATTGTGGGTTGATTAAAAGGGAATCATCTCAGAGTGCAGTTTATCTCACTTTGGCATGACCATTGTCCTTTAGAATTGTTTGTTTGCCTTCATTTATGCTATGCTAGTAGATCTATAAAGAAAGTAAATATGGCAAAGACACCTCATGTCTCTAGTGCTCTGTCATCCCAAGCAAACTCAAACTAGCAGTACTTGAACCACTCACCAATTGAAAAAGTGGGGAGTACATAATACATACTCTGACGGAGTGCTAGATAATCTGGTAGTGCTTGGCTAACAATGATGAAGATATACAGTATAGAAGACACTATAGCAGGCAGACTGTTGATATGCTGAATGCTTTTTAAATGAAGGTTAAGTCATGCATATGATTATTAACTAGCATTTACATAATGACTACAGTGTGATGAGAACTTAAAAGAAGACTTTGATTCTAAAAAAGAGCATGTTATGCAAGCAGTGAAACACCCCGCTCTGTTACACTTCATTCTCCTGAGAACTGCCTCCACAGATGTCACTCCCATTCCGACAGAAGAAAGGACTTAATCCTGCTCCATTGGTTCACATATTGTAGAATAATTAATGTCATGTAATTATTTGCATAGGTTTATGCATATGACTGTCATTTGATAACAATGTTGGATGACTCAATGGATGATGTGTCAAAAAAGGGAAAGTATCATAACGCAGATCTGTGTTCTGCAAAGGCTTGTTCTAGGAAATATACATAACTGCATCTGTTGGCATAAACTGTGGCACAGGACTGCAAAACTTGTGACCACCAAGCTGAACAGAACTCAATCACACCAAATTCTCTAGCAAAGGGGTGGCTAACCTGTGCCGTTTTAGATGCCGTTGGACAGCAACTGCCATTAGCCACTGTCCCTATTGGCTGATGAAAGCTGGAATCCAATGCCATCTGGAGGGCCATACAGTAGATGCCTGCAGAGAAGAGGCTGTCTGAGTATGAAATGGATAGGGATGTAAGCATCAACCTATTTCTGTCCCACAATGTTTTAGCGAATGTGCATTCACAGGTCACTGTCACTGCAAAAATTCTGGTGCTACAGAAATAATGCAGTTACGAGGTGGTCTAAGACTTGCTTTCTGCCCTCCCACAGGGGCAGTGCATATTTGTTACAATTCCCTAGGATGGGGCACCATGGACCAGATTCAACTAATGGATCCCACTAGCAGAAGCCTGTACAAGGATTTCCACTCGTGAAACAGGGTTTTCCCTGCTCTCCTCTCCCACATGCTTCATGCCCCTCAAGGCTCTGAGAGGTCAGGAGAACCCCCAGAGCAGCACACAGAGGAGGAAAGGGGAGATCATTCTGACAAGCAAGCAGAAATGATTGCACTGATTGCACAATCTTCTTAATGTTAAGTTAAATTCCTCCCAATGTTATTGCACATGGTGGTTTCATGAAAACATTTTAAAATAAGGTTACCAGATGTCCCTGTTTCCTGGGGACAGTCCCCAGATTTACAAATCAGACCCCTGATAAAATCCATTGAAGTTGAAAAGTGTCCCCGGATTCATTGGGAAAAAATCTGGTAACCTTATTTTAAAACACCTTTCACGTCGGCTCTGTTGAAGTTACTAGCTGTTCCAAGTGGCTGTAAGCTGTTTTTAAAAGAAAGGAGGCAACTATCAGTCCATACGTTCTGTTGTCAAAACCATGCATGTGACAGTTCATACGACAGCAATCCATGTAGCCACATTCTGAAACGCACATGAGTATGATAACGAGGTTCCCTGAAATCTGATATGAAAAGGATGGTATAAAAGTATTTTACATGAAATGAATAGATCTGAATAGTAAAATAAATAAATAACAGGGTTTATATGCCAGTTAATAGTTTAAACCTCCAAGCATTCAAAATACATGCTAAATTACCGTTAAGACACCCCGGAAGTTCACCTGCTGATATCTACACATCATGCAAAAGATCAGGCTAGGCTGTTTTTTCTGGTAAATTGGTCACTCCACAAGTGGACAAGGAACCTCCAGTTGCCTTGGCTTGCTGCCACTGAACCAAAAAGTTCCCCTTTCTTCTGTCCAATTTGTGGTTGGTAAAACTGGGGTTATTTAGCTGATTTAAACCACCAAACCTTCTCATGTCATCCACCAGCTGACAGCTTTCAAGAAGAAGCACCCATTGGAGTGGTGCAGTATTTTCACATAGCTATGGGAAGTGGGGAAATGGCAGCTGGGAACATCTCCAGACACGGTATCATGGGAATTGGGGTTGCTTGTGTGTAAACCTCCAGCTGTTCCAACTGCTTAGGGGTGGTTGCGTCTTTCCCTGGCTGAGCAGCCCTTTTGCACGGCTGCCTCAGTCGCTGGTAGAATCCGTCAATGGGTGTCTCCTAAATTTCCTCCAGCATAAGAATTCCTTAACGGACAACCTCCTCCTCGCCTCTCTGCGTGGAAGCCTTCTGTGCAGAGTGGGCGTGCCAAGCGGTGGTCCTCCACTCTCCTCACTGACTTCACTGGAAGAGTCTCGGAGCCTCCCCTCCGAAGTGCTCTCTGCCTCTCCCTTCTTCCTGGTGTCACCTGGACTTCTTTCCCCAGAGGACGTTCTCCCTCTTCCCTTACTGGTTCCCTCTCCGGCAGAATCTGGGAGCCTAGCCTCTCCACTCTGCTCCGATGTCAGTTCCCTGACATCCACCTCCCTCCCAGGACCCTCCCCCTCCCCCGTCCGTTCCTTGGACGGTGATGCAGGAAACCCCCGGAAGGAACTCCCCCCTCCATCTGATGATTCAAGTACCACTCTCCATACGCTGCTGTCTCTTCTCGCTCCCCAATCTCCCCAGTCGGATTCTTCTCCTTCTGATAATTCCTCTTCCTCCTCTTCAGAGGCAGGAAACCCCACAAACTCTTCCTCCTCATCCGTGGTGCCAAATTGCTCCCCCCAGAACCTCTCTGGTGGTTTGGGCTTTCTCGGATACCTGCTATGAAACTCCTCCTGCAGATACTCATCCCTAATCTCTTCTGCTGGGACCCATGTGTTTTCCTCTTCTGACTCCCCCTCCCACGCCACAAAGTATTCCACTCGCCACCCTCTCCACCTGGAATCGAGAATTTCAGCTGCATGGCCACTGAGTTCCCTTTCCTCCATCTGTGGATGCAAGGGTGTTTCACTTTGATGACCCAGAAATTCCCTCCCCTCCCTGAACGGTGAGAGTAAGGACCTGTGGAACACTGGGTGCAGTTTCATGTGAGCTGGCAATTTGAGCCTAAAGGCCACCGAATTTACTTGCTGGGCTACTTCGAATGGTCCTAATCTCTTGGGCCGTAGTTTCTTACACCCTCCTTTGAACGGTAACCCTTTGGTAGACAACCACACCTGGTCTCCCACTCTTATGTTTTCCCCCTCTCTGCGGTGCTTGTCTGCCTGCCTCTTGTACTCTTCCTTTGCCCTTTCCAGATTGATCTTAAGCTGTTGTTGTAAAGCCTCCATCTCTTCCACAAATTGTTCAGCCGTGGGAACACTCCACCTTCCCTCCCCTCCCCCGGGGAAAGCCCTGGGGTGACACCCGCAATTCGCCATAAACGGACTCATCCCCGTGGACACATGTTCCGCGTTATTGTATGCAAACTCAGCCAGCGCTAATGTGTCCACCCAATCATTCTCCCTCTCATTGACGTAGCAGCGTAGGTATTGTTGAAGTATGCTGTTAGCTCTCTCTGCTTGTCCGTTGGTTTCTGGGTGTCATGCCGTCGAGAAACTCACCTCGACGTCCAGTAGACTCATCAGCTTCCTCCAGAATCTGGACGTAAATTGCCGGCCTCTGTCGGATAAAATCCTCAAGGGGGCACCATGCAACCTGAAAACATGCTCTACAAACAGTTTGGCTGTTTCTTCTGCAGACACCGCATGCGAGCACGCAATAAAATGGCACATTTTGGTCATTAAGTCAGCTACCACCATTACTGCCGTTTTCCCCCTGGCCTTGGGTAAATCAGTCATAAAATCAATTGATACCACCTCCCATGGTCTCTCTGGTGTGGGTAAGGACTCCAGTAACCCCGCGGGTGCTGCCGTCTCCCCCTTAGCTCTCTGGCAGCGCTGGCACCCGCGTACGTATTCCTTCACATCTTCCCTCACCCGTGGCCACCAAAACTGCCTGGTGACCAGTAGCATTGTTTTGTGCTGCCCAAAATGTCCCGCCGTGGGGTTGTCATGTAGTTGTTTGAGTATTCTGCTCCTCAAATCCCCCTCAGGTATGTACAATGCACCCTTATAGTACAATGCCCCGTCCTTTACTTCAAATCCCCCTTGATCTTCCTCATTACTTCAGATTTCCCTAAGCTTGGTTTGTGCATACTGGTCATCCCTCGTCAAACCGGTCAGCTCTTGCCTCCCTACTAACATTCCCACACACACCCATCGGTCCTCGGGTATGACATAACGTACTTCTGGCCCTCCCTCCCCTTCCGAGTATTCGGGCTTGCGGGAGAGGTCATCTGCTCTGACGTTTTCCTTCCCAGGCACGTACCTAATCTCAAAATTAAACTTGGAAAACTCCTGTGCCCACCGCACCTGTCGTTGGTTCAGTACTCTCGCCGTTCTCCAATATTCCAGGTTCTTGTGGTCAGTACACACCTGGATTTTGTGCTGTGCCCCTATTAGAAAATGTCTCCAGTGTCTAAAGGCCTCGTGAATTGCCAACAGTTCTTGATCATACACCGTGTAATTTTGCTCTGACTTGTTCAGCTTCCTGGAAAAAAAGGCACACGGCTTCCACTGTCCCCCATCTCCCGGCTGGAGCAATATGCTTCCTACCGCTCTGTCTGACGCGTCCGTCTCTAGCTTCATCGGCTTCCGCAGATCTACATGTAGAAGCTGCTCTTCCGACGCGAAAGCCCTCTTAAGCTTTTCAAAAGACCGCTGGGCCTCTTAAGTCCATTCGAACTTCTTCTTACTACTGAGACAATCCGTTATGGGTGCCGTTAGATGAGCGAAGTTCTTGATGAACTTCCTGTAGAAATTTCCAAACCCCAAGAAACTCTGTACGTCCTTCCTGTTCTTGGGAGGTTTCCATTCTAGCACTGCCTGCACCTTGCCCGGGTCCATGGCCAAGCCCTTGTCCGACAACCGATAGCCAAGGAACTCCACCTCTCGAGCGTGGAATTGGCACTTCTCCAGTTTGACCCACAGCTGGTGCTCCTGCAGTCTCCTCAGCACTTCCCTGACGTCTTTTACATGCTGCTCCTCATTCTCTGAGTAGATTAGGACGTCGTCCAGGAAAGCTACACAATTCTTGTAGAGCAGGGCCCCCAACACATGGTGCATGAAACTTTGAAATGTGGAGGAGCCTGATTGGAGTCCGAAGGGCATAACTAAGTACTCAAAGGCTCCCAGAGGGGTGAACATGGTGGTTTTCCATTCATCCCCCTCCCTCATTCTTATCAAGTTGTACGCCCCCCCCCCGAAGGTCCAGCTTGGGAAAATCTTCCCCTTCCTTACCCTGGCTAAGATGTCATCAATTCTGGGCATTGGGAAGGTCACTGGTTCCGACACCCTGTTCAATCTACGGTAATCCACTACGAGCCTGGGCTCCTTGGAGTCTCGCTTGTCCACAAAGAACACTGGACTACCCCCCACCGCCCTTGATTCCCTTATGAACCCTCGCTTCAGGTTCTTGTCAATAAACTTCCACAATTCCTGCATCTCCCTATCTGACATGGCGTACAGCTTACCCACTGGCAGCTGAGCGTCTGGGAGTAAGTTGATCTGGCAGTCAAAGGGCCTGTGTGGGGGGTAGCCGATCCGCCTCCTTCTCGCTGAAGACTTCTTCCAAGTCCGCATACTGAGGTGGTACCTTCCCCTTTTCCCCTACTGCCATCCCTGCCACCCTGGCTACTGCCATCCTCAGGTTTTCCCCTCCATGGCAGTGCTCTACACAGTGGGCCGACCCAAAGGTGACTGTCCGCTGATGCCACCCTACTACTGGGTCGTGCAGTGCCAGCCAACTCATTCCAAGTATGATGGGTGGTCCTGCTAAGGTGGCTACGTGAAAGGCAATTGTCTCTGTGTGTCTAGAAACTGTCATTTTCATGGGTGGGGTCTGGTGGGTCACCTCCCCTCCCAAGAGTTCTCTCCCATCAATAGTGGTTACTTGCAGGGGATGTTCTAGAGGCACCACCTGTAGCTGGTGTTCTAGCGCAAAATCCTTGCTAAAGAAGTTGCAAGAGCTGCCTGAATCCAGCAGCGCCTTCACTTTGATGGGGTGTCCGTTTGGGAGTTCTAGCAGCACCTCTATGGCGATGGCTGCTCGGGGAGGGTCTGGTTTGGGCACTTCTACTGGTGGCTCGCCTGGCTGCTGTGCCCCCCTTCCTGCAGCCAAGCACTGCCATTTCCCGGCGCCTCTTTCCTTTCCTCCTCACTCCCCACTGCCCCCACCATTCCTTGCCACGCCTTCTTCTGAGGGCATACTCTGGCAAAATGTCCCGGCTGCTGGCATAGGAAACACTTCTTACTTGCTTTTCCCTCCTTCTTACGCACCACGCTGGAGTTTGAAAACCCGCGCGCGCTCGCTCCTCCAATCTCCATTGGCTCCTCGGGTGGCACTGTACGCGCTGGCATGTCTGGAATGCGGTTGTCATGCCAACGCTCTGCTCTCCCTTCCCGCCTTTCCAGAGCGCGCGTCTCTTGCCTGACTCCTACAGCGAGCGCCAACTTGGTCAGCTGGTCCATCGACTCCGGGCGGGGTGAGCGGGAAAGTTCGTCTCTCACCCAAGAGGATAAGCCCTCCTCAAATAACATTTGTACTGGCTCGGAACTCAGATCCCACCCAAGTTTATGGATCAACATCGCAAATCTCGACCAGTACTCTCTCACTGACTGGTTCCCTTGTTTGCACCCCATCAGTTCTTTACGAGTTACACTCTGTTCAACATCACTCGAGAACATGTGGTCCATGGCGCTAAAAAACTTTCTCAAGTCCTTCAGAGCCGCGTTCTCCGCCGCCATTAAGGGTCGGACCCAATCTCTGGCCCTCCCTTCCAGGTGCCCCACCACGAAAGCGACTCTTCCCCCATCGTCAGCAAAGTCATCATACTGCAGATCCAGCGCATACTGCACTTCTGTCTTAAAAGCGTTATAATCTCTGGGGTTGCCCCCAAACTTCTGCACTAGTCCCGGTACCTTTCTTGCGATGGGGGTAATCTTCCCCTGGGCATCATGGGTCCTCCTCTCATCCAGCTGCGCCGCTAGTAGAGCCAGTTGCTGTTCCAAGTCTCGGTTTCTCTCCTCCAGACTCTGTCCTCCTTTGGCCCCCTCTCCTGCGCCGGATCCTCCGGTTTGACTCATGACTGTGCCCCTGTCCTCTTGCACACAAGCAACGTAAAGGACTGACGGATTGCTATCATGGGAATTGGGGTTGCTTGTGTGTAAACCTCCAGCTGTTCCAACTGCTTAGGGGTGGTTGCGTCTTTCCCTGGCTGAGCAGCCCTTTTGCACGGCTGCCTCAGTCGCTGGTAGAATCCATCAGTGGGTGTCTCCTAAATTTCCTCCAGCATAAGAATTCCTTAACGGACAACCTCCTCCTCGCCTCTCTGCGCGGAAGCCTTCTGTGCAGAGTGGGCGTGCCAAGCGGTGGTCCTCCACTCTCCTCACTGACTTCACTGGAAGAGTCTTGGAGCCTCCCCTCCGAAGTGCTCTCTGCCTCTCCCTTCTTCCTGGTGTCACCTGGACTTCTTTCCCCAGAGGACGTTCTCCCTCTTCCCTTACTGGTTCCCTCTCCGGCAGAATCTGGGAGCCTAGCCTCTCTACTCTGCTCCGATGTCAGTTCCCTAACACACGGGAAGATAATTTTAGTTTGAAAAATTTTGCTTTTCTTACTGCCAACTTTGCCAGGAGGTTCCTGCTCCTTTCAAGCCTCCCCTTTCCATGTCCAAAATAACTGAGCCAAACATTCTCCATGGTGAATTTCTGGCTTGCCACTGGTAGCAAACAAGAAAACTCCACTTTGGCAGTGGGAAGAAGGGAAGTTTGCCTAAGGCTTCTGTTTTATTTTCAGTCTACTACTACCACCACTGAAGGATAGCACTTTTGCACATTGCCAAACAACCTTAGCAGCTAAATGTCTGTAAATGCTTTGAAAAAGAACTGATACCACTCATTTCCCTTCCTGGAATGCTCAGTCGAAATGTTTTTCTGTGGATGTTCTACAGTCCAAAGATACGTTATTGCAGCTATTTTAGAATGGCCTTTTGGAAACCGAGTATATTATGTTTTCCTTTTTCAGTATAATCAGGAGTAAGATAGAGCTTGATCATTGGCTAGTTTTAAGGTCAAACTAGACTTGAAATACAATGTGTAGCATTAGTATTTCCCACATTATGCAGGTTGTTTTTTTATATATATAAATTAGATGCCAAGGCAACTAATTGAAAATGGGAGAAGTGGCATTCTTGGAGAAGATGTTTAACTCTCTCCTCCCCAACAATTTCCTGATTTAAAGCACTTCTTGAAATCATCATTCAGAAAAATCACCATTGCACCACATTGGGTGCATTAGCTACAATGCTTCATGTTACTGATCACATCACTGCAGTGAATTCAGTCTGCGGGTCCCTTTACAGACTCAATTCACTTCATAGACCTGCAAACTGGATACAGTGCAGTTGTAAATTTCACAACTCTGGATGCCTTTAAAAAAAATCTAATCCTAAATACATTCGTTTAAAAGAAAGCACAGGTGATTTAAACAGAACTCACTTCTAAGGCAGAGTACTTAGAATGGTAACCTTAGTGCACAATACATATATTGATATTGTAATATGTCTCTAGAAAATCAAACCACATGTAATCCTCATAGAACCATGTATGGCAATTTCCGCCATGCCAATCCAATTCCTTTTATTTTGTTGTGAGATTGTTAAAAAAAAAATCATCACGACCACGAAGCAGTCTGTTGTGCCAAACAGAATTGATTTTAAACATTATTACCTAATACTCTTATGCTAATGGATGTCAGAGTTCTTTTCCTGATTCTACCTCTGACTCGCTGAGTTGTTGTGAATGAGTCATTGCACCTTACCACTCCTTCCTGTCAACAGGGTCAATTAAACTTACCTGAATCGTGGTTGCTTCAAGGGCAGCAGATAGGATGAAGCACATGAATCATTCCTAGACAGTTCGAGTCACTTCATGCTTCCTTCAGCAAAGAAAGATATCATGTTTGCAGCAGCAATGAAGCTGAGCCAAGAACAATTTGGGGTCAGGAAAATGTGGGAGCCGAGATTTGAGCCTTGCATTCATGCTTGCGTCTACACATTTAGTACATTAGTACAGAGAAGGGATGGAACTATGTTTGCTGGCCTCATACTGCACATTGCACATCTTGTTCCCAGCATCCATGTGCTCAGTGTGATGTTTGAAGGGGCATCCGAACCTACATTAATAACCCTGTATGCAAGTAGACACTCCACTCAGTCAGGACCCCTCTCCAGGGTTCCTGATCCTGCTGCTCCCTATCATGCTATGTGCATATGCTTCTCTTTTTCCAGATATTACACTTTAATGTGGACATCAGGTCAGGTAAGCTCAGGGGCAGAAGCTAGCAAGCATGGCCCTCCACAGCTGTCGACATGCACTCTGACTGTATGCGAGTGACTTTTTGTTCTTTGGCTAAAGCCCAAGTACACTGCAGATTTTAATCCAAGTTGGGGAAGAATTCAGGAAGCTTCTGATGATCACCTCTCCTTTGGATGGATCCCCACAGCTTGTTTCCATGGCTAAGCCTGATGATCTTGGCATCTCTTTGAGAAATAAAAATGGTAGCAGCCACTCATTGGCCACTGGGAAGACATCCATCACTGCCCTTGAAGTGGATCTGGCAGTGAGCACAAAAGAAGATAAGTACAGGGGTGGTGTATCTCCATTCCCCACCCCGCCCCATCCCACCCCCCAAAAAATCAGCTACAGATTCTCATCAGAAGTCTTTGGGCCCAGCCTTAAAATAAGCAAATTTTATTATTTGCTTATACTCGTTTATACTTCTTATGCTTATACTTATATACTTATTCTACATCAGATTTCTTGCTGCTTCTCTTTCACCAGCTCTGACTATTTGGTGGAAGATACAGTATAAGCATTTCACCTTTGCTAAGTGCTTGGCAATCTTAGACATACTGTGATAACAGAGTGCCAGACTACATAAGCCCTTCCAGATCAGCCTTTTTATGACATACAGAAACTCGGAAGACAGATTTACTGGTACTGAGATGCAGTGATGGGATGTGTACCACTTCCGTGAAGTAGTCCTATAAAAGCATTGAGCAAGATGGTGGCGGCGGGGTAGTTTATATGATATCATCAGTATTGTCCCTGTACTTCATAGTGGACATTGTTTCAAGCAAGTTCCTGTCACTATACATATTTTTATTTTACGGGAAATATTCTTTGCAAGGTGGCTCACAACAATATGTGAAACATAATTTAAACCAAACACCCACACCCGCAATTCAATCGGCAAACAACAGTATGCGGTGATGAATACTAAGGCTGGAATCCTAAACCCACTTATCTGGGAGTAAGCCCTGTTTAATTCAGTAGCACTTATTTCTGAATAGGACTGCACTGTAGGATTACAGCCCAGCCCAGTAAAACCCTAAAAAAATCACAAATAGAGAATTGTACAATAGCAACAGCAGCCCAATGAAAATCCTCTAAATTATGGAAAGGCATAAGGTACATGTGTTTTTAATGCAAGCTTAAAGGAGTGCAGAGATAGAACTTCTCAGATCCCAACTGGACCAACAAATGTGGGGTTGCCATGGAAAAATCATTCTTGTGCCTACCAGCCTAATTGCTTTCATCAGTAGGGCCTTGAAAGTAAGTCATGAAGTGGTCCGGAACCATTTGCATAAATACATACATAACATTATTTGTGTGCCACCTTTCCACAGTTCAAAGCTTGCGCAAGGTACTTCCGGGTCAAGCGCCATCGACTAATGGCAGATTCCCTCCGAGCTCCGGAGGGAATCGGCTCCGTAGAGGACGGGTCTTGCCACGGCGATGATGCGGGGACCCTCAGAAACCACAGGCGCTGAAGCCTGTGGACTTGGTGACTCGGCGGGCACCATTTGCGCCCCCCGACCCGTGAAGGAGCCTTTCTAAGGCTGCGGAGCGGGGGACGGGGAATGGCGTGGTGCTGAGAGTAGACCGCTTCTTCTACGGAGTGAAGCCACAAGCCATGACCGGAGAGCGCTGACTTCTTCCTTTGATTATTTGGACTCTAAAAGCAACACCCCGTGAGTAATACAGAAATTGGAATTAATTTTTCCCCCCTTTTGAATTTGGCACGATCGGGGGAGACGCTAAAAGGAAGTCCGTCTCCCCTTCATGTAGACAAATTAAAGCAAGAACCGGATAACTAAGGTCGAGAGACTTTTCTTTTCCATGGGATAAAAGTTATTAATTTCACGACTTGGCATTATAAGTATCTGTGCTGGAGGATAAGAGTTGATGTTAAGTGCTGAAGTGCAACCCCCCGGGATCCAGGAGCGATCCGCGAGAAAGCCTGTTGAGGAGATACAAAGAGTTTGACAGCTGTCAAACGAGCTGTCAAAGTTCGGAAAATTTGTAAAATTTGGTTTCTGTGACTTCTGCTGGTTATTTTTGACACATTAGGATTTTAAACTGTTGAAAACAAAGAAGAAACAGAAACAGATTAACTTGACTGTTGGATTAAAGTTGGAAGGAATACTAAGTAACTAGAATCCCTCTAGAGGGAGTTCTGAGACATTACAATGGCTGCAGATGGAAAAATACAGGCTGAGCTGGATAGAATGTTTCTTCTCTTGGGAAAATTACAAGGTCAGAGTGAAGCTTTGGCTACAAATGCTACAACTTTGAATTTTAAAGTAAACAAACTTGCTGATTGTGTCAAGGACTTGACGCAAGAAACCTATGCAGCTGAAAAAGAAGAGTTATGTGCTGTTTTAGAGGAGGGGGAAGGAGGAGCTGAAATGCTGCAGAGGAAAAAGGAGAGCCAGAGGCCTGCAAAGATGAACTTTAAGAAAAACAAGACCTGGATGATGAGAATTTGGTTTGAATTAGAAAAGGAAGACTGGAGGGATCTCCCTATGGGGAGATCTGAAGACCTATGGATTACAAATTTGACCAAGGTGAAAGTTGGAGCTTTTGGGACATTTGGGACATTTGGACTCAAAAGCAATAAGAAACAAGATTTGGGCTCCACCTTTGAATATGGAGGTCTGGTTGGAAGAAACATAGATCTTTTTGAGACAGAGCCTCTCCGAAACCAGATGGCTAATATAAAGGACTACCAACAAAACCGGCAGAGAGGGACTGAGAGAGATTTGAGGGCCTCGGACGTGAGATCTCCAGGCTGATAACTGATAGACTGAGAGATATTTTTGGGATCGAAACCGGGAAAGGGGGGGGGGTGAGAGTTTTGGAATCCAAAGGGTGTATAACTATATATTTTCTTTTTGGTATTTTGTTTTGCAATTATTATAAAAACTGGGAAATTTGTGAAAGGGAACTTGGGTCGACCTTAGAAAAGGGTGCAAATGATGAGTATTGGGGTTTAAATTGAGGTCCATAAGTTAAAATTGGTCATTTAAGATGAATTAAGTATAACATTAATAAGGTAAAAGTTGGGGACAAGAACTTGCTGAGTTAATTATGGGAATTGGGATACAAGAAGGGGAGGTGTGGGGAAGTCAGTGAAAGATGTTAACAAAATAAGGATTTGAAATTATATTTGTTATTTGTGTCGTGTTGTGTTATGTATGTCTATGTTTTTGTGTTTGTCTTAAAAATTTGTCAAAATTCAATAAAAAGGTTTTAAAAAAAACAAAGCTTGCTCAAGGTGACTTACAACATGAAACAAATATGTAACTAAAACATATCAAAGGTAGTCATAAACAATAAGTAAAGCATAATAATAATAATAATAATAATAATAATAATAATAATAATAATTTATTATTTGTACCCCGCCCATCTGGCTAGGCTTCCCCAGCCACTCTGGGCGGCTTCCAAAAAAATTTATTAAAATACTCTAATACATCAAACATTAAAAGCTTCCCTGAACAGGGCTGCCTTCAGATGTCTTCTAAAAGTCTGGTAGTTGTTGTTCTCTTTGACATCTGGTGGGAGGGTGTTCCACAGGGAGGGTTTTGTATTAAAAATACATAACGAAACCAAACAATTTTCAAATAAATCACAACAAGATCTAAAATAAATATACAAAAAAAAAAAAAAAAACCACAATGGTAATACACTTGCACTGGTGAGGCACATAATTTCCAGATTGCACTAGTGAAATGCACGATACATGGGACTGCCTTTGGAGATGGCTTGAACACTGTCCAAACTACATCTGTAGGCTCCAACCCATAGTCGACATCTTCAGGGAAATTTGCAAGAGAGAGAGAGGAGGGAGCACATAATCCCACAGCCTGCTCCTATGCTCTTGACAAAGGCTTGGGATCAGAAAATTACACCTGCAATGGACCCCTTCTTTTATTTATTTAAAATATTTCTAAACTGCCCTTCTTGCAAAGCAGCTCAGAGTGATGTACAACAAACCTACAAATATTAAAATGCAAACAGTGAAAATTAGAAATTAGAAATTAGTGCTATTAAAAATATTAAGAACCAATTTTAAAAGTTATTTAATTTGCCAAACATAATTGTTCATTTAAAACCAGTGCCCAAAGATGGAAAGGTATGTGGATATTGCTGAAATTTTCATTCATTCAGTGCATATATGGTAGTGAAGGTATTATTCTGCAGCTGATTCATGCAGGCTTCATAGCACTTTTCATGATCTTTATTTTGCTTTGAAGAAGGCACTTTCCCAAGAGAGTTCAAAATAGCTCCCCTTGAGATCATAGGGCAAACATGAGATGAATTCAGCTTGAAACTTAAGTTCACATCAGTAAGGGCTCTCATTTTCCTTTCCTTCCCTTCCACTGAGCTCCATACAAGAGATCTGCTACAGTAGATCAGGATTCAAAGGGTGTGCATCCACAGCTCTCGTAGCATCACACATTGATTTTAAATTTTTGTCTAGAAACAGTGCAGAGAGAGTTTATTCTATGATTAGCAACATTTGGTGTGCATTTTACATATGCATAAGCTCTCCTTGCAAGCACAGGTGTCTGGTAGTAAAAGACAGAAACACAGCCAACTTGACAGACACTCTTGGGGAAGTTTGCAGACTATTGCAGTAGTAAACTCTTCCAAAGCGTCATGGTATGTGTGTGTGTGTGTGTGTGTGTGTGTGTGTGAGAGAGAGAGAGAGAGAGAGAGAGAGAGAGAGAGAGAGAGCTACACCTAGATGATAGTTTAGGTCTTGGGTGCATTTCACAAAGGCCCATACACATTTTACCAAGAATATATCACAGTGATGGGAAACCTGTGATTCCCCAGCTGTCACTGGACTCCAGCTTCCATCATCCCTCATCATTGGCCATGCTGACAGGGTATAAGTAGGCGCTGAAGTCCAATCACATCTGGAGAGACACAACTTGGCCACCACTAGTATATTTAAACAGTTAAGTGTGGTTTGCTATAAGGAGTTGCTCTGATGGATTTGGTTTATTTATTTATTTTTGGAACATGAAGGTGAAAGGAAAATTGGCACACCTCCAGGCATCCATCTGCTTTCAATTTTATCACCTATAAAGCATTAACTACTCAGTGATATGAAGGTTACATGTAACTTATTCATAGAGTGATTAATTAGAGCTGAGTGCAACTGTCTCTGCTTTTTCCATGGATGCTTCTTCCTTGCCAAAGGAAGCCAATGACAGTGTGGTATGTTACCAGCAAAACATATATGCACAGTGGGTTTGAAGAATCCATGGAAACGGACTTTTCAGTTCTATTTTGTATGTAGTTGTAGAAGGGATGAAGTTGGATTCCTTATAGGTTCTTACTCCAGTGGCAATTTCTCTGAATTACGTGGGTGGAGGATTGCAGCCTTTATTCAGTTGTTTGTGCTTACTTTAAATACAAATATGAAAGGCTTTTCCAACTTCCATTTCTTCTTACTTTTCTCTTTTGAACAAAAAGAATGGTTCCCAGTGCCACAGATAATATGGTCTAGAAGATAAAATGGTTGTGAGCTAAAGTTAACCCACCTTCCTGCCCTCTCAGGCTTCAATTTAATGCAACACTTGCTATGGAAAGAGTCTTAAACTTAGTTTTGAATAAACATACATAGCATCAGGTTGTAAATGATGTATATGCCCCTCAGGGAATGATGTTAGATGGGGGAATGCAAGTTCTCACTATGCATGGCATTTAATTTACAAAAATGGGGATTTCACAGTTGCTAAGGAAACAAAAAACTATGACTTTCATCTTGGGAATTATAAAATCGCTGCAGATTGCCCACCTACCTGTTTCCACAGCTCACCATCTTCCAGCCCCTCCTCCCAATCATAAAAATGTCAGTCACTTCTGTCATTCCTCTCCCTTCATTGCTTTGTGCTGATTATTAATACAGCCTTGCCAAAATCCAGGCTGATTGGAAATGGGCTGCCAACAATGCAATCTAATTGATAAACACACTGGGAATATACAGCTGCATTACCAGCAATGGTTTTGTTCATTATTTTGTTTTTAGCAGCGGTTTAGAATATGCACTAAGCCACTCTCAGACGTCATAGGTGGATATCATAGCAGCAGTATGAGGATTCTATGCTGGTCAGGTAGGTGGAAAGGAGAAATTAGATTCAGTGACCTAATTTGCACTTTTTTGAAACAATTCACAAACTGAAATACAACCATCATTTGAAACTCGCACCTCTCCGAATTTTGCAATACAGCCTAGTAATGTGCACAAAAATGCACCTACATGAAAATCCACCCACCTCCAACTACTTCTCTTTCTCTTTTAGCTCCCAGAATGTCACTATGTTCAGGTGAAATTCAATCACAAACCAGCAAGTTCAGGTTGCGCAATTATCATCGATTGGGAGGGTCCTTGGGCACGTCATCCCTAGGCCGTCCAATCTGGACAGTCCTGATGTGTGATGCGGGCTATTTCAACTGCCAGCGGTTGAGGACACACCCCTTTTCTCTCTCTGCTCGGTCAGACGGGGGGGGCTAGGAACATGGCACAACCCCTAGAGGTGACCCTGGGGGAGTTCCTAGTTGATGTGCATCAGCAGGGCTCCCCCTACTGGTGGTTAACCCTTCCAAGACTTCCTGCAGATGGCCAGGAGTCAGATATAGTCGTGTGGTTTCCAATGCCTAAGCCAATACAGTGGTACCTCGGGTTAATAACAATTCGTTCTGGAGGTCTGTTCTTAACCTGAAGCACTACTTTAGCTAATGGGGCCTCCTGCTGCTGCCGCACCGCCGGAGCACGATTTCTGTTCTCATCCTGAAGCAAGGTTCTTAACCTGAAGCACTATTTCTGGGTTAGCGGAGTCTGTAACCTGAAGCGTATGTAACCTGAAGCATATGTAACCTGAGGTACCACTGTACAAGGAAACACAAGATAAGATAAAAACCATGAAAAATAGTAATTAAAAATGACTAGCTTTGCTGGAGGTATCTAAAGAGAGGTTGGGATATACCTTTGCTGGAAGTTTCTGAAAAGAGGTTGGGTAGCTATTGTAGCATCTTGAGTTGAGCAGGGGGTTACACTAGGTAACCTCCAAAGTCGTTTCCAGCTATGATTCTATGACTAAGTCTTCCACTCTAAGTTTGTGGGCAGAAGCACTATTGAATTTAATGACACCTACTAATGGGATCGGATTGTGCATGGAGTAAATGCTTCAGCTAATCTATTAATTGTTGTGCTGGCAATACTTTTCTTTCACTTTTCATGCTTTCTGCAACGCTCGGTAGTGATGAAAGGAAATCAATAGCTCTTCTCTTCACCGTTTTGTGATATTTATGGATAGTCCTTGACAGTTTGGGTAGCAAAAGAAAATGGCATGCCTTCTTCTATTTTGTGTCTGCCAGAAACTGGTAACATAGGCACCCTGAGTCCTCCAGTGGATCTCAGGCATTCCAGAGATTCCATTCATGGAAGGGACACTCTGGAGCCAACCCATTATTATCACTCTTTTATAAATCCAACATGCAATTCACTATCTCAGAAATGTACTTTGCCCCTTCTCATACATAAATGAGAGGGGAAGAAAATATGCTAATGAGTTGAAAAGACCGAAAACCTGAAGCATCCAACTGCTCAGAACCTCAGGGCTAATTTTTAGAAATTTCCCCAGAAAAACCAAAATTTAGAAAGGCTGGAATGGCAGGAAGGGCAAATTCTTAGAATAATAAATGAACATTTATTAGAATAATAGAATAATAATAGAATAATAATAGAATAATAATAGAATAATAATAGAATAATAATAGAATAATAATAGAATAATAAATGAAGTGGGGAGTAATTATTGGGAACATACTTCTTATGTACCTTCTTATGTATGGCTCAGGACCACAATGCCTCAAAGACTACCTCTTTCCATCTGAACCTACCCGGACCTTGAGAGCATCTTTTGAGGCCCTTCTTTGTGTGCCTCCTCCTCGTTAGGTTCAGAGGTTGGCAACACAAGAATGGGCCTTCTCTGCAGTGGCTCCCCAACTGTGGAATGCTCTCCCAAGGGAAGTTCACCTGGCACCTTCATTACACACCTTCAGGCGCCAGGCAAAAACATTCCTTTTAAACCAGGCCTTTGGTTGATCTGTTTGACATTCTATACCCTTTTAAAATATGGTTCTTTTCTGGAGAGGATGTTATTGGGCTGTTGTTTTTATTCTGATTATATATGTTGTGATCTTTTCTGTGAACCGCCCTGAGACCTTTGTGTATAAGGCGGTATATAAACTCTAATAATAATAATAATAATAATGATGATGATGATGATGATGATGATGATGTTCCAGTCCAGCCACAGCAAAAGGCCATAGTCATGTGAAGATAACCTAGGGTGAATGGAGGTGTGTACCATGCCTCCAGCCTCCATATGCTCATCTAACTTTCAGAGCCTACATGTTTACTAGTTGTATGCATATGGACTTTGTTAGTGAGATTTTCCTATGATGCCCACTCCCGCTCTGTGTGTTCATTCTCCCTGATAGGGCTCAGAATGATGAACCATGCTCCCATTTGTTTTCTGCACCAGTCTCCTGCTATGAGCCAAAAACCAATTATGTATCCTCTGAAATATTAATGAAGGAAAAGAGAATGACAGGTTTGATACCTGTAAAGATTCACGACCATAAAGAGCACTCCTGTCCTCTCCTGGTTATCTCATCTCAAAATGCAAAGATGTAGTGTTGAACAAAAGTCTATGTGTGTGCTCATGTGGTTGCTAGGGGCAACCCCATAGCATTCATTTAGACAGCAACAGCTTGCCATTAGCTCAACTTTTCTACTTCCTTTCTCGGCTAATTTGCATAATGAGAGCTTATTGGTGGAAGTCCAATATCATCCTTGTTCCAGAGTAGCACATAATATTCCCAACATATATTACACTTTTTGTATTCATTATTTCTCTCTCTCTGTGTGTGTGTGTAAAATGATCAAAGCTGCCAGTTTATGATCGGAGTTAACACTATCTCATGTTGGCTCAGGAACCACAAAGCCAGGAAATTGGAATTCAGAGTAATGTTTTAACAGACATCCCCCTTGATAAGCAATGAAGTCATACAATGTCACAAATTGTGTGTGCTTATCATTTACCCTTGATGCATCTGCACTTTTCCTTAGTCTTTCAGCTTCAAATCCAGCTGGAATGCCTGGGACCAGTGAAAATGCCCCACATTATTCTTGTCCTGTACTGCTTGATGAAGTATCTGAACATTACTATAATACTTCCTGAAAGAAGCCTTTTGCTCCACAGGATACCAGCAAACTAGCATTTGTGAATCTGGCAGGTCTTTGGTACCAGGGCTGCTGCTAAAATGCATAATCGTTGGCCAAGTTCAGAGTCCCTAGCTTGTTCCACAATGGCAGAAGCTTGGCCTGGTCTGTCCCCACTCCCTTTATTGTCCCAGTAGTGAGCTGGATTCACAGCACATCAGGACTGGACTATGTAAAGATTTCCATACATTAGCTTCCCCCTCCCCACAGCAAAATCAATATTGAGTTGCTTTACATGGTTGGCCTAATCCATACTCTCTTAGCCCCAGTTCCAACATCTGCATTAAGGATATACTAATGGCCAGTGCTCCCCCCCCCCGGGCACGCAGTACTGGCACCCCCAAAATGTTTAAAGTGTGGCACCTATTGCAACCACTTCATGATGAGTATCATCACCTTTTAAAAAATAAAAGCACTGTAATGATCATTATCTGCATTGGCATTGGCATAGCAACTTAAAAAGTTTACATACTCGGCAAGGGGGCATGGTCACTTTTTTGGTATGAGATAAGACGTGACTTATAAAGATCACGAACTCCTGTCTCATCTGCTACCTTTTGGTTTAGGGTTGGCAAAACCCCGCCCAAATTGTACCAGTTAGTGTCTCACTTTCAGCTTTTCTGGACTGGGTCAATATCTAAATATACAAAGCTAAGCAAGCTTTGCTTTGAAGAGATCACAACAGTAATACAACAGCCGACCACACTGATTAAACAGATTCCCAAGGGAGCTGTAATGCACAATAGATTTCAATTTCTTTTTAAAGAGGCTGGCCTCTAACAAAGCTTAATTTCAACTAGGCAGCAATTGCATTTGCTGTTTTGCAAGTTACTTTTAATTATTTTATGTATTTAGAATTTTCCCCCTGAGTCAGTTTTTCAAAGTTTCACCAAAAATTCTTCTGTTAAACCTTTCTCCTTAAAAAAAAGGGGGGGGGACATGAGCCATTGACTAGGCTTTTACCTGTGTCTGTGTTTGAAGCATGAGTTCACTAATATATGTGAGGGTGCCTGTGAAACCATTTCATCTCTCTCTTTAATCTGAGTGTATCTCTCTATCACTGTTCTGCTTTTTCTTCTTCTTGACACCCATCTCCTAGCTAGTCTGTCTTGCAATGGGTGTATGCCAATGTGTCAGAAAATCCACATAGCACAGATTGTCTCAGGTTCAGCTCATTGTTTGATCAATCCCAGTCCACATGAGTTTGTAGCCTATTGTAGCCTATGGGCAGACCCATTTTGGATTATTCCGCTGTTTGGGAAAATATATATTCAGATATCATTGTTGATTATCGTTTGAAGGAAACACACGTGGAAAAGAAACTGCAGCTCAGGAAGAAGTGAGCCAAAGTAGCCTAGTGTTGGGTTTCATTTTGATCCTCTTCCTCTGCTCATCACCTGCATTTTCCTGTGATTGGCGTCTTATAAATACTCAAAAGAGAGAGAGAGCTCAAACGTTCTCATTGTTCATTTGCTGCAATTTGTCACCACTTAAGAGAAATACAGATCTTAATAGTGAGTGCAGCCATTGTATGCTGATCAAGATGATTATGTGAATGTACTATTGTAATAAAAAAATTCCAATAAGGATTAGAACAGAAATGCATTATTTCTTCCGGCATGCAGGGGCATTTGTCTCTGCCACAATCCATGCTATCATGTAGATTTCTGTGTTAAACTGATTGAGCCAATTCAGAAACAAATGAACACTTCCTTTGGCCCTCAAAATTACAGATGATTAGATCTGAGGTTCATAAATAATTGCTTTCAGAGAGTGAATCTAGACTCTTAGTGCCTGTGCTCCACATTTTTATGACAGCCAGTTTACTTTGGTTTAGAATCAAGGTATCCTTACTACCTCCACAATCCCTGTCTGTCACTTATATTTTCAGCAATGATAAAAACCAACCTTGAATCCAATAATATGGAGGATGTTGGCAGGGTAGCCAATATGGGGACGCGGGTGGCGCTGTGGTCTAACCCACTGAGCCTCTTGGGCTTGCTGATCAGAAGGTCAGCGGTTCGAATCCCCGTGACGGGGTGAGCTCCTGTTGCTTGGTCCCAGCTCCTGCCAACCTAGCAGTTTGAAAGCATGCCAAAAAGTGCAAGTAGATAAATAGGCATTGCTCCAGCGGGAAAGTAAATGGCGTTTCCATGTGCTGCTCTGGTTTTGGTGTTCTATTGTGCCAGAAGCGGCTTAGTCATACTGGCCACATTATCCAGAAAAACTGTCTGCGGACAAATGCCGGCTTCCTCAGCCTGTAAAGCGAGATGAGCGCCACAACCCCAGAGTTGGTGGCAGAGTGGGGAGAACTTTTGTTTAGGATATATTGAATTGCTTAAGCACTCGGATATGGGGGCAGGAAGATTTGATAATAAAATGGGTGAAATTGGCAAATTCTTGGGTTAATTTGTTTGACAATAGAAAGAAAATGGTTTTAGGAGCAGCTAAGAGAGGACAGAATTTGTTTGAAGAGGGAGTCTGAACAAAGAAAGAAGTAAACAATTTTCATTCAAGTGACAACCTTTTAACAGGAATGGGCCAGGTAACTAGTCCTCATTCATGACAGACACAATGAGAGGAAGGAAGCACTATTCTTGTACCCCCTTTTAAAATTGTGGCTCAGCAGTTAATTAGCAGTTCATCATCATATGGTTTAGTCACTAGATGACACTGGAATGAGTTGTACCTAATGTACGGTTGGGAATTTTCCTCTTCTTGTTTCAAAAAATCACTTTACTTGCTCTGTTCCATATGTTAGACCAGTCAAGGGTGCAAGGGTGTGCTCCTCTGCACTGCTCAACTGTGTAAACAGTGATTAATAAGCCAATTGACACATGTATGTGCACAATTCAATACACATAAGTGAAAATCATGCACTGCTCCCCTTCACATGTTGGACTCATTGAAAGTGGGGAAGTATAAGAAGGTACATTTTATCATATGTGGTGGGAATGCAAGAAAGTAAAAAGCTTTTGGGAAATAGTATATAATGAATTGAAGAAAATGTTGAAATATACATTTGTTAAGAAACCAGAAGCATTTTTATTAGGCATTACAGGTAACGAGATAAATAAGAAAGAAAAGAAGTTATTTTTATATGCAGTGACAGCGGCAAGAATATTGATGGCCCAGAAATGGAAACAGGAGGAGCTACCTACAATAGAAGAATGGAGAACAAAAATGATGGATATGCAGAATTGGATAGAATGACAGGAAGGATTAAAGATTTACAGAAGACTGGGGAAAATTTATTGAATATTTGCAAAAATTAAGTGATAATCAGATTACGTTTGTAAGCTTTAATGAAGCGCTGTGATGGGAGAATGTTATAATAAGTATTAAAAATGGGAGGAAGTTTACAGTAATATTATAAATAATAAGGTAGAAATGTGTAAAAAGTTAAAATATGAAGGATTGGCAGACAAATTGAGGGAAGTCAAAAAAGAGAAATAAGATGTAACTAAGATGCATGGGGTGTATAATTCTGGTTTGTATTTGAAAACACACACACACACACACACACACACACACATATATATATATATATATATATATATATGCAGGTTTTGGTGTTTTCGGGTATCTTCCCGTGTAAGAGTTGGGGTGTCTAGGCGACGTTTCGACGAGGTCTCACTCGTCATCTTCAGGCTGGTGCTTTCGGCTTCTTGTTACTAGAACAGAGCAGGATCTCAGTGTTTGAGTTCCTATAAATACTGTTGAGGGGGTGTGGTGTATAGCCTCCAACGTTCTGGGTAGAGAGGAAGTTCCCAGGTTATTGTGCCTTTTCTTCTTTTGTTCATTAATTACTTGAGGGATATCTTGAGTGATTTCTTGAGTGATATTCTGAGTACCACTTAGGAGGGTCATTAGGTGTGGATTAGTTGCTAAAGCTTTCGTGTCTTGACCTCTTGAGCTTGTGAAGAGTTTTTCAGAGTTTTTCTGAGAAGAGTTTTTCTGAGAAGATGGCTGTACTGCACTTAGTTGTGCTCTGGCTTGGCTTCGTGTATAGGGGCGAGCTGTGGTTTTGTGCCCTGTGCCAGCCAGATCTGTGTAGGGATTGCAGGGGGGTGCAGCATCCGGAGGTGCCACTATGGTTTGGCTACTGGATGGTATCTGTAATTTATCTGTGGAGAGGGTCTGGGTTTGGGTCTGGTGTGGTTGATTGGAGATGGCGTTCTGTGTGCCTCTGGTTCTGGTGTCGGTTTTTGTGGGGAGGGCTAATTTCCAGATGTCTGGCAGGCGGGACGTGTCGTCACGCTTGTTCATGTTGTGAGGGTGTTTCTCTATCTCGATGGCTTCCATGATTATTCTCTTGTGGTGATGTTCCATGTTAAAGAGCAATTTGGAATCTGCAAAATTAATTTCGTGTCCTGTTTCTTTCATGTGTTGGTAAAGAGAGGAAGTTTTTTCTTCTTTTTTGACGGCATTCTTGTGTTCTGCGATACGTGCATTTATTCGTCTGTTTGTTTGTCCAATGTACGTGGCTGGGCAGACTTTGCAGGGTATTTCATAGACCCCTTGGTTTTCTAACTGGATTTTATCTTTTGGGTTTCTGAGGATATTGGCTATTTTTCAGAAAAACTCTTCACAAGCTCAAGAGGTCAAGACACGAAAGCTTTAGCAACTAATCCACACCTAATGACCCTCCTAAGTGGTACTCAGAATATCACTCAAGAAATCACTCAAGATATCCCTCAAGTAATTAATGAACAAAAGAAGAAAAGGCACAATAACCTGGGAACTTCCTCTCTACCCAGAACGTTGGAGGCTATACACCACACCCCCTCAACAGTATTTATAGGAACTCAAACACTGAGATCCTGCTCTGTTCTAGTAACAAGAAGCCGAAAGCACCAGCCTGAAGATGACGAGTGAGACCTCGTCGAAACGTCGCCTAGACACCCCAACTCTTACACGGGAAGATACCCGAAAACACCAAAACCTGCATTCCTGTACCCGTGAAAATCTACGAAAGCAAATATATATATATATATATATATAAAGTGGGGAAGTATCATCTGACAGTCACATATAAGTTCTCTGATAAGACATATGTCACCTTCTAGGCCTAAAAAGCACGCTAAACTACAGATACTTCCAACCCTATTATGTTTAATGTTGCTTGGATACAGTATTGCAGGGTTGTTGTGTTTCCCATTTTTTTGCTGCTACAAATCAGTCATAAGATGGAGGAATCTGCTTCATGGATATAGGAGGAATGGATCTAATTCTTTCAAATCAGAAGGTTTCTTAATTTCTCCTCAGATTTTTCAGTTTTGTTAAGAATCTGGTGTTGTTTTTGAAGTAAAATCTAATAATTCTTCGTTATGGATTTTTTCTACTTCATGTTTTGTACAGTACACTTTTGATGTGCCATTAGTTCCAACTTTTAGTTTCAGATCATCTTTTTCTCTCCCCCCCCCCCCGAGAAGTACACACTGATAAAACAGTCTCGATGTGATGGCATGTATTGGGAATGCATGTATTGGCATGCATTGGGAATTAGTGTTTGTGGTGTTTTATGGATACATTTACATGATCACTCTCACTACCTGAGCTGATTCTTTAAGGATGTCCAAAGAAACAGAGCCAAGACGTATTATTAAATTGGTTGGATATCATTCCATCTTGATCTACCTAAAGACAAAAAAGAGCCATTAAGCTTTGCCAAGTAAAAAAAAAGGAAGAAGACTCAAATATCTTCCACAGTTGTAGCTAGGCATGGGAGAGAATTTTGATTAAGATTGTGTTTAAAGGTACACTTAATGAATCCACACTTCTGAAACAATATGTGACCCGAGACACAGACATCCTTCAAAATTCACAATTCTCTGAATTTTGGAATGCAGTTCTCCAGCAGAGTGATGGGTAGAAAAATGTATATACTAAGGTACAAGACTGATACCAAGGACTTCCTGTTGATGTAGAATAGAATGTCCCTATTTTCATCCAAGGAAAGTTGAAAGGTAGGGGATTGCCACAATCATGAGCAAACTTACTTGCCTGGAACAAATAAGCTCTGAACTTGCACATGCAATCACCCTCACTTTCAAGTGTATTGGAAACTTGGGTAGTTTCATAATGAAGTCCATAGAATGGTATACAGACCCAGAAGGCATAGGCCTCTTTCAGAGCATAGGCCTGTTGATGGAACAGCCTCAGGTAAACATATTTCTGATTACAGTTGACCATAAAAGAGCCCTAAGATATTTATTTTTGTTTATAGTTCCCATATGGCCTAACACTTGCTATAGATAGGTGTTGAGATGTATACTAGCAACAATCCAATGTGCTACCATTTTATTTTTTATTTACAGGCAATCCTAGTTTTTCATTGGGGTACATACTGCCCCCTTTCTGTGCGTATTGGTGGGGCCTGCATAATGCATTCCACCCTGCCCCATCCCCGTTCTGCCCCTGTTCCACCCTTTAAGTGTTGTTTGGGTGAAGTTTTAGTGACCTTTTTGAGTCAGTTCTGGTTCAGTCAGTGCTGTGCACATATGTGCGATCACACTTCAATTGGACATGAGTCAACTGGTTGTTGCTTGTATTAGACACATTTGTACACTGCTGAATTAATCACATTTCTACACGGTGCAAATTTTTTATTTTTATTTCAAGCATCAAAATTCAAGTCACAGATCAGTGGCATTTCTTATAGAATATAAATATATAGCTCAGCAGGATAATGCTCAACTAGCTATATGTTTATATCTATCTACACACAAACGTGCACACACATATGCTTGAAAAAAAAAAGCTTTCTGTATCCTATTTGTAAGTCAAGGCATGGAGTTAAATCCCACTGAGTTCTCTACACACTATCTGCCTTTGGAAATAGGAAAACAAACACAGATGTATAGGAGCTAGATGGCACATATAGCTTCTGCTGTGTCTCTGCAGGTCTGCATTCAATTCCATGCATTTAGGCTTTAATGGGATTTAAGTATCCAAGCTTCACATGGCAAAGTAGTCAAGGAATTCATGTGTTGCTGACCCAGGCACACAGTGATCAAATCATCAGTAGAGAACAGATGTGACAAAATTCAAAAAGTTGGAGAGATTACAGGCATTTGTTCCACACACCTTTTGTGTAGGGAAGGAATACTGATGCCTTATTCCAGTAATATTTTTATACTGCAGCAATAGCCAACAATAAATCCACAGAAAAGAGGAAATTGTGTTTTCTTCTTATGTCGTAGGAAGCAGCAGGAGACTCCTGTGGCGTGCGCAGTTTCTACGATCAAACATAATGTTCGTATTTCCAAACAATGAAACATTTCTATATTTTCTGATGGCAAGATAGCTATTTTAACATTATCTATATACCCACAGAGGCTTTCAAAATCAGGTGTTGGTCATTTAATGCACACTCCGTTTCTAAAGATTCCTTCCTCACATGTGCACTGTTCAAAGGCTAGGCAACTGCCCAGATGAGGAATGCATTACTGAAAGATGGGTGGGCAGCAGAAATCCTTTCCTTTCCTGTGTTAAGATGGAGAGCAATAAACATGCATCTTCTTCTAAATGGCCCGCAATTTCTGGAGCTTGGTTCTGCTCCAAAATGTTTTGCATTCAGAACTGGAAATAAAGAGGTGAGGTAAACAAGTTGAAATAGAGCCACATATATTTAACTTACAGACAAGATCTGCAGAGGTAACTGTAAAAGAAGTTAACTCATAAATGACCCTGGAAGCATAGTATGTTTCTAAAATGCCTGGATTTGCCCTAGGATATGGGTAGTAATTCTCACCACTTACCCACCTTTTAGGAGGTCTTCCTGAGTCACTTCCTCCCAGACCCTCACCACTCCAAACCCTGAGATGAGTCAGGTTGTACCAAATGGCAATCCGTACACAGCACACCAGAAGTGCCAGCTTGGCCCTGCAACCGCAGGTGCCCGGGGCTGTGAGTGCCATGCAGTGTGCATGGCCCTGGCACCAAATTTTGTGGATGCCCATCCCTTTCATGAAGAATTTTGTGTGTGCTCAGGCACTCAGGGCCCCAGGGAATTGGCACCTATGCAGCACACCATTCTCATATCCCTGAGTGCCAGGTCTCAGGAATCATTATTTGTCCTCAAAGGTGGCTAAGGGTGTTCACTTAAGATAGCCCCTAACTGGTAAATTTCTGGCACATCTCTGCTAAAATGTGACCAACATAACTCAATTAGGTAGCATACCTACATCACTTGCACCCACTATCCCAGCACACACGACAGACAAGGCCACTATATAGACAGGCAAAAAAGAAGCCAACCAACCAATCAACACACACACACACACACACACACACACACACACACACACACACCTCCTCAGCAATGAAGCAACCAGCTACTTGCTACTAAGGGGAGGCAGTTGGGTGGGTGGCCAGAACTGGAAGATGCCAATGCACACTTAAAGAGCCTCCAAGGTTCTGCTCTCTTTCAGCATTGATATGGTGTGCACCTACATGTGTGCCCTACTTCCCTTCTATCTCAGACACCGCACTGGGATAACCCACTGGTCCACGAAAAGAAAGGGCTTTGTCAGAAAGGGAAAAAGTATCCAAACCTCTGCCCAAATGTTTCTGAACCCAGAGTAGTCTGTCCCCAGTTTTTGAACAGCCAGCATAACTTTCCATAAAGTCCATCCTCAGCTTTCCAGAGGATTGGACTAGATGATTCATGGGGACTCCCTTCCAACTCTACAGTTCTATGATTCTTTGACAGCATACAGTGGTTCTTTTGTACTCAGAGAGATTTGTAGAAGAAAAATAAAATCACAGATGAAGTTGTTGATCTGACTGAAATGCCAGAGCCCTGAGAAATGTAAGTGAAATATTTGCATACTCGGATGTAAGCGAAAATGTACTGAAAGTATTCCAATATCTGCCTGTCTTTGACAGAAGCGCCCAACAGCTTCAGAGCCATTTCCTGCTGTTTGTGATTCCTTCTCTCAGGAAAATTTGTATTGCAAGTCTCACATTCTGTTTTCAATTATTTTTTATGTAGCTTCCCCCATGGGCCCAGCTTCCAGAAAGGCACACAAATCTTTAAAGCAAATATGAAGGCAGTCCAATCTGGCAAGAGCTGTTTGTGACTAAGGGTGGAAATGGGTATCACTGTGTCGGAGTCCCCAGATCCCGAGCGGTCCCCCCCCCCCCGTCATGTGGAATAACGACTCAAGACAACGTGCTATGGGATTAAATTGGCCACAACTTTATTAAATTTCAAATGTGGGTAGACCTTGGCTCAGGCATTGGGCATTATCCCTTCCCAGTCCCCAGCCGGGGACCTAGGGTGCATCAGGGTTATCCAGTGGGGGGGGGGGGGATGGGCCGGCTCTGGAGAACATATGTTCAAGCAGAGATAGCCGCCCCCATTACGCCACCGCAGCAGGGGAGAGCAATGATGACCTTTCGGCGTACGGTCAAAGCCTCCCTTCAGAAACCCTTTTAACGGGGAACCCTGGTATTGCTGCCGCAAAGAGGAAGATGGACTAAAGGATTCCGCCCAAGGCCTGATACCGCCAAAGTTGTGACGTTTTGCTACGGGAAAGGCGAAACCTGCCAATGCAGGGAAATTCCTTTCCGGCCCTTTAACAGCGACCTTAACGTAGCAGCGCCCGCATACCTGTGAAGAAAAGTTAACCTGCAAAACCTGTGAAGGAAAGTTAACCTGCAAAATAAGACATTAACTGAGGGTGGGTAGGGTGGGAGAAGCTCTGGAGCCAAGTGAGGATTCCCAGGTAAGATCCTCCCTCTATTGTGTGGGCAGGTAACCCCTCCCCTACCTGGCCTGGTCTCCTTGGCAACGCTTCCCCCAGGTGGGATTGGACAACTGACTGAGGTAGGCGGAGACCTCCAGGTATCCCACCTGAGGGAAGGCAAAGCCAAGCCTATGCTGATGGAGCCCCAGATCCAGGGGCTGCGTGCGTCCATGCAAAGGGTGCCCCCCGTTTTAAGGGCAGGGTATAAATAATAAATTATTATTATTATTATTATTATTATTATTATTATTATTATTATTATTATTATTCCAGTTTGCTTTGTTTCAAAGCTTCCAGTTGGAAAGAGAAAGGGGGTAGTGAGATTACTCCTAATCCAAGTTGCTCTACTGATGCTCAATTTTAGAAAACTTTTTGCTTTCTTGCTATAGGTGAAATCATATGGTATTTATCTATTTGTATATTGTTTAATGCCAAAATAGGCTTCTAAGCAGTTTGCAAATATAAAAACCTACTACATAAACATTAATTTTTATTTGGTTTTAGACCCAGGGAAGAATGTGTTTTTTGTTTCAGAGATTTTATTGATGTGTTCCTGTTTTTACTGTAAGCTATATTTTATTGCATTTCTTTGAATTTTACATTCATCTTTGTAAGGTACCTTGAGGGCCTTTTTGGCCAAAAGGTGGCATAGAAAGAAAAAAAACTTCATGTCCCATCACAAAGATGAACATACATAACAGAAATACACCATTAACAATAAGCCAACCAAGTACAAGCCAGATCATTACAGAGTCAAGAGCTTTTATATTCAGGCTTGCTGCAGCTCTAGAGTATTTAATTAATTGCAAGCCAAGAGATGGTCTACATATATCATATTGCAGTAGCCATCATGCATGATGAATAAAGCTGTTTTGCAGACACGTTTGCCACATCCTCTGAGGCATGCACATTTATATATATATAAAGAAAGCATTATGAAAACATGGCTCTGTTTAACAGTCCTTGTAGTTAAATATGCATTGCGTGGGTAGATGGGAGAGAGAGCGTATAAACCTGCAGAATTTATTCATGGGTACAGCCAGTATAATGCAAAAATTTAACTTTGAAAGGAAGCTATAAAATTAGCATTTTCAAATTTATATCTCGCTTGACACCCTCTGGGCCACGACAAGTAACAGATGCTGTCAATACAAATTACAGCACTTACATAATATTGTGACATACCTGAGCGAATGCAAGTATTCATCTCACCTGTCAGATTCCTACAAGGACATTTCCCCCACTTTTCCCGTATGCCCTTCTTGTTACTTGGATTCCCCTGCCTGCACTTTCCTTCAGGGGAAATAACATAAAACATGTTTATATGCCGATTGAGAGTAAACACCTTGAAATTCATGCAAGAGATTAGTTATTCAGTGCCATCGTGACAGTTTGTAGCTGTGGAAAGAGAGAGAGGGGGGGGAAAAACATGCCATTTTGATAGCTTGGTAAACACAACTCTCTCACTGCAGAACAGGCATATTACACTGTATGTAGCAAACCAGTCTTTGCTAAATTTGCCAAGGGCCCAGTCTGCCAGTAGTGATGACAGGGAAGGAGTGAAAGTTCCCTGGTACATTCCCCGTGTCTCTCTCACTTAGGGATGTCAGGAAACAGCAGTTTCTGCTCCATTCTGTGTAAGTCACAATCAACATTGTTTGTGTTCCGCTACAGTTTGGCTTCCGCTAAAACCTACATTGTTTGTCTTGCTAAACACTGTGGCTGAAGCTAACACAATTAATTATGTCACTAATTACATAAGCCATTCCAGTGCATTTCAATGGAAGGGAAACGTCAAAAACAATGCAGGAGAAATGTAAAAATTTACATAACATTTGAGGCTAAAAAATAACAATAGTGAATTCACTCATCTTCACTCATGTGATTTCTGTTCCTTTTTCTTCCTTTCAAAACAACAACAACATATATGATTACAGACAATTAGGAGAGGTTCCCCCCCCCCCCGGACCTCTGTTCATAATAGCATACTCATATGAACATTCTTAATCATATTTAATATGCTTGTTATTGAATATTTAAATAAAAATAAAATTATTCTCTGTTTGTTTGTTTCCAGAAATACATAATAAATAATGGCTTTTTGTGTCCAACAAGAATATCCATATTCTAAAGAGAAGACTTATTGGTTTCCTATAAGTGCACACCATGCTGGTTGTAGAGACCGTGCTGAAGAGGACTGCACTGAAGAAGAATGGTGGGAGCCACCCGCTCCCCCTGGTCCTTACCTGAATCTTCTCAGGAGCAAGATGACAGCATAGATTTGGAACAGTGGTTTGCAGAGGGGCATAGTTCAGAAGGCAAAAGCTGGGAAATGCTGGATGGGGAACAACTAGAAGAAGAAACACTAGAAGATAGAGAGTTAACAGATTCATGGTCTCTGGATAGCATTCACACACACCCTTCGCCAAAGACACGGAGAGTTCAGAAAGTGTTAGAACAGAAAGTGCAGAGAGTACAAACTCAGATTACAAAACATAGGAGTGATATAGATTAATAAGGACGGAGGGGGGAGTGTCCCTTAATTAGGAGCACCACCATTTCTAGGAGATGTGTTATTTGTTCTCTTGCTGTGATTATTAAAGAATCTAACTGGTAATTCGTTCCTTTCATTTGATATTCTTATTTACTGCAACGGGGGAGGAAGCCAATTCCCCAAAGCCTGACACTGGTATTCTATTGAGACCTTTCAATTATGTTGTATAACCAACCTGAAGGAGCATCTCCACCCCCATTGTTCTGCCCAGACGCTGAGGTCCAGCACCGAGAGCCTTCTGGCGGTTCCCTCATTGTAAGAAGCAAAGCTACAGGGAACCAGGCAGAAGGCCTTCTTGGTAGTGGCGTCCGCCCTGTGAAATGCCCTCCCATCAGATGTCAAAGAGATAAACAACTACCTAACATTTAGAAGGCATCTGAAGGCAGCACTGTTCAGGGAAGTTTTTAATGTGTGACATTGTAATGTATTGCGTGGACAGGCGGAGTCCCCAGATCCCGGGCACCCCCCCCCGTCATGTGGAATAACGACTCAAGACGACGTGCTATAGGATTAAATTGGCCACAACTTTATTATATTTCAGATGTGGGTAGACCTTGGCTCAGGCATTGGGCATTATCCCTCCCCAGTCCCCAGCCGGGGACCTAGGGAACATCATGGTTATCCAGTGTGTGGGGGGGGGGCCGGCTCCGGAGAACATATGTTCAAGCAGAGATTGCCGCCCCCGTTATGCCCCCTCGGCGTACGGTCAAAGCCTCCCTTTAGAAACCCCTTTAACGGGGAACCCTGGTATCGCCACTGCAAAGAGGAAGATAGACTAAAGGATTCCGCCCAAGGCCTGATACCACCAAAGTTGTGCCGTTTTGCTACGGGAAAGGCGAAACCTGCCAATGCAGGAGAATTCCTTTCCGGCCCTTTAATAGCAACCTTGATAGAGCAGCGCCCGCATACCTATGAAGAAAAGTTAACCTGCAAAATAAGGCTTAACTGAGGGTGGGTAGGGTGGGAGAAGCTCTGGAGCCAAGTGAGGATTCCCAGGTAAGATCCTCCCACTATTGTGTGGGCAGGTAGTCCCTCCCCTACCTGGCCTGGTCTCCTTGGCAACGCTTCCCCCAGGTGGGATTGGACAACTGACTGAGGTAGGCGGAGACCTCCAGGTATCTCACCTGAGGGAAGGCGAAGCCAAGCCTATGTTGTTGAAGCGCTCCAGTGGCTGCGCGCGTCCACGCAAAGGGCGCCCCCCGTTTTATGCGGGGAGTGGTCATTTTCAATCTTTGTTGGAAGCCGCCCAGAGTGCCTGGGGAAACCCAGCCAGATGGGTGGGGTACAAATAAATTATTATTATTATTATTACAGTCAAATTATAAAATTTATATTTTTAGTTATACTTTATATTTATACTATAGTTATGTTTTTAGTCATACTTTTCCCCAACAGCCAGAAGCCATACCTTTTCATATTGCATCTCTGCAGAGAGGCCTTCCAAATATTTCCAGTGTCTAGAGATTAATAGTCTTGTAACACTCAAAGCTTGTATCCAAAATGTTTATGCTCCACCCCCTGCTCTTCATGGCAGTATGACTCTGAATATCAGCTCCTGGGAATCATTAGTGTGCAGCATGGTGTGGCACTTCAGTCCTGCTTGCCAGCTTCCTAAGAGCATCTGTTTGTTCACTAACGATGAAGGTGCTAGTCTAGATAGCTGTTTGGCCTGATGCAGCGTGACTCCTATGTTTTTTGGGGGAGCAGAGGGATGAATCTCCTTTGCCATTCATGCTACCCAACCTTTCATATGGGAACGTTATTACCAAGTTAAATCTTCTGCCAACACTTGCCTTGGTTTTTGCACAGTATGTAGCTCTATTAATCTTAAAGCAATATATGTTTGATTACGGCTAAAATTTAATTAGGTGCTATTGTACGACGTGCAGAGTCTTGCACGACATGGTGAAGTTCTGACGATTTCATAAAATTCTGTTGGAATCTCAATAACTCCTTTGATAAAAATAATTACAGAGGTTTGAATGCCACTGGTTATTTCTGATTGCAAATGCACACTCTATTCTCATCCTGCTGTGATTCATGTAATTATGGTTAACATCCATTAGACCCAAATGTGTTTGCCCCAACCTCCATTGGGGCTATATTACGAAGAATGTCTGGTTGCAATGGATGGCTAAGCAGACATGATAAAGAAAAATTATGCAAGCCCCCTTTCTGATTGGCTCAGCCATTAATTTCAGGCACTACAATATTTATCTCCCTGTTTAAAGTATTTACTTTCACTTAAATCATTCATGCTCAACCCCCCAAAAATTTACATGAAAAACTAGCCATTTGGCCAGGTGTTCAAACTGCAGATTATGGAAGCAGCTGCCAGAGCCCATCCATAACATCAGGAACACAATATTCATGCAAACGGTGGAAGAAGCTAGAAATTAGAATACCAAGGTTGCTCAAAGGAGACTTAAAGTAAAAAAAAATAATACCACCCCTTGCTGGAAGGCAATGCTGTTCCGATGTGCTTTGTTTTTCACAGGAAGAACAGCTGAAATTGCTCACAAATCATTCCAGGTGCATTAAATCCAGATGGTAAAAGTGTTAACGTTGTTGTTGTTGTTGTTGTTTTAAAAACTCATTAATTATAGGGCAGGACACTCTGTGACTGTTATTGTTTCAGCAAATAATTACTTGGAGGAAAAAAATATTGTTTTTCCTGCTGAAGTTATAAGCGCTAAAAATGTTCCCACCAAATCCCATTCACTTTTCTCTTGCAGAATAGTAGCAATGTGGACACATTATTTGCAATGGCAGCTGTGGATTCAGTGCCTTTGCACATGAAGTCACCTTCTGAATGGAGTCCTCAAGAGGGCACTCTTAATGTGTTGACCATGTGGTGTTTTACAAAGGAGGTGATCTCTAAAAGGTCAGGTAGGTATTGTAGCTTTAAACCTGGATTGTCAGTTGTGCCCAGCAAGGATAAGAACTAGCACCATTCATTCATAGCACGGAGGCCTGTCTTGACTGTGCTCAGTGGCTCATCCTCTCAAGAATCAGGCAACAGCTATCCCTGTACCAAAGAGTAATCAATATCTTGAATTTAGGGCAGTAGTATTTCTTATTTAATTATGAAAGGATGAATGACAGCTGCAAGGTCTGAGCCCTGAATCTGATGCATTGCCGTTATCTTGCCACACCTAGGTATTGGGTATCGCCACAGAGTGAAGGTCCAGGTTCAGAGGATGCCAAAATGAACCAAACACTAGTTATAATGTGGTGGTTTTTTTCCAGGATATAAAGCCTTATGCCACAATTACCTTTGCTTTATAAAGAAGTGAAAAGGAATTGCCTTACTTTCATTGTTTGCTCCACTAAAGTATTTGGTATGTACTGTGCAGTGGTACTTCAGGTTGAGTACTTAATTCGTTTCAGAGGTCCGTACTTAACCTGAAACTGTTCTTAACCTGAAGCACCACTTTAGCTAATGGGGCCTCCCGCTGCTGCCGCACCGCCAGAGCATGATTTCTGTTCTCATCCTGAAGCAAAGTTCTTAACCCGAGGTACTATTTCTGGGTTAGTGGAGTCTGTAACCTGAAGTGTATGTAACCTAAAGCGTATATAACCTGAGGTACCACTGTATTTAGATTGCAAAATCAGAGTTGAATATAAAAGAAACCTGCATTGCTTTGGCTATGAACTTCAAATATCTCCTGTAGTTTCTTAGTTTGCATATTTGAAGCATTCCATTTAAACCCCACCAATATAATATTTTTATACATAATAAAAATTTTATTATTTATACCCCTCCCATCTAGCTGGGTTTATAGATCAGATTTTATGGAAGGACTATACAGGATTAAGTTGAGAAAAAAATGTAGACTTGAAATCTGTGGTCTTTTGGTTCCTGCCTGTTATGGCAGGGTGCACAAACAATTGTGTCTTGATGGTTGTAACTTTCTGAACAATCATGCAGTTTTCCAATACTTCCTTGTTGGGGAAGCTTAATTGGATTTTCACTGGAATTTCAAGAGCACCTGAACACTATTGGTTTCATGGACCTCTGCCAGCTTGACTTTTGACTTGAGCATAACACTGAGAGTGCACTTACAGCAGTGGCTGACATTCTTTGCCCTAAGATTGATGGGGATAGTTGTGTTTTATTGATCCTATTACATCTTTCAGTGGCTTGTGGTACAGTTGACCATGAAGTATTCATAACGTGAATGCAGCTACTGGAAGGTATTAGCAGGATCTCTTTCCAAAGTTCCCACTTGATCCTGTTGAGGAAAGTTACAATGGATGTTGATTTGTGTCATTCTACTTGTGTGTAAAATCAGGGAGAAATGCGAAAGCCCCATCCCTTGACCATTGTCCCAGTCATCCTCCATGAGATGAGATCAACTTCTGAAGCAGGAAGTTTCCTGGGACTAAAATCCTTAAATCAAAGTTAATTAGATGGGGTGGAAGAAAAGCATGGTTTACTATCCAGATCTCAGTGCATTCTGTGATTTCTATGCCAAAGCACAATAAATGTTGCCCTGGCAGGCATATTTTGTGACCCAGCAGAGCAGCAAATGACCAGACAGGCACCAGTGTTGGAATGAATTCAGGCCATACCTTTATTGACTGCAGCAGACAGGGTAATGGCAGTAGGGCCAGGATCAGTTCATAATTCCACTTGCCCCTTGCTGGTGGAATAGGATCTGCTGGGTTGGACCTGTGGTCAATATAAGAGGTTTAGAGACTCTCTCAAGGCAAAACTTTATAAATGTAGTATAAACACCGACAATTGGGAAACACTGGCCTGTGAGCGCTCCAATTGTCATGGGCTCTGAATACACTCAAACTCAGGACGAAAGGGAGAAATGTGCTAAGAGAAAGGCACATTTGGCAAACTCTCACCATGATCAACTCTTGCCCGGAAACCTATGTCCCCACTGTGGAAGGACATGTGGATCCAGAATTGGCCTCCACAGGCACTTACAAACTCATTGTCAAGACTGTTTTCATGGAAGACAATCTTACTTGGCTACAAGTGATCTCCGAATAAGAAAGACTAGAGGCAGGGCATTTTTTTCAGCTGGAACTTACCAGAGCTCAGTTCTGGCACCAGTTTCATGCCCTACCACCTCATGACATCAGCTACACTCCCTCTATATCCATTGCAAGGAGTTCTATGTACATAGTACATGCACATAGATTGGTCTGCATGTAGAACTCTCCTTTTAGTGTAGAATAGATGCACATATGTTGAGGTGAGTGTGATGTATGGGGGTACCTAGCCTATGTAGCCCCAGAGCTTCCTCCACTTGCTTTGTTTCCCATGTGGAGTGGCTTATGTTAAGTGCCTTTTAAGTACACTGTTGATATAAGAGAAGAATCTGCCCCCACTTTATTACCTGATGCCCTGTAGAAAAATAAATAACAGTACTATTTATCTGGAAAAGGTACTTACAGTTAGTACAAAAATAAAAATAAAAGATCATTTGTAATCTGTGGTGGTTTATTGCCCCCTTTTAATCTAGGCTCCCTTCATTCGGCTGCACACAGAAAGAAAATCATGTCTCCCTACCATCCTGACATTTCATGCTGTTGTGTTATTATCCACATGCACTTAAAAAACAAAAACAAAAACAGCTTTCCAGTATAAAGAAGTGATATAGCATCAGTCATGTTACAAAGTTTGGTATCTAACAAGTGAGTGACACCTACTGGTAAGAATGAATATATATATATATATATATATATATATATATATATATATATATATATATTCACATAACCACACATTACACCCTTGATTCTAATCCCCTAAGATGCTGGCGAGCTTGCTACCAAAGTCACACTCTTTTATAAGCACTGTTTAGTGGTAATGGCAGTCCATTCTCTAGGTGACATTCAGTGGAGAAAAAGCTCAGGAGACACCAGAAGCAGCCGCCATAGCTCTGCTTGAGGTATTAGCCCTGACAACAGCCACACTATTGCTTAGCCTCATGAGGAAGCTGTGGATACAGCAGTAAGTGATTCTGAAACATGGCCACACAGGATAATTCCAATGATAAAAAGGGATTTCTTTTTATCACATTCATTTCAGCAAGATAGGCTACATTTAAAATGTTTCCCAAAGCCCCTCAACTGTTGTTTTTTTTGCAAAGTGGGGGAGGATGGACAATGTAAGAGAGATTTCAGAAGTGACACCTGGTTCCTCTTTCGCATTATGATGACATTTCTGTGAGCCTTAGACCCTGATGTTGAGAAAGATTGAGGGCACAAGGAGAAGGGGAAGACACAGATGGTTGGACAGTGTACTCGAAGCTACTAACATGAGTTTGACCAAGCTGTGGGAGGCAGTGGAAGACAGGAGTGCCTGGCGTGCTCTACTCTATGGGGTCACAAAGAATCGGACATGACTAAATGACTAAACAACAACATATGAAAGACAGGCATCAGAAAGTTAGGTTAATTAGTCTATCCTTATGTATTCTCATCTACTCCCCCCCCCCAAAAAAAAAAGATTGCAAAGGTACAGTAAATGTAATGGCAAGCCATTGAATAGGCCATGGATAGGTAAACTAAGGCCCGGGGGCCAGATCCAGCCCAATTGCCTTCTCAGTCCTGCCCGCAGACGGTCCAGGAAACAGCGTGTTTTTACATGAGTAGAATGTGTCCTTTTATTTAAAATGCATCTCGGGTTATTTGTGGGGCATAGGAATTCATTCATTATTTTTTTTTTCAAAATATAGTCCGGCTTCCCACAAGTTCTGAGGGACAGTGGACCAGCCCCCTGCTGAAAAAGTTTGCTGACCCCTGGAACAGGCAAAACTATTGCATTGTACTCCTAATTATGTCTGCTCAAAAGTAATTCCCATTGAATTCAATGGATCTTAGTAACAAATTAGTTGGGTTAGGATTGTATCCTTAGTCTGGGCCGAGTCTCACCACCACTCTCAAATCATTGCTTCATCTCTACAGCTATAGTGTGTTCTCCCCACAAGCTTTTTTGTCTTTCTGAACAACTTTGCAGTGAAGATCCAACATCATGAACACGGAATACATCACTTCGTATAGGTTAGTTTTGTATGCAGGTATAATGCTAGAGCACAAAATATGTGCACAGCATCAGATGTCAAATGAAAACAGACGGCCCCAAATGCATTCATGCAGCCTTCACATCTGCCATGTTATGTATGCATTTTGTATTTGAGTATTATTCAGTCTGCAGACCTACAAATGCTATAAGCTTTTAGGAAGTGAGATGTCAAAAATGTGCTAGTTGCTTATAAATTAAATGTGCAAGTTTCTTTTGCACACATCTCTGGGTAAATCAAATTGTTGTAAGCGGATTTTGTAACCCAAAGTAGACACAAAAATGTTTTGAGTGCAGACTTAATATATATGCAAGTTCTTGTTCTCAAATTTAACTAAGCAAACAGACAACCTGAAGAAGTTAAGTTTTGTTCTAGATCAAATACTGATTGGAAAATGAAGACTAAGTATTTATTTGCACAGTATAAAGAAGCATTTTAAGTAGCATTTTTAATCACAGTATAGGCCCAGGTTGTGAAACATTTAATTTATTCCACGCTGTCTTTGTCTTATCTCTTACATCTTTGTGCCGTGACCGTGGTGTTTTACCAGATTGGAAAAAAGCAGCATTCTTGTGACTATTTTAAATGGCATACATACAGGTGTATTACAAGCTACCACAGCATCACTAATCCTTTGGGAAGCGTGCCACTCTTTGTATTATTTTTTTCTGTGGATGATTCAGATGGGGACCACCATATGAATTTCCCACATTGCCCTGTAATGATGCCACACTGTGCAGTTGAGGGCATTGTGGGAAATTTAAAGTGTCAATGTGCCATATTCCCACGGAGCCCAGAGCAGGCAAAGGGGCCCTGGCAGCTGCCCAGGTGTGCTGACCCTGAAGCTGGTGGGATTTAGACTGCCATTTTCATATGGGCCCAATTTGCATAGGGAGATGTACATACAGATGTTGCATAGGGAGTGTGGAGGTGCAACTTGCAGATTTCCTGACCAACCCACAACTTCCTTTTCAAATGTTAATGCTGGCCCCATAAAAACCCATGAAGCTATATTTTATCTCCCTTGCACCCAAATAATGTGTGACTCCATTCTGAGGTGCTGAGCTCAATAAAGAATGCTGAGGACAAGAGATTGAAGGTAGGAGAAGTACCTAGAAGAGAAGAACGGCAGACAAAACTGATGGAGTATGCGGAGATGGCGAAACTGATGGGGGAAAGGTCAGAAACCAGGAAGATCAAGTATTTTTAAAAGACTGGAGTAAATTCTTAATTTATTTAAAAGACCATTATAAACAGTTAAAAAACTTGGCAAGGATGTAATGACACTTGTAATGTGGAACTAATTATGGTAACTATGGATATATAACAAACGGATATAGTAACAAATGGATATATAACAAATGGATGTACAGAAAACTTTATCTTAAATATGGAACCAATGGAGGGAGGGAAGGAGGTCCGAAGGTTCAAAATTACCTTTTATTTCAATGTTTGAAATGGTTAAAGTTAAAATGTATAAAATTATGTAAAATCAATAAAAAACGATATGTTTTTTAAAAAAGAATGCTGAGGACATGCACCCTCACTGTTGACCTTCAGATGTCTCTTGAATACTTTTTTACACCAACAGTCTTATTCAGTGGTTTACCCAATATTCCCCCCACCCCAAGATGAGGCAGTTATTTTTATGATCATTTTGTATTTGTGTGTGTGTGTGTTTTATGTTTCGATGTATTTGTGTATGTTGTTGCACACTGTCTTGATAGTCTGTATGAATGAGTGCTGTGTAAATAACTATAAATGAATGAAATAACACATGAGTATGGAACATGGTGATGTTTTTGCTTATGTTTCCCATAATTCCTGACCACTGGCCCTATTGACTTGACTGATGAGAGTTGTTATTGACAAGATCTGAAGGGCACTGCATTTGCTACCCCTGATATTAAGTGAAACCTCTGGAAAACCATGTAGGACCAATTCTGCTTTGTGTAAAGTTTTATTTATAGCTATTAATCTTTTTACTCTCCATAATGCATACCTGATTTTAAATAGGCGAGAATTTTCCATCTTGCAGGCTTTTACAGATGTACTTCTGCTGAAATCAATGACTCCTACAAAATACTTTTCATATTAAGCCTCTATTTCTATAAACAAAGAATTGGGTTCCAAAATATCCATGTATAGCAAATAGTTGATACATGCTAGAGGCTTCATGAGGGAAAACCTACTGATTAAACTTTTTTCTCACCCTTTAATGGACCATTATTCATTCTGTCTGAGGGTGAGACATATTATTAATTAGTCTCACGAAGCACTTGCAGGCATTGGCTCTGTGCGTGCAAATAGGCCCAGGTTTTCACCACCATGCAGCCAAAAGCTTATTAAGATACATGAAAAGCACCAATCAATTTGCTCTAGCAAGAAGTGTGAGTTCAGACTTTGTTCAGAGCAGATTCAGCTGACAGTGGCATGACAGATCCATAGCTGGAATTGTCTTTGCTTCAGCCACGGAAGCACAATGTTAAGTACTGTTTATGAATAAGCTGTATTGTATATCATACCACAGTGAACTGAACTGTCAGGAAAAGATGGAGCAGCAATGAAGAGCCATAAAATGTTGGGAAAGCATCTGCGGCATATTACATTGGAAAGTGAGTTCGGCATGTTTCACAGCAGCATATAGCAAATTGGAAGAGGTAAGCACAAGGCAGCCAGATGTTGGGGGCTACACGTCCCAAAGAAATGTTGTAGGGATGTAGAATGCTGCTTTCTACTGAGTCAGAACATTAGTCCATCTTGCCCACTGTTATTCAGAGCAGCTCTCTGGGATGCCAGAAAGGAGACTTTCTCAGTCCTACCTGGATCTGGGACCTTCTGCATGCAAAGCAGATGCTCTGCCAACTGAGCTAGGGCATCACTTTGCGAAAGAGCTAGAAGGCCAAATCACATTCCCTGTTTATTGCACCCAGATATGGACCGTGCTATAGAGAAAAGAGAGGGTTTTAATTCTTCACTTTCTCTACCCTCTATGGTCCTAATTCAGTTGACAGGGGGATTAGCAATATGTAGGAGGGGGGATAATCTCATTGGCTTCAGTTAAATTCCCACCACCCAATGCAAATTGCAGGTGCAGGGGATCTGCTATGAACTGGGACAAAAGCAAAGTCAAAGAGATACATCCCTCCCCCACAATATTCTGCAAACAATGGGAAGGGAAAGGGTGAGAATTCAGACAAAGCATGGGAGGGAGAGATTTGTGACCTTTATCAATGGACCAGAAGGATTTGTTTGAAGTGGGGGAGTTAAAGGTAATTTTTGAAGAATTAAATACATTTGTGTTGCCAGTTGTGTTCACCAAACTTTCACCAAAAATTCAATAGAAAAGGAGTGTAGGAAGAGCAGAGGGATGAGAGAGGCATTTAAAATTCATCAGGATATGAGTACCAACCTCACATTTTATTTATTTTTGCAAAAAAAGCACTGATCCTTGGTGTGATCTAATAAATATTATCTGAAGGCAGAATCTTTTTTGTTCAGTCATTTATAATCAACCAGAATCAAGCATTTAGAAATATATTAGAGACAATGATCTTCTACTGACAAGGCAAAGGGCTGGATGAATTGGACGGATGTATATGAGTGACATCTATGATGTGCATACAATGAATGATGCTGGCCTTTTTCTTTCACTTCAGGCTTTGAAAATGTTTCTCTCCTGGAAGCAAAATTTTATGCAAAGATGTATTGAAATGTGTAATTTAATTTACTAAACAAAAATGATTATATTACAGAGCAAGACAACAGTAGACACACAATAAGTGTTTACGGTTCTGTTTTATGTGAGTGGCAGTGACTGTGAGGGTTTGACAGGCTTTCCCCACAAGTCTAGCTAGCATTGACTCTTGCTAGCTCTAGAATCTGGCAATGAAAGTTGCCTACAGGAGTTAGAAATGTTGAAGAATTTCAACAAACATAGAAAAGGAAGCCAGAATTTCCAATGCTTGCTTGCTTGCCCCGTGTGCAGAATGGAATTCAATTGAACTAATATGATTGGTATTTACTGTTGTTGTTGCTTTCAGTTTGCAAATAGTACCGGATTGATTATGCCCCCCCCCCCTTTGCATTATGCTTCCTTTGCATAATAACTAATGTGCTGGAGCAATGTAATGACAGTGTGATTCATGTAATTACGTAAACTACATCAGTTACATAATTTAACCACACTGAACAGCGAGATGAAGAATGGGGTTTTTTTTTAGTGGAAGATGAAGTGCTGTGGAACAGAAACAGTGCTTCATGCAGCAAATACAGGGCAGAATATATAGTGATGCCTTTTTACATTTCTAATAGGCATGTACTTGAAGTTATTCTGCGGCTCTGTAAATCAAAGTGAAGCTACAATTCCTGCATTGCAGGGGGTTCAACAACCTGACATTTGAGGTCCCTTCCACTTCTACAGTTGCATGGTTGTACATCCAAGACTGAATCCAGAATTTGCCTTAAACTGATGGAGTCCCAAGGTGAAAGCTATTTAAACTCCAGCAACAATAGAAAAAGCTGGGAGGAGTGGATTGAGAGCAAGAGCAAAGGAAGATGAACAATTGCATAAGAAAATAAAAGCTGTTGTGGGGGGGGGGACCTCAGTGTGAGATTCAGAAGACTAGCTTGAGCTAGAAATGGGTGAATTTTGATTGAAAAGGAAACCTCATGAGAAAACGTGCTTTTTAAAAAAAATTGAGGCATTTCCACTATCCTATAGGTAGATCAGACACACCTTTGGGATGAGAGCCAAGGCAATGCTGTTAAGCTCTAATAATTTAAGATTCGCAAATGATAGTTTTAATAATAATAATCTTGTTAACATAAAACCTTGGGATAACATTTCAAGCCTTACAGTAAGGGTGTTGTTGTTGTTTTTTAGTCACAAAGCAAACTAATTCATAAAGTGAATAAAAAAGAAACAGTGTTGAGATTCTGATGACAACAGGAATAACTGCAAACTTCTTTTGTCTCTCTCACTTAACTTTGGCTCATTTCATTTTTTAAAAAAGAATTCCTGGTAGCTGTACTAAAATGCTGGTTAGTCTTCTTGCTTTGTGAACTACTGACATGTAAAAAAAAAACAAACAAACTTCAGTGAGAATAGGTTTTAATGTTTTCTGTACCTTTACTCTGCGTCTTCCTCCACAATGGCACCCAGATCAATTTGTTAATCACCGCACACTTCTCCCTCTCCCCTCCTCCATCCTTCACACAGTTCTGCTCTAATTAACTCCACTATCTCTTCTCTTCCTGTCATTTCCCCAACATCCTCCCACCCTCCTATTTGCACTTTCCCTTTTGAAGATTGCCCTTTCCACTCCACTTTCCACTTCTATCCCTTCCTGCTACTGTCTGGCTGTGTCAGTGCTTGCCCTAGCGATGTTTCTGGTATTGTGGGCTGTGCTACCCACCTTGTCAATGTCCCTTTAGCGACTTGGCCTCTAACAATGAATTCTAATTAACGAGCAATCAAGGCCAGCTAGGTCACACTTAGCCTCTGGTAAGGGGGGGGGGGGAGAGAGAGAGAGAGAGAGAGAGAGAGAGAGAGAGACTCACTTTCAGAAGTGAGTTTGGGAGCTGGACAGCAAAATGCTGAGGAACTGCAGGTATATTCTCTACTTTTAGGACTTGTTCTGCTTCCTCATCCCACCCAAGTTAGGACATTGTCAATAAAACAGATCCAAACAAATCTGGCTGTTTGAGAGGCCTTGCTCCTTTCCAGAATGGGTGTGAAGCTTTGGTATGAGCAGAAGATGTATATTGCACTTTGAAATTCTTTAAAGGAATTCATTACTAATTATGAGGACAACAATAATATTGAGGTGGTTACTCAGAGTTGATGGGAGTTGTAGCGCAAAGCATCTGGAGGGCTCAGGGTTTGAGAAGGCTGCTCTGTGACATTGGTGGCTTCCACTGTGAGTTTGGTTCTTTCATACTTGGGATAAAGTGACCCTGTATAAATTTAACTATTATGTGCATGCGCAAGGAAACATGCATAGCAATCAGTTTATAGAGTAGAATATCAGAGAGGAAATATATTCAATTTACCAGAACAAAGTTCTCAATATTGGTAAGCAAGAACTCGTTGGCACAGACAAGCTCCACTTTTCTTTCCACACAGTTGGGTATATAAAACTATGATGAAATATCAGTGTTGACCCATGTATCAAAGACAGCCAGCAGTTATTTCCACAACTGGAGTTGGGTTATACTGGTGGTGATTTTTTTAAAAAATCAATGAGTAGAGCCAAAGAAAATACTGGAACTAAATTATATTCATTCATTTCTATGGGTCTACTCTAAGTAACACTTAACTGACTAGCACCCCAGCACTTGATAGTTTGTGATGGTTTGTAATACTTGCATGTCAAGGCCCCATGACCCTGTTGCTCCCACAGCTATGAATTTAAAATTGGAAAAAACAATTGAAAATTGGGGTCAAATAGACCACAACTTTATTGATTACAGAATGTGAATGGTTTGGGCATAGGCATCAGCACTACATCAAATAGGAGTACCCCCTGAGGTGTTACCATTTGAAGAGTGCTATAGTCTTAGCCCCTGACCGAGCATTGGACAGAAACAACTCTTCCAGGTTCTCTTTAATGGGATAACTTAACCATGGAGAGAAAGGCAGAGGCTACAACTGCCCCTCCAGCCAGATTAGGGCTTACCCAATGCATAACAACACAAAGCTGTGACAATTGCTAGGAGGAAGGCAAACACCACCAAGCCAGAACCAATTTGCCAGGTAGGAAAATTCCTATCTGGCTCTGAATACAGCAGCCAACCAAGTCCATAGCAAGGTCAAGCATGAAAGAAAAAGCATAATAAAAAGTGGGGGGCGGGGGGCAGAGAGGTAAGTGGACTTGTGTCAAAGAAGTAAACACAAGAACTGCAAAATTCTTTTCTGGTTTTGATTAAAATCCAATCCAAAGACTCTCCCCCCAAACCTCTCCAAACTTTTTTCCAGTTTTAAGCCACTGGGAAAAGGGATGGAGAGACAGAGGAAGACTTCCAACTATCTCAGTAGACTGCATTGCAGTGCAACAAGGAGCAAAAACTTCTATGCCATATGTATATTTATGCCCGTAAAGGATGCAATTCTTTTTCTTAGCAAAACAAATGTATGCTACTGAAAAGTGCTTTAATCATTTGCTCTTCTTTGCTTTCTGGAAGGTTTTGATTTTGAATGTCATCTCACACTCCTGGAAATCAAGTCCTGCGTGTGTTTCGAAGCAAGATAGCTGAGCCCAATTGTGCTGAATGACCTTTAGGAAATAATGACTTACTGCTTATTTATGGTGCCTAATGCTCTAAAAAAAATTACTGGTAATCTTTTCAAAGCCATCTCTGTACATTCTATATTGAAGCACTTGTAACATTTAAAGGTGAATTCCCTGTGGTAGCAGATTATGTATACATAAAAACTTTATGTATAAAAGATTGCTCTTGCTCAGTTCAACAAGCAATTGTGACAAACAGGTACTGAGGATCAAGCAAGACAGTCATTGAACATGCAACCTCACAATCTACTTTGCTGTGAAGGAACAAAGTTGAGGTGGTGGGTGGCGGAGGACATAGCTCAATGGTTGAACAGTTGCCTTGCATGCTGAATGTCCTATGTTCAATCCCTGGTATCTACAGGTGACACTGGGGAATGTCTCCTGGTTGAAATCCTGTAGTCACAGCCAGTCATTGTGGACAATAATGGGCATAGGTGGACTTTAGCTTCCCACCTTTTTGACCCCATTCATCCCCTGTAAACCTGGTGGTGGGGAGAATGTTGGTGACTTCTGGTGGGGAGAATGTTGGTGACTCTCTTCTGGTGGGATACAGCACTTTCTGAGGGACTGTACAAAGAAATATAGAACTGTAGGGTTCAAAGGTGTGGGATGTAAACACAGGAGCAGTCAATGACAACATTCCTAGAGTGTACATGTTAGAACATGGGGAGGGATGTCAGTCCAGCAAGCAGGTAAACTTCCTGGGGACGGACTTCCTCCGCATGTGACCAGAGGTGGGTGTGGCCTCACCTGTGCAGGTAATGACAAAAGCACAGGGCAGGCAGCCACTCTCTCTCTCTGCCATCTTCCTTCAATGAGGAAACATCTAAGGATGCTCTCTTGGCTCCCAGCCAAGAGAGGAGATAAGGACTATCTTGCTACAAGATAGATTCTGAATGTATGTAACCTTTTTAAGCTGTCTGCCTTCTGGGATCATATTGTGAACAGAACGTGAGTAAACTCTTTTATACTTTTATAAAGACTGTGTCGTGTCTTGTATTTTAAGAGGGAACAAAAGGGGAAATTACCAGGGTAATTATTATAGAGGTTCTAGCGAACCTGTGCAGACGTTACCGTTGCGAACTTAAAGGGGAATGTCTATAAACTCTGCTGATATTTTGGGAACTCATTAGCATGAGTAGGATTAGGATATAATCTCACAATATATTCTCTCCTGCACCCCAGAACATTCCCACAAAAGGGACCCAAGGGTCATTTAGTCCAACCCCCTGTCATGTAGAAGTCACAGCTAAAGAATCCCTGACAGATGGCTATCCAAGCTCTGTTTTAAAAAACCCATTGAAAGTGCGTCAACCACCTTCTGAGACAGTCCATTCCATTGTTGATCATGCTCCTGGCATCAGAAAGTTATTCCTAATGCTGAGTTGGAATCTTATTTCTTGTAATTTGAATCCATTGGTTCAGGTCCTACCCTCTGGCACGGCAGAGAACAAGATTGCTCCATCTTCCATGTTGACAAGGTTGGCTAAGATGCAGCAGCCTGCTTCTGCATGGAATGGGTAGATGCCAGAGCTTAAACTTTTATTGCTATGTTGCTGCTAAAGTTTATATCACAGACCAGATAGCAACCTTTTATACTCAGACCAGATAGCAACCTTTTATATTTATTAGTGAGATTTGAGAAGAAAAAGTATGGAACAGGTTGCAATAGATTGGTAAAAAAAATAAATTGCCTGAGAAGCAGACTGGATATATTTTTACCCAGCATGGACCAGCTTTATCAATGTAACCCTAAGTACTTAACATTTGTTTTCTATATAATTAGCGGCATTGGAGCTATGCATACTATTGTGTGAACTGGCACTAATGGCAGCAGTATGTCCTCACTTCTGTTTGTCCTGCTGCTCCCCTCCCCCCCCCCGGGAAAACCTGCTCCTTGACATTGAACTGGGCCAAACATCTGTCGGGTTTTCCACACATTGACATTTGCTCCCTATCAGCAGAAAGGAACAGGTTTTCCTGGGGAAAGTGGTGGGGCAAACCGAAAACTGCTTGGACCTTTGCTTTCTAGGCACAGAAAAAGTGGAAGTGTGGAAGAACCCCCAGGCCTCTGGACAGTGCAGATCAGATTGCAGATGTTTGGAGACATCCAAGGTTTTCAGCAGGGTGGCAAGGAGATTGCAGTTTATTCATGGGAAAATGGCATTCATTCATGGAACAGTTGTGCATGCTCAGATATTTTTGTTTTCTGAAGATGACAGGTTTTTGTTTTTTAAAGACCATTTCTTTAAAAGGTTTCTTGTCTAGGGTGCCGTGAAGGTTAAAGGATTTCTCTCTCTCTCTCTCTCTCTCTCTCTCTCTCTCTCTCTCTCTCTCTCTCTCTCTCTTTTGCAATTGTTTGCAGAATGGAGGTGCAATTTGCTTTTGTCTAAATGCAATGCTGAAAGTTGTTTAGGCAATTTAGACGTGTCTATGAATTGGATCACTCCCGGCATGTTAATGGCTCTGAATGGCATTTCTCAGAATAATTTCTGTGAGCATTGAGGTGGAAGTAACATTACGTTCCTGAAGGAGTCCTCTCCCCCCCCCCCCTGCTGGAGTTGCTACTATTTGTAAATATTGTATCAGTACTGAAGGAAAATATTCTATGGAGGAAAATATTCTGAGGATACATGACAAATTAATGAGGTGTGGGCCACTTTGCCCTTGCTTGTCTCACCTCCACAGATCCACTGCAAAGTGTCCATTATTCCTTCTGATCAAGAGTTATTGCCCCTTATTATTATAATTTTATTATTTATTAAATTTGTTAGTGGTCTTATCTTGTCTGAGGCAACCCAAAGTGACAAACCACCAAACTAACAAGCATTAGCAGTTGTGGTAGCTCTGAGACACTTTTAATTCAGACCTGAATGCTGCATAGCTATGGACCATTGAGCAACCATATCGCATGTTGTTGAGAGAGCATGTTTGCACAGGAGTTGTGGTCTGTGCATAAGAGTTGCTAGTTTGCAGGAGGAGTATAGAAAACGAAAGAATGGGGAGCATGAATAAGGAGACGGCTGGAGAGCAGGGCAGCTAATTTCATTTAGTATTGTAATGCATCAACTTTCCATCTTGCCTACCACTATAGAATGCCTCAGCGATCCTGCCACGTTCCAACAGGTCAGCTGACTTTCACCTCAGATAGCTCAAAGTAGTGTTCCTCAATACTCTGACTAAGACCAGGAATTGTTTAAGAGTAAGACCAAATAGCTAAGTTGCTTCCTAAAACATAGCTACAAATAATCATAGCTGCACAGGTAAGCATACACAGCTTTTCCATCTGTACTGATGGTCCTGCTTCCAATATAAGTAGCAGCCTTTGCCTTCTGTCCTTCCCACAGCATTCATCTACTTTATTAAGAAAAGGGCAATCAGATTACAAGAGTTCATTGAATCAAAATATACCGGAGGAGAAGAATTGCCTTACTTTGTGGTTACTATGTTTCATATGTTTATTCCTTTATTTCTGAAGGTCTGTACAACTTGGGAGTACAGGCCAATATCCATTTCTAATTAGCAAGCATGGCCCCTCTCATTTTTTCCACATGAGGTGAAAAGGGAATTGCCAACTTCTGCTTCCCACTTCCACCCCACCCTACCCCACCAAATCACTGTGGCCACCCCTGCCCCCAACCACTTCCGCAGCTGGAATGCCCCGACTCTCACTGAACTCGACAAGTGCCAGGGTGTTCTGGAATGCATTGCCACATGGCTTCTCTGCCCAGGGTGGGGAAGCTGAGCAGCAATGTGGCTCACAGGAACAGCACAGCTGTCACCAAACTCAGAAGGAGTTGGGGCATTGCACAAAGTGTTGCCCCTTGGCTTCTCTGCCCAGGGGCAGGAAAGATGAGTGGCAATGCCACACACTAGAATGCCTCCCTCTGTAAATGGTGTGGCGGGCAAACAACCATCTCCTGTGCTTCCACCACCTGAGGTGGGTGTGCAATGCTGCCTCATGGGCAGGCCAGTTCTGCTGACTAGCAATGCATCCATTGATTAAAGGTAAAGGGACCCCTGACCATTAGGTCCAGTCGTGGCCGACTCTGGGGTCGCGGTGCTCATCTCGCTTTATTGGCCAAGAGAGCCGGTGTATAGCTTCCAGGTCATGTGGCCAGCATGACTAAGCCACTTCTGGTGAACCAGAGCAGCGCACGGAAATGCCGTTTACCTTCCCGCCAGAGCGGTACCTATTTATCTACTTGCACTTTGACGTGCTTCTGAACTGAGCAACAGGCGCTCACCCTGTTGCGGGGATTCGAACCGCCGACCTTCTGATCTGCAAGTCCTAGGCTCTGTGGTTTAACTCACAGCACCACCCACGTCCCATCCATTGATTAGATGAGCTCTATTTTGGCATTTCATAAGTGCTCTGCTTGGAAATGTGTGCTCGTGGGAGAAGGACTATACTGTGATTAATCCAACCAGATCAAGCATTGCATATCTCCAGGAAGCCACAAATATACAGCTGAGTGAGGTTGTATCTGAAGCAGGAAGACAACAGTATGGCTGTCTCTTTCCAAACAGCTCACTTCCACAGAGAAAGGACAGGTATGTGCTAAATCTGTATCTGTACTAGATCTCAGCACAGGTCTACCACATTCTCAGCTAAACTGGGATGTGTGGGGCACACTTTATGTGACAGTGGGCGCATGGATGGGTAGCATTAAATGTTCATCCTGTTTATCACTTTAACACCTGCAAGTGGATGTTTTATCCAAGGTGACTTCTAATACCACAAAGTAGTAAATGGGAGGGAGGCTTCAGCTACCTATGTTCTCCTTTGGTCTATAAAATTAAATTTCTCTCATGTGAATTGGGCAGGTCTGCATCTAAAGACGGTCAGCCGCAGCTTGGTGATTATAGATGTATAAAATCTTTTGATCCTCCTCCTATTCCTTTTCTGTAAAGGGCAAATGATTCAAAATAATCAACAGCCTGCCCTTGTAACATCATTTTGTTTAGAAAATCTACTTTGGAAACTTATTAGTTTTTTTGCCTAATTGCTATAACTATAGCTAGTGCCTCATTTATTTATTTTCTGGGACAAACATGGAAAGGGAGAGAAGGTGGAGGAGGTGATGGGCAAAAAGAAATGGAATCAGGGTGGCAGGGAGATGAGAAGAGGGTCAATGAGAAAGAGGGGTGGGAAAAGCCTGCACAAAGGGCTTAAGAAGAAATCTGGTGTGTTGCTGGTGAGGATATGATGTTTAGAGCTGAGGACATACAGCAACACTTTGCAGTGGAGACTAGGGGAAAGAGAGACATTTTGTTTTGCTTTGTTTTTTTAATCTCGCCCTTCCTTCCAAAGGAGCCCAGAGCAACAGACACCTTAGTGATAGCAAAAAAAAGAAAAAGAAAAAAGTATTTAAAACATTTAGAAGCTAAGCACTGTTAAGCATTAAAGAAATGTAATAGCAAAGATAACCAAATTGTGTGTCTGGATATTATATTATTTCTATACTGCCCTTCATTCGAAATCACAGGGCAGTTTACAATATAAAAACACAAAAAACAACCACAATAACAAAAACAATACAATCCCCCCCCCCCATTTTAAAGGCCTCACATTAAATTAAAAGGGCCTTCTCTATGCCTTATCACCTGCTGATTTGTGTCATGCACAAATGAAAAAGAGAAGCTTTTTTGTGGTGCCACACTTTTGGAATACCCACCCGAAAGAGGTTCAACTGGCATGGGCATGGAAATCTTTTTCATACCTGATCAGGACATTCTTGTCTGCCCAGACATTTTAATTTGTCTTTATCTGCATTTTGGATTTTAGTTTCTTCTCCACTCTCTTTATTGTTTAGCTTTTATTGTTTTATGATTGATCGTGTTATCCTTTTATTGTATTTCACTGCCATGTTTATTGCATGGCACCCTAGCATCTCTTTAGAAGAAGGGCAGCTTAGACATCTTTAAATACACACACACACACACACAGAGAGAGAGAGAGAGAGAGAGAGAGAGAGAGAGAGAGAGAGAGAGAGAGAGAGAGAGAGAGAAGTAACTCATTGATTGCTTCATATAGAATTTAAGTAACTCATTGCATCTTGGCTACAGATCTCTAGTCATATTTAATCCAGTAGGAGAAAATAGCAATCTACAGAGTTCCATTTGCCTTTCTCAAGGTCAAGATCATTATACTGCATGAGATATCTCTCCCCCCCCAAATAATTTTAGAACCTTTCATATTCAGCAAACTGTAATCAGAGTTATAAACTTCCCGATAACAGCATTTTGGGATAGAAGTGATATTAGTGCTGTAGACCAATGTATCCTCAGAATAAAGCTATGTCATTAACGATAGTTTGATTAAGTGGTTGATTTGCATCATTAAGTCAGCCTAAGTAGATACTTTGTATGAGAATGGTCTACAGCGTTGGCTTTCTTTGGGGTCATCTGAACTGTGGTACAGTCTGTGCCTGCTAATATTCCTCAATACACTTAATGAAAGACTTTGACTATTTGACAGACAGGTAATGATGCTGGATGGAATGCCTGATTGATTGTTTCTTTCTTGCTATCAATTAAATGAAAGGCTTGCTGTAAAGATATGGGCTGTATTTGCAGCAAAGCTCTTAGGCTATGTGAGCAGATTTAATCCAGTCTATCACCTTGATGCGGTGTCGATTCTATGGTATTCTTTTCTGAAGCACAACTTGCATAAGTGCTGTCTGGATGCTTTGGCTTTGCGTTTAATGGGCCAGAAAATGGTGCAAAATTGCTTACCTTTGTACACAATGTCTCGACGCATCAGCAGTGATGTAGGCAACCCATTGCTTCCTGATTTGAAATGCCATTTCCAAGGCTATTTGAGTGAGTGTCAGTGCCTAGGCTGTGGTTTCAGAATGATGGACACCTACTGCTAAAGCATGGGTTTGCCAGATCGTGGCATTTCAATGTGCCAGCTCTAGTTTCTCTTTCAGATGCTGGCCCTGTTTTGCTGCGTGATAATCTTGAGGACAATGTCTCAGGGAGTCCATCGGCTTCTGCAGCAGCAAACCTGATGGAATTCACACTCTGCCTGCAGAGGGAATCAGAAGCCTTGCAAAACTGAGGTGTTGCTGCCTATAAGTATGACTTACCTATCAAAACTAAAGCTGAAATCAAAACTACTGATACTATAGCTTAGTTGGTAGGGGGATGAGAGTCTTACTTTCAGGGTCATGGATTCAAGCTCCACATTGGGCAACAGATTCCTGCATTGCATTTATAAATGCATTGACAACTGCCCAGTAGAATTGGAACAAACATATTAAAGTTGCTGGGGAAATATCAAACTAAGTTTTACTCACAGTAGACCCATTGAAATCAATGGACAAGTTACTTACGTCCATCGATTTCAGAGGGTTTATAATTGGATATCGCCCTCATTTGGAGTGAAACAGCTTATCTGACAATACACAACCGATTAACTTATACATCTTCTAAGATCCAAATTCTGTTATTCGGCAGTTCACTTCCAAAGCATCTGATATCAGGCTCAACTGTCTCAGCTGACACCATCTATTATTATTATAATTATTATTATAAATAATAATAATAATAATAATAATACCCCACCCATCTGGCTGGGTTTCCCCAGCCACTCTGGGCGGCTCCCAACAGAATACTAAAAACACAATAAAACATCAAACATTGCAGACAGCAACCACAGGTCTAGTACAAGGCATTGCTTCTTCCATAGTGGCACCACATTTTGACAATTTGCGACTGGAAGCACATCTCTGCATTTCCCCCCATAGTAACACTCAAAGAGGGGGTGCTGGCAGTATTTACAGAGCAGGGGATTCCCCTTTAGCTGCATTGGCTCAAGCCGCTGTGGTGTGCTTCTCCAGCTTAAGTGGTTAGGAAGGTTCTGCTTGTAAAAATCACAGCAGCAATAAATATTTTATTCATGCTTTCAAGACCCTATTTCACAGGAGTTTTACCACTGACAAACATAGTGTCTTGCTCTTCTGGAGCATTTGCAGTTTTATACACTAGATGTTTCATTTGCCTGGAAAAGTTGCACGGGAGCGAAAAAAACCGGGGCAAGTGTTTGGGGGGTACTTCACCAGGTAACAATCCCATTAGGTTGTTATGTTTCTTTCACCTGCTGTAAGCTGATGGTGTGTCATCTGATAGTACTATTGCAGCACAATCTTGCACATTTCTTAGAAGTAAGTCCTCTCATGTCCATAGGGAGTGCTCCCTTGTAAGTGGATAGAGAAATGGAACTTTCTCTGATACTGCCCTCCTCCATCTTGCTTAAAGATGCCCTTTCTTCTTTTGCACTCTTTTACATGCCAGCAAAAAAGGGACACCCCCTGTGACAAACACAGTTTGTGTTTCAACACAAAGTTAGATTTTAAGGAGATTTATTCCTCTCTTTTTCTAATGTGTGGGAATTGTAGCTCTGTGGGATGGAAACTACAGTTGCCAATACGCTGGGGGGAGGTAGTTACGTGCTTTAAATGTCTTCACTATGTTACATAGTTGAGAGGGGCACTTAGAATAGGGGTGCAAGGGGCTCCAGCTGCACTGCCCATTGTTGAGGGGGCCACCACCCCCTGCCACTGCTGGATGCCCTCCATGTGCCCCAGCCCCAGCCTCCACCCTGCAGCCTGGGAGCCGGGCAGGAGATGGGAGAAGCAAGCACGAATATCACCCTCCGTGCACCCTGCCCCTGGCCAGCATCACATGACATGTCACATGACACATGATGTGACCACGCCCCTTAATGGGGGGGGGCAAGTTGGCACCCCTGATGGTCAACATAACAGAAAGGTGTTCTAGCATGTATTTTGCACAAGATGATGGATGCTTATCATTCAGTGTACAGCAACAGCTCCTATAGTTGGTAAGTACATGCATGCATGCATACATACATACGTACATACATATTATGAGCCATGATGTTCTATCCAACTCACTTCACTCTCTGCAGAATGGAGATAACAGTGCTTACATACAACACTCTGTTATTGTGAAGGTCAACAATACAAGGGGCTAGCTAAGCACTCTGAACTCTAAAATATGCCTTTTGGACTACAAACCATTATAATTTGTACTGTATTTTCCCATCTTAAGATGATGTTTTTTGCTTAAAAAAAAGAACAAAAATTGGGTGTCATCTTATATACAGATCGTGAATGCATGGGGGGGGGGAGACATGCGATTAATGGCAGCAGCAAGCAGGAGATTGGCAGCAGCGATTGGGCGGGTGATTGGTGGCTGCGGCAAGGCCTGCTGGTGATTGGCTGTGGCTGTGGCAATTGGGCAGGCAATTGGCGGCTGCGGGGAGGTGTGCGATCGGCAGTAGCTGTGGCAAGCGATTGGCAATGGCGGGCAGGTGGGTGAGCGATTGGCAGAAGTGACCTCCCCTACCCCCTAAAAAAGCTAAAAAACTTAATTTCTTAATTTTGGGTTAAAAAAAATAGGGGTCATCTTATACATGGGAACGTCTTATACACTGAAAAATACGGTAATTGCATTGTAAATCCCATGGACTGCAGAAATAAATGTTCCAAACTGAGAACATGCAGATGCATAGTATTAGTAACATATTGTGTAGCTCCCTAACATGTAGCGTTTTTTAAAATATGTTGTTTGACATTTTAAAGAATGAAAAGTTTAAATATGATAAAGTGCAATAACTGACATGTTTTTAAAGGGACTACTGTATCTTAGCCAAATAATTTAAAATGCCTTCATCCCTCCCCTCCCCATTTAGAGCTTATTACCATCCTACCCAGCTGGATAGCAGTTACTTAAAAAGGAATCAAGTCATTTCCTCTACTTGTGTGATTCCGCCCCCCCCCAACATGTAGACGTGAACACCTTTAGATGCAACCCAACAATCACAATCTAATTGACAAATAAACGTTGAAGCCCTAATCTAAAACATACTGCATGAGACAATTTTGCTTTGCAAGAAGTGTGTGGCAGCAGCGGTGGAGCAAGCCGATCAGGCGCCTGGGGCGGCATGCGTGCCCTGCGCCCAGGGGCGGGGCCAGCCACTCACAGGGCGGGGCCAGTCAGGGCAGGACGCTCCGCTGGACCTCCGATAAGTCTGCCTGCCTCCTCCCACTCAGCCACCCTACAGCTGAGGAGGAGGCGGCGGGTGGACCCTTTGGGGCAACGCGGAGCCTGCAGGCGTGCTGCAGGCCCCGCGATGTGTGCCTCCCGGCATTTTGTCACCCCCCTCAGTGGTGACACCCGGGGCAGCCTGCCCCCACCGCCTCCCTTCCTCCACCCCTGAGTGGCAGGTGATCCAGGTCTTATAAGCTGCAGTTTCTGGGCAGTGCCTTGCATGATCAGGCTACCGCTCTTTCTTACAAAGTTCCAGATGGTAGCAACTGCCATTTTGTTCAGCATTAGTCATTTTGTCTTCAGAAGACTCTTCTGCCTTATCTTTATTGATACTTTTAGTTATTCTGGTGGCATAGAGGTAAAGCGCTGCTCAATTTTAGGCATGGATTTCCAGTCAGATAACTCTTTTAGTAACTATCGATACAAATCACATGGTTTCACATGAAATGCTTTCAAATCAATTGCCACGAGGTTTCGCTCAAAACATTCTAACAAGGTGATTTTCTGAAGTTCTCACCTGTTGCCAATTCTTATCCAGCTGTTTTGACAGGAAATACCGAGTGATTGTCTCTAGCTTAAATAAGCCCTGCCCAAAGTTAAAAGGCACAGTGGCAGATCTAAAGTGTAACTTAAGCCGGCTCCTGAATGTAGAGGATTGTTCCTGCAGAATCTCTTTGCAAGTGGTTTAGGTGGGTCAATCCTTTATTGAAAAGAAGTTTTCCCCTCATTGTTCCTATGCACACAAGTTTTTGAGTTATACATTTTTGCAGCTTTCTTTGTAAGGTTGCAGTTTCCTTCCCTTCCTTCCTTTCTTGGGTTGGGAGAGAGACATAGTGGATGGAGGTATTAAGGGAGGTGTCTGTGAAAGGCATGACAATTCCAGTCACATCACGCTTGTACCCTTTGGCATTTCTGAATTAAAAGATAACTCCAATGATATTTCGCTTGGAGTGGGGAAGGCTGAAGCTTACAATGACAAACAACAAAAAAGGCACTTTAGCCTAAATCTTTGGAAAATCAAAAAAATAAAATAAAAAGGAAGAGAGAATGTTTTGCACTCCAAAAGGCGGAACTTGCCTGTGGGAAAGTCATTGCAGCAATTTCCAGACAACAATCAATGTTACTGGGAGGGGAAATATAGATATAAAATGGAAGACAAAGTGGGGACTATGAGAATGATAATGAACTTTGTCACCCAATTAGGCAGGAAATATCTAAGCACTTCAAAGCACGATTTATGTATAGATGGCATAAAAGCTGATCTGTCAACTGTCTTTGGGGCGGAAGGGGGGGGGGAGGAATATTTCGAATGCTATTTTTCTTCCCTGTTCTGCCATCTGTTTTTCACCCTCTTCTTCTTTCAGAGTTCTGACAACTTCTGATGATGACCTTTCAATCAGCAAATCAGTGGGTGGAACCTACAGAGTGATGGCTGGAGGAAACACTTAACTTTTAGGGCAGTTTTCATTTGCATGTGTGGTTTACATGATACCTTGTGTTTCAGAGGAGCATGTTATTTCAGGTTTTCACTTTGGCAGTGGGGATGGCCAATGTACAGCATATCAAAAAGCAATCACAAAATATCCAGGACTCTGAAACATTAGATGTGCCATTTTTCTACGCATCCCCTCCTCCCTTAAAGCATTCCTGTTTTCAGTAAAGTTGGAAGAAATATGCTCTGAATCAATCTTCATCCATATGCAGTACATAGCATATGGTCAATATGGTGATATACATATAGATCTCTGTATACAGTCACTGTAGGATGCAAGTTGTCATTTAAATAAAAGGAATACACAGAGCCATTTCCTCATCTTAAACCAAGTAAGCCCTAGTAAGTTGCTGTTTTGTGAAAGCGTGTTCTCCATCACAGAGAGCACGTGTTGCGGTTGGGGATTCCAAGACACCTTGCTGTTTCTGGGCAGATGGTTTGGCCAACTCGTAAGCAGGGGCGGGCTGTTACTGGGGAAAATTAGATGTTGCCATTTAGTGATTGACAGCCCTATTTGTTAAATACAAGGCACGCAGCAATGGACGTCCTCTTTCGTCCACCCACCCTCCCTTCCCTAATGTTAGGCTGTTTGCTTGACCTTGCTATTGCCTGTCATGGGGTCGTCTACTTTGGGGCAGGGGCCTGGTAGGAATTTTGCCATTTGGCTGATTAGTGTGTGCCACTTGGTTTTCACCTACCGCGTAGCAAATCGTCACAACTTGTAAGATTTGCGGTTAGACATTGGTCTGGAATTGGTTGCTGGAGGGGTATGGATTTGGCTGTGCCTGCCCCCCAAAATGCTGCTGCTGGTGGAGGGGTATGGATTCGGCTGTGCCTGCCCCTCCAAAATGCTGCTGCTGCTACTGAAGGGTTTTACCGTTAAAGGAACCCAGGCCCCCCCCATGCTTTTGTCCGAAACCCCCTGGCAAGGGGCAAGGGCCACACAAGCCCCTGGGAGCATGCTGGGGAGAGGTGAGGCATGGTTCCCAGTTCCGTCTCTCTCCCCAGGTGACTTACCCTTCCTGACTTCGCGGGGGGTGCGAATGTCAGAGCTGTCCCCGTGCGGGGGCAGTTAGTGCTACCAATGCCTAAGCAACCACTCACATTGCTGTATTTGAATAAAGTTGTGGCCAAAATTATGCCAAAAAATTTAAACAAAAATTAAGTGTCAATTGTGTTTTCCTTTGGGGTGTATTGGGGACCTCGACACGCCATCACTGTTTTTGACTAATCATATAAAGTGGTGCCCCACAAGACGAATGCCTCGCAAGACGGAAAACTCGCTAGACGAAAGGGTTTTCCATTTTTGAGCTGCTTCGCAAGACGATTTTCCCTATGGGCTTGCTTCGCAAGACGAAAACGTCTTGCAAGTTTGTTTCCTTTTTCTTAACACCGTTAATACAGTTGCGACTTGACTTCGAGGAGCAACTCATAGAACGCAGTGTACATAGTAGCCTTTTTTGAGGTTTTTAAAGACTTTGCTGATTTTTGAAGCTTTTCCAAAACTTCTTTTGCAGCCATTTGGTAAGTTAAGCTTTTAAAACTTTTTTTTGGGGGGGTTGGATTTTGGGTTGGGGTGTTTGGAATTCAAGGACTTGGTGTTGGGAAGGGGTTTGCAAGAATCTGGAAGCTTGTGTGTTTTTTTCCTGCATTTTTATTATTTTCTGTGACCATTGGGCCACTCTGCTGTTTTTTTTAAAAAAATATGGATTTGAATTTCTGTGTGCTGGGTGGCTGGGGGAACAGTTGGGGAGGGGTTTGCAAGAATCTGGAAGCTTGTGGTTTTTTTCCTGCATTTTTATGATTTTCTGTGACCATTGGGCCACTCTGCTGTTTTTTTTAAAAAATTCTGGGTTTGAATTTTGAAATGCTCTTTACAGTATGTGTGACTTTAAAGAGCACTTAATAAACTCTTGTACCAAATTTGGCTTTGTTTGGACTTTTTTTGATCATAGGAACGCATTAATTGATTTTCAATGCATTCCTATGGGAAACCGTGCTTCACAAGACGAAAAATTCGCTAGACGAAAAAATTCGCGGAACGAATTAATTTCGTCTTGCGAGGCACCACTGTATTTCATAAGAGGTATACTTTCACCTTGACAAAAATTATATTTTATTTTTGAGGCATAGCTGTCAACTTTTCCCTTTTCTTGCAAGGAATCCTATTCGGAATAAGGGAATTTCCTTAAAAAAAAGGGAAAAGTTGACAGCTATGTTTTGAGGCCATCCTTTGCAATGAGAATAGTTTTTTCTCCCTCTCCCGTAACTCTAGAACTCATGGACATTCAGTGAAGCTGAATTCTAGAAGATTCAGAGCAGATAAAATAAATAACTTATTAATGAAGCGCACAGTTTAACTATGAAACTCATTCCAGCAGAAGGCAGTGAAGGCCATCAACTTGGAAGGCTTTAATAGAGGATTGGACAAATTTGTTTTATTTTATTTTTAAAATTTGCATGCCACCCTTCATCCATAGATCTTAGGGCAGTTCGCATACAATATGACAAAATGGAAAGCTCTGCAATCTTAAAAATGTCATAGCTGTTAAAAACATAAGAATAAACTGCTCGGTCAGACCCATGACCCATCAGCATCTTGTTCTCACAGTGACCATCCAGATACTTCACAGCATAAAAATACAATATAAAAAAGGTAAATGTACCCCTGCCCGTACGGGCCAGTCGTGTCCGACTCTAAGGTTGTGCGCCCATCTCACTTAAGAGGCCGGGAGCCAGCGCTGTCCGGAGACACTTCCGGGTCACACGGCCAGCGTGACAAAGCTGCTCTGGCGAGGCAGCACCAGCGCAGCACACGGAAACGCCGTTTACCTTCCCGCTGTAAAGCGGTACCTATTTATCTACTTGCACTTTAGGGGTGCTTTCGAACTGCTAGGTGGGCAGGAGCTGGGACCGAAAGATGGGAGCTCACCCCGCCACGGGGATTCGAACCGCCGACCATGCGATCGGCAAGCCCTAGGCACTGAGGTTTTACCAAAAATACAATATAAAAAGTACATAATAAAATACAATATAAAAATACAAAATACAATAAAAAGTACACAATAAAAACAAGAACAAAACCAACCATATCCACCCCACATGGCAAGATGAGGTTATCAATGGCTACTAGCTACAATGGCTATGCTTTGCCTCCATATTTGGAAGCAGTAATGCTATTGAATGCCACTTGTTGGAAACCATAAGAGTGGAGAGTGCTCTTCTTTGCTTGAAGAGGAATAGAAAAAAGGAAAAGGAACAACAGCATAGTATTGGGGTCTCAATGGTTAGCAGTGGGCCCATTCTGAGGTGTGGCCTTGGCAGGTGCCAAACAATACTGAGCCGTGATTCTAGCTCTGCAAACCCACCCCACCCCCCAAAAAACCCTCTTCATAATTCCAGTTATAAGAATGTGGACAATAATGGGGGAGAAGGGCCCTACCACATATGGATTTGTTATTTTACTCCATCCAGAGAAGGAGAATCATTCGTATGTCTTGTTCACCGTATAGTTTAAATAACTGTAATCGCTCTTCTGGGTGGATGCTAGTTTTATTTTATTTTTAAAATGCAGGCAGGACTGCATTATTCTAATTTAGCATGGGGGGAAATGCTAATTTGGAATATAAAAATTCATATTTTTACAACGTTCTGCTAAAATCACCCTCTCTTTCCGCTTTTCTTCTGAGTTATGATTAGGAAAGGGGGGGCAGGGAAGTGCAACTGATGAAGAAGTAGAAGAAGAAGAAGAGTTTGGATTTGATATCCCGCTTTATCACTACCCGAAGGAGTCTCAAAGCGGCTAACATTCTCCTTTCCCTTCCTCCCCCACAACAAACACTCTGTGAGGTGAGTGAGGCTGAGAGACTTCAAAGATCCTGTGATGAAATAGACAGTCTATTTGTGATGGGGACATTTTAGGGCACGCTTTTTACGCAGTCATCTCAGTGGGGCTTGCAAGGAAAGAAGTGTGCCCAGAGTTTCAACCTAACAGGGGTCGTATATGTTCCAAATAAGGCTGGCCGGCAATTTAGCAGTACTTGCAATATTAGTTGAAGGCAATGGACATAGGTTTAACTAGGTAGCCGTGAAGTTGCTCTTAGCGTGAAGGATTTTTTTGGTGTCAAAAGAGGGTAATACAAATGGCTGTACAGAGCCAAACATTGTATGAAACTGCTTTTGTTGTAGATCAATGCACATTATAGAAATAACATCAAAGGTAGTTTATTTTCATAGCAGGCAGCTGGGACTTATTTGAAATTGATATAGATTTTTCTTCCAACTTCACACCCCAGAGGCTGTGAGGTACAAACAAGAGGAAGCGGGTATGCTGAACATTGCACTGATTTCAAAGACAGATGCTGGAAACAGTGCCATAGCAATGATCCAACTTGGCTGTCAAGAGTTAAGAAGATGGACAAGATAATGTAATATTTTAATAATAAGGTGCCACCTCAGACACACTGGCATTCCCATCCACATCCAGCTTTCTCTGCGAAGGTAATCCATCTTCAGTACTGTGTAGATGCAGTTGACGGCTCACTTTCCCGCCGTATGTGCAACATTACTGTGATTGTGTATTTTCAACTACAAAATCATCATTTCAAATGAAGAAACATCCAGATAGGCTAAAGGAATGCATAGGTAATTCAGAGATTGTTTCCTGGTTATTTTAAACATCCTTTTCATTTCATTATATATATTTTCCCAGTAAGCTTTAACCTTACTACAAGACCACCACATATGATAAAAAGCACCTCCTTTCTCTTTACATTTCCAACACGGATTTGATTTAGATTTATACATTTTTGCCTATTTACTGAGTGTTAGGTATCATTGATACATCATTTTCAGATAATTTTCTCTTAGTCTTTATTTTTCTCCAGGGCCAGTACTATGTGTTTCTGTGGCAGAAAATAAACACCGTGACTTGTATCCATCAGCACAAGGATTTGTGTTTTCACAGTGGAACTTTGCCCCTTTCTGTTCTCCCCTTGCACCCCCTAAATCTGTCCTGTGTTTCTCTGTAATGCTCCAGAGTAGATGTGGCTGCAGTGCACATCTACACTTGCACAGATAAAAATAAGAACTGCTAAAATATATAGAAAAAAATGATCATTAAAAAATTAAACCTCAATAGAATTAAAACTACCATATTTTTATGTGTATAACACCCCCCCCCACGTATAAGACGACCCCTATTTTTTAAAAACCACAACAAAGCAATTGCAAAACAAGTTTTTGAGCTTTGGGGGGGGGGTGGAGATTGGTCAGAGTTGTTGAGCTCTACAGCCTGCCTACCAATGCAAATCGCACACATTGCCAATCGCTCACCGCCAAAAGCACACCTGCACACTCGACACAGCTGCAGCCAATTGAAAGCACACCTCACCAATGACATAAATAGCCCGCCCAATTGCTGCTGCCCCAGCCACTCATCTGCAGGCCTTGCCGCAGCAACCATTCACACACCCAGTCACAGATGCCAATCTTCGGCTGGCTGCTACCACCAGTCGCCTGTCCCCCCTCTGCTATCCATGTATAAGATGACCCACAATTATTGCCTATTATTTCTAAGGAAAAAAATTGTCTTATACATGGGAAAATATGGTATATACATATATAAAATCTGCTAAAACCGTACAATAAAAACAGCACAACGTCAGTCTTTTCATCAAAAGGAGTCAGTTTTCAAATGACTGTTGGAATAAAAAAAGTCTTCATCTGCTGGTGGAAGGACAACAAGGAGAGAGCCAGTCTAGCTTCCCTAGGGAGGGATTCTAAAGTCTGGAAGCAGCCACCACAAAAGTACCAAGCAGAACATTTAACATGGACTCTTGCCAGGGCCAGCCCAGGACAATTTGCCACTTCAAGCAAAACAGATAATATTGCCTGTATGCCCACACAACTGCTGCCACATCTTCCACAGCCGCCTCTTCAGAGTGGGCAGTGACATGTTGGAAGAGGAGGAGGCAATGGGCAGGTGTGGTGGCATGCCACCTGAGGTGACTGCCTCACCCCACCTCATGGGTCCTGACCCTTGCACATGGTCAGCAACAGTATGCCTGGAATAGATAGCATTACCAATTATGTCAAAGCAAAATTAGACACACATGCATGTAGAAGTGGGCTCTTATATGACTATCTTAATTGCCACCTACCCAATGGGAACAAACTTATAAATATGTGCTATCTGTGGCAGTAGCTGGTGGGATGCATAGCAGGATCAAATGTAGCTTGTTGCTTTATTTTATTTTATTTTGCCTTGATTTCTACAGTTTCATGGAAATTCTGTGTATTGCATTTTTCACTTATAACATGGACTGCACAAGATGACATTAAACTAGAATATGTGATTCCAATCATCCACCAAGATCAGGACAGGATTTAAAATGGGTATGGCTGGAAGGGCAAGCATACTTTGAATCAAGAAACAAGCCCATAAGCTTTAATATTGAATTGTTTAGGCATTGTAGCAGTTCCATCTGCTTTTCTAGGCTTCACTATTATTACAGGCTTCCTTATTATTCTTCCTAAACTCAGTAAATTCCTGCAAGAATATTCATTGTATACAGATCGAAGTTTTAGATATTTGCGGTCAAGTATTTGGCTGTCATCTAAGCAAATGCTAAAATATTTAAGTTGCCAGCTATTGGATTTGTGTCCCGAGAACTGAAACCTTTCAAATCTAATAACTTTAACAATTTTATAAGCCTAATTGCTCCTGCTGATTTTAAAGCTATTTAACTTGGATATTGATCCTCAAGTGAGTGTGGCACAATTTTCCACCATTTTGAAATTATTCTAATATCAGAAAATGTCATTCCTTTTTCCTTCATACTGAAGAGCATGAGTTTGTAAAAAGTCAAAATTCTCTTAGGTTGCATGCTTGGCAGGAAGTGAGGGAGAGGAGAAAAGACTGAACAGAGTAAAGACCAGGACCCCAGATTCCCTGAAGGTGCCTCAATTTCTGTTTATTTTTTTATTTTAAAGTAAACTTAAGAAGTGAGAGAGAAAATGAGGGAGAGGAGAAATCCAATCAGCTCACATTAAAAAATAAATATCTCAATACATCCACAATAATTTAAACATCTAAACTGACATATGCTATCCATATGTCTAAACAGGTATCCACACAAAGTTGACATTTATAAGAAATGTGTTCAAATGGAGCAAGTCTGATAAGACTATTGTGTAATAGATAGTGGGTGTTCATCCTTCAAGGCTCAAAGTATTTATTTATTTAACAAAATTTATATACTGCTTGATTGTACTAAAAACTCAAAGCTGTTTCTAAAGAGGTATGCATCTCTTGGTGACCATAAAGCTAAACCACTTTCTGTCAAAATAAAAATTTAAAAAATGTCCAGTATCACCTTAGTCCAACTGAGTGTGTTTTGGTATAAGCTTTTGTGTGCATGCACACTTCTTCAGATGTGTACCTGAAGAAGTGTGCATGCACACAAAAGCTTTATACTAGAACAAACTTAGTTGGTCTATAAGGTGCTACTGGACAGTGTGTGTGTGTGTGTGTGTCTAATTTTTATTTCAACTGCGTCAGGCCAACAAGGCTACGTACCTGAATCTGCTTTCTGTCAGTTTTCTCACCCTTCAGACTTCGCACCACATCCTATACTTTTCCACAGGTTGCGCTAAACTCTGGGGAGCAGCTTTTTTTGCGGGGGGGGGGGATGCAGGGGACTTCAGCAAAGGAGGCCTCAGAATAGGGCTCCTCTTTTTTTGAGGGGGAACGGTGTAATTGTTCTTTCTCTGAAACATGATCTGGTTGCGTGGCCACTTTGGGAAATCGTGCGGTAGCTTTGTAAGTATCGCGAAACAAATAAGGCCATGATACAAAAATTTACCTTGTTAATGCTTCAGTGGTGAGTTGCAGAATGCATCCATGTTAAAAGACCCATCTAGAGATGCCCCTAAGCAACCAGAACTCCTTGATCTGAGGTCAAGTTCTTGAAGTCCATGAGCGACTGACACAGGTGGCTTTGTGATGATCAATAAGCATCAGAAAACCATCTCGATGTGAAGTGCCTTTCCAGGAAAAGAAAAGAAAAACTGCCAAACGTGAGACAGAGCTAAGATGTCAGTGGCATTTGTAATTACCTAGTTCAGAATAGGAACAGCAGAGCTCACGAAACTCTTCTGTATTATGCATTAAGTGGCATTTACCCCAAAGTTCTTTTCTCGCTTGGCATGAAAATTGGGATTCTGTGCAGCTGCAGTCCAGGCTCAGCAGCACATTCTCTATCCACTTGCACAAAATGTCTTTAGTTTTGAGGGGATTCGTATAGCTTGATGTGTACTTAATGGACGATGCAGTCATCTGCTTTGTAGGTGCTGGCCCAAAAGTTTAATGTCATGATCAGAAACTCTAACCGATTGATGTGAAGTGTGGGACTAGACTGCCAAACCAAGTAGATGTTTGATTGGCAAATATTTTCCTGAATATAGGACGATTCTCTCAGTTGTTTCTGGCAAACTTTTTTATGTTAGACTCCTTTGTACACATCAAAGACCTTCTCTTATTACAATTGTCTGGGAGAGGGAAGAAGGCTGTTGAATTATCAAGTGTCTCCCCTACGGCTGCTGGTGCAACTCGGCACTACAGGTCCCAGGGGGCAATATAATAAGGCACTTCCACATGGCGGCATAAGATGCTGTGCTGAAAGAGAACTCTTAGAAATCGGATGAGCTTTCTTGCTCTCTGAACGTTCGCCAAGAAAATTTGTAATTACTGAGCTGATTCCAAACAGAGTAGAAGGGAGCTTTCCCATCACTAGGCAGAACATGCAGGAGAGATTAAGCATAATAAAACCATTTCAGGAAAGAAAACTTGAACAATCAAAATCACCTGAGTAAACTGGGAGAAACTAAAAGCGCACTTTTGTCATGCTGAGCAAAGAGAGCACCCCTTCCAAATGTTGCTGCCATAGCAACTGCTAAGTAGAAAGATGAATGTATTTTTGAACATAGCTGACAGAGTTTTCCATAATTCACTGAACTCTCCTTTGTTTATGAACAATTTTTTTTGCATTGTCTCTAAAGGGCAGACTTCTTAAATATGGTAATGCGAAGGGGCAAATATGTACGGTGGTACCTTGGGTTAAGTACTTTAGCTAATGGGGCCTCCGGCTGTTGCTGCACTGCCGGAACACGATTTCTGTTCTCATCCTGAAGCAAAGTTCTTAACCTGAAGCACTATTTCTGGGTTAGCAGAGTCTGTAACCTGAAGCGTATGTAACCTGAAGCGTATGTAACCCGAGGTACCACTGTACTCCTGATATTTTGCCTTCTGTCATATTTTACTTTTTCTGCTATTGCATGGTCCAAACTCCATGTTGACCTATGGACCTTTGTGCTCTCAAAAGCACAGCATCATTTTGAAACTCACCCATAAGTATTTTGCTGCTGCCCAGTGGAAGAAAATAGACAGTGTGGTCCACAAAATATACAACTTCATTGAAATGGAAGGCTACACTCACCCCAATATCTCCACCCTCTCCAAAGAGTGTTTATCACTCAATCTCTATCCTTTTCCTTTGAATTCATGTGCATTGTAGTGAACTCCTGAACTCAAGATTCACATGTGTTGAATTCTGCAGTTACAATGTTGCAGTTGTCTATATGCCACATTGCCTGCTGACATGAAAAAAGAAACTCATCTGTCCCGATTTTTCAGGCTATTGCTCTGGTTACAAGGTCTCTGATTTGTGCCCACCTAATTTAAACTTAGCAATTGTCTATGCCTCAAACCTGAACAGTCCAAAATGGAAGGTCAGTTCATGTGATCCCTGGAACATGAAGACTGCAGTCCTAACCCCACTTACTTGAGGGTAAGCACCATTGAATTCAATATGACTTAGTTCTGAGTAGGCATGCCTAGGGTTGTAGCCTAAAAGTGTACTTTGCTGTGTATTGCCTGGATCTATTTTAGACAGAAAAAGGGATTAATGGAGAATGTAAATAATAATAATTTCCAGATCGATAGCCACAACACAGTCTGTGAAAGACTAACACAAGTATTAGGGAATACAGTAGTACCTTGGTTCTTAATCCATTCTGGGAGTCCGTTCGACTCCCGAAATGGTTTGAACACCAAGGCACGGCTTCCGATTGGCTGCAGGAGCTTCCTTCAGTCAATCGTAAGTCACAGAAGCTGTGTCGGACGTTTGGCTTTCGAAAAACATTTGCAAACTGGAACAGTCACTTCCGGGTTTGCGGCATTTGGGAGCCGATTTGTTCGGGAGCCAAGTCGTTCGAGTATCACTTTATGAACTAATATTTACTTCTTCATGCAGTGCATAGTCAGACTAAGGAATTTGCTCCCACAGGAGACAGTGATGGCCACCAACTTGGATGGCTTTAAAAGAGGATTGGACAAATCCATGAAGGAGAAGGCTATCAATGGCTACTAGCCATGATGGCTACAGTCTGAATACCAGGATGGAAGAGCACTCCGGAGCTTGGGTCTTCCTTGCAGGTTTCCTATAGGCATCTGGTTGGCTACTGTGGGAACAGCATGCTGGCCTAAATGAACCATTGACTTGCCCATGTGCTGCAAGCTTTAGCCATGGGATTGTACCCAACACTGGCTCAAAGAAGACCTACTGACATTAATGGGCACAGCTAAATTAATTTTAGTTCAGTGGTACCTCAGGTTAAGTACTTAATTCGTTCCGGAGGTCCATTCTTAACCTGAAACTATTCTTAACCTGAAGCACCATGTTAGCTAATGGGGCCTCCTGCTGCTGCCACGCTGCCGGGCCCAATTTCTGTTCTTATCCTGAAGCAAAGTCCTTAACCTGAAGCACTATTTCTGGGTTAGCAGAGTGTGTAACCTGAAGTGTATGTAACCTGAGGTACCACTGTAGTTTACTCTGAATATACTTTAGAGTCACATTCAGTCCACAACCAGTTAATTTCCACTGCAGTTTAGCAGTTTAAAAAATGACTACTACTGTGAAGGCAATTTGTAATTTAAAATATGAGAGAATGCCAATAATAGTTTCACTTCACTGACCAAGCCCCAACATGATAACATTTACGGGTATTTCCCCCTACCACTTCTGCATCCATTGTGAATTTGAACCCCCCTTTACTATAACGAGAATGTGAAAGGAACATTGAATATGAGAAAGAGTAATAAATAAATAAATAAAATGTTGCAGATATGTTCTCCCGCCCCCAAAACCAGATGGCTGAAGACAGGCACTAATAGTGGCAAGGATCTAATCTGAAATATATGTGACTTGGAAAGCTGTCACTTGCCACATGGGATTTTTGCTTCCAGGCATGCTGCTGACCCAATGATATTAATTACTGCTTGATGAGATGCTCTTTCTTTTTTGTTGCATTTATTTGGTTTTCTTCCAGGAATTCAACCTTCAGAGCCAAAAGCAGAAGATGCTCTGGCTTGGAATGAAGCAGTAGTGACGTCAGGGTAGTATTTGGGGGCAGACGTCCAGGGAAACCAGGAAGCTGGCTTCTATCAAGTTAGACCATTGGCACCTGTATAGCTTTCACTCACTGGAAATTGTTCTTAAGGATTTCAGACAGGGTATCTCCCAGGCCTACCTGAAGATGCTGGGGAGGGAGGGGTTATTGTTTTGTTTTTGATCTTGTTTTTTTATTATGTACTCTGTGTTTGTGCCTTGTATATTTACAAACTGCCCTGAGATCTACGGATGAAGGGCGGTATACAAATTCAATTATTAATAATGGTAATATCCAAAGTATATGCGCAAGGGTCCTTCTCCTGCTCAGCAGAATGAGTTGATGAGTTCCCAAATGACTTACTCCATTTTGAAAGAAGAGACATCATCATCATCATTCTTGTTAATTTATCCCATGTTCATCTGGCTGGGTTTCCCCAGCCACTCTGGGCGACTCCCAACAGAATAATAATAATAATAATAATAATAATAATAATAATAATAAAGTGGTGAAACATTAAAAGCTTCCCTAAACAGGGCTGCCTTCATATGTCTTCTAAAAGTCTGGTAGTTGTTTCTCTCTTTGACATGTGGTGGGAGGGCGTTCCACAGGGTGGGTGCCACTACCGAGAAGGCCCTCTGCCTGGTTCCCTGTAACTTGGCTTCTTGCAGTGAGGGAACTGCCAGAAGGCTCTCAGCACTGGACCTCAGTGTCCGGGTAGAACGATGGGGGTGGAGATATATGTTACCACCTAAAACAGGATGGTCTATAAGAGCATTAAGTCCAGAGTCCAAAACTGCCTAACTGCACCACTGCTTACTTGCTTTCTGGACCAAATTTACCACAAAAAATGATGAAAATTGCTGTCTACCCACCCACCTGTATAGTCTGAGTACTTCTGTGAACATTGTGGGTGGTATCCAGCTAAACAGTTGCACAAGTGCAATGGGTTTTAGCTGTATCTTCCCCACAGTCTCCTATCCTGCAGACTCTCCTTTTGTGGCTCCTCAAAGCCTCTAGGGCAGATTGAATGGGATGGGAGAGGGAAGAGTGAGAAAGTTACAGAGCACATCTAAATGTCTTTGCACTACCATCATGCTTAGTTGAATACTGACCTATCACCAATCCAGAGAGACCCTCATGGTAAGAACAGAACAGTATAAGAAGAAAAATCAAAAGGGGGTATGGCCTTGCATCAAGTGGGATTACAAGTTGGCATTCCTCCCAAACTGTAAATTCTGCTTTGATTTTGTGCCTTTATAATTATAGCTGGATGATCACTTTGCATACCCTTGCTTGGGCAGTCATTAAAACAAACAAGGTACAAATAATACAGCTAAGGCTAATTTCTGAAAAAGCTAAGTATGTTGGATATGATTTGTAGAGTCCCTCAGGTTATATCCGACATCCACCACTTTGACTTTAGGCTAATTGCTAGTCTTTTAGCCTCAATTCTCCTCTGTCCTCCAATATGCATATAATATCACCAGCCTACATGACAGGGTTGTTTTAAGGGGCTAATGACCTAATATATGTGAAAAATTTACTACACTCTTAAGTACTATATAAATACTTAACTTCAAAATAAAACAGCAAGTTCAATCAGTTCTGGAAATGAACCAATCAAACGACCTGTTGATATTTCATCCTCCCATCAGAGAAACCGCTGTTAGTTTGAAAGCTGACTACTTGTTCAGGGAAATCGAAATTAATTTTGAAGCAAAAACTATTTCCCCAAAGTAGCAATGGGCCATTAAGGGGCTTCCCATTCAGGCTGATGAATGAAAAGGCCCGTTTCAAAGAGGCCCATTAGTATTTCTGATTAATTATCATGAAAAATAATGAGTTGTCTTAGGCAGAAGAAGCAATGCTTAAATTGATTGAGTTCTTGGATTAATAAAATCCAATTATTCTCGCGTGTAATTGGCGCCAAGTTTATTTGTATCTCCCTTTTAATAAGTTTGCTAATTATATGAGAAAGTAAACAAAACAAATCGTAAATGAATACAAAGTTCAATTATACCTCTAAACTTTAGCAAATAAGGCCCGTGCAGAGACTGCTTCAAAGTTATGTTTACTCACACAGTACATAGCAAAAGTAATGGGCACAGCTCCTTGGACAATGAGGATGGACTAAAGAGTGGAATCTTCCTGCTTACTCCTTCACTAAAGGCATACACATACACATTTACCCATTTGTAGCACAAAAATTACCTTTGCTCAGTCCATCTTCATTATTTGCATCCTCAACATGCTGCTTTCAACCTGTATTGATGCTAGATCCTGCCACCCACAAGTGCTGGAATTGTTACTGGATACATATCTGAAAAATCCTCCCCTTGATTAGGTTATCCATATCTTTTGATTCCTGCATAAGTCCCAGGTGAATGAAGAAAAAAGTGGTGGTTATAATCTTGGTATATGCCCACTAACAATGTAATTAGCACACCTGTTCTCAGGCTGCCCACTACTTTTATTTGTTTTAAAACAGACACACTGTAAAATCAATCTGCAATGAGCTTTTATTTTCAGAATGAATCCAGTTTCTCAAGACGTATTTTTCAGGGGCCAAAAAAATATGCAACAGATCTGGATTGGACTAGGCAGGGGGGGAAAGCACAAGGGGTGCAAGGGAAGGGTCTAGGCATGAAAAAATAGGCACTTGCAGACATGCACTGCCCACTGGTGTGAACTGCATACCGTGGATATAAAAATACAAAATTGGGAAAGGTAGTGATGGTGACATGCTATCCCATATTCTGAAAAAAAGTGAATTGGGAAGAAGCAGACATCAGCAGAAGACTTCCATGTGGAAGTGTCCAATATGTCTGGATTGCCCCACCCCTACTCGTATCCTGCAAAATAATTTTGTGGAAGCCATGCAAGGAGTGGGGGAACCACACATACTTTTCAAATCATACTTTAGAGAAACTGTGCACATTTTCTGTAGTTGTTGTTGCTACCAGCGAGGCACACTGCCTGAAGCAGGCAACATTTCCTCCTAATAAGGATCCTGCTGATATGGCCTTAGAGAGTAGTAGGCTGGGAAATGGTGGAAGACTCATTGCCAAGGCCTATGCAATTCTTTTCCGTAGCTCAGTGCAGTTTAATGTAGGCATTCAATTTCACTCTGGCTCTAGCAAGAGATGTTCTTGAAGCTGCCTGGATTTCAAACTATGTTGGAAGGTAGAGGCACAACCCTGACCCTAGCCACAATGATCTTCCACTATTCAGTTTTATGGCATATTTTTATTTTATTTAGAAGAAAGCTATTGCACTCCTCTTTAAAGGCAGTAACATCCATTTTATTAGCCAGGCCTACACCTTTACATCAGCGGAGTGTTCCAATAACCTCACTGCTGAGATGAGAAATGGCATCCTCTTTGTCAATACAGTTCCTTTGATATAAAAACGTTGTAAAACGGAGGATGGGGGAAAATGTTCATTCAAAGAGCTAGAACCATGATTAAACTTCTGTTGTTGCAAAGATGATAAAAGTCCACAAGCCTTCTGTTTGCCATAAGGAAAACAGCAACATCAAAATGGATCTCCTCGAGTTCCAGTTATGTAGCCCATAACTAGGTATGAATGATCAAAGCTAAAAATGGCATAGTTCTCTGCTATTGTTTTGTTCCGACACACAGGGCAACTCAATTTTTATGGGTTTATCCACTGGTGGATGGATGGGTGAAGTACTTTGTCTTGGGTCTGATCAGGTTTGACACCCTTTAAATCTCTTTGAGCCATGTCATTCTATGTGGCACAAATTCACATTTGCTGAGAAGTAGTGAAAAAGAGGCAGAGAATATAATGGTGGTACATTACATTCCGGCACAAGACTCAAGGTGGCTGCATATGCATCAGTCTATCAATGCTGTGGAAGGAATGGAATACTATTTGGGGGAACGTATGCTATACCAATGGTTTATTTTTGTTTTTTAAATGTACATTGATATTTTTTTTTAAATCACAATGATGTCAGCTGACAGTCAATGACAAGCATAGAAATAATTGCTGTGCATCCTTTGTTGTTGTCCTTGGGATCTTCCTCTGTAGACTGAATGAGAGTTTGTTGTTGTTCTTAACTGTTCACCTTAGGAACAGAACATGCCCTTTCTAAACTTTACTTTCTTGGATATAGAAACAGCAAGGTTTTTCTGAAGGTGTCACATATACAGGGCCCTAATGCTTTGCTGATCGCTCTGAGTGCATGGCAAAAATACATAATCCTAAATAGAGATGGACTGATACCATGCTGGGAGATATTGCTGTTACTAAATTTAATAAAATAAGATTGACATGCTTGGTTTTATCATGGCCAGGATCATAGTCTTATAACAATCCAAAATGACACACAGGGAAAATCACTGCCGGCGATTAGAACTCAGACATTCTTGGCTCAATGCAGTAAATTCTTTCATGCAGGAGCAAAAAATGAACAAGTGTCTGCTCTCAAAGTGTACACTGCCAGTACTGAAACTGCATAGCTCCTTTCTCCTTGTGTGGGCAAGTCAGAGACCCCATTCATCAGCTGTTATTCTCACAGGCTGATAAACATAAGGCATTTTGCCTTTACTGCTACAGTTATCTAGAGCATAAAGGTAAAGGGACCCCTGACCATTAGGTCCAGTCGCGGATGACTCTGGGGTTGCGGCGCTCATCTCACTTTACTGGCTGAGGGAGCCAGCGTACAGCTTCCGGGTCATGTGGCCAGCATGACTAAGCCACTTCTGGCGAACCAGAGCAGTGCACAGAAATGCCGTTTACCTCCCCGCCAGAGAGGTACCTATTTATCTACTTGCACTTTGACGTGCTTTCGAACTGCTAGAAGCGGCTTAGTCATGCTGACCACATGACCCGGAAGCTGTACCCTGGCTCCCTCAGCCAGTAAAGTGAGATGAGCACCACAACCCCAGAGTCGTCCGCAACTGGACGTAACAGTCAGGGGTCCCTTTACCTTTACCTTTAGTGAAATGTCATACACCCTAATTTGCTTTGGGCTGCTTACCAGAAGTCCAAGCCAGTTGTGTGCCTGCAGTAAATGTCAATGAACTCAAAACAGCCAAATCAAAAACCCAAACACACCACAAGCCAATCAGACTGAGGACTGCACAAAGTGTAAAACAGGGAAAAGTGGTACACCAAAGGTCCCTTGACCCAAACAATTCCCACTCAGCCCCAAGTGATGACTGGCAAATGCCACACTATATTGAGGATTCAAGGATTCAAGTATGGTAACAATTCTCTCAGACACAATTGAACGTCCCCTGAAATGTGGCAGAGAGACCAATTTAACTCTGGAAATCTACTCTAACCATCACCCTTTCTGGAAATCAACATGGTATACTCTTGGAATTCTCCACACTTTTGTGGGGAAAGAAAACTGGAATGACTATTTCACCAAAGTTATCCAGGGGGGAGACAGGTTATCCATGGAGGCGAGACCCACCATAAGCTGCAGCGATAGCATGGCTTCTCCCCTGCCCCACCTTCTCTCTTTGTTGCTGCAGCTGCATTGGAAACCTAGCTACCATTTTGCATCCTCCGCAACATCCCAGACCTAACATCTTTGCAGGACGTTACAAAAGCGAAATAGTGGCTGCCACAAATAAAGTAATATCGCAGAATGCTCAGAGGAAAAATGTAGAAGTATGATATGAAAAAACCTCAAATATTTTCTCAGCTAAATGTCTTATGATACCTTTTGACTCAGCTCTCGTGAAATACCAAGATTTCCCGGGGTAGCTCATTGGATCCATAGCAGACAAGCATTAGTAGTTTGTTCAGTAGTGAGGAGGGACCTTTTAACAACAGTCAAAAGGGAACTTCAAAGCAGAGTGTCTGCCCACTTCTTGTATTGCCTGTCTCTAGAGTAGCAGGGAATTGTATGCCTCTATGCCATTCTTGCTTTGATTGCTTTCCTGCCCAATCACTACTGCTTGCGTCCTCCCATTCCTCCTTCTCTGCCTGGGAAGAAAGTGTCCCTGGGTCCCTGATGTGGAAAGAAAAGAAAGTGAAGTTGCTCCCATCTCAGGCATTTGGCAGCAGGGTGTGCTGTTTCCCAGCTGGAGGAGGAGAAGTTGGCAGCAGTCATGACTGGGCGAGCAAAAGAATAGAAAGGGTGCAATAATGACACATTTACCTTTTTTACCTATCAGCATTTAGCTGGCCTCTGGGAAACAGACAAAAAATATCAAGTAAGAGCTGACCCCATGCTCACACCACTGTGAGCTCCCTTTCTACATTACATGTGCATTCAGTCCTTTAACAACCTTTAGATGAATATGGAAAGGCTTCTGCCATACTAATATGGAGTCAATGTGCACTAAATGGTTTTTCTGCTTTCCACATGATTAGGCTTATTCTCCTTGCTCTCCCATAAAAGCTCTTCTGCCCTTTAGTTTGTTGGGAGTCTCATCGGAAATGAAAGGTGACCATTACTGCAGCTGCTGTATTCTGTATAGCCTCTTTCTCCTCCAGGTTTTTCCAGTTAAACCACTTGGTATTTTCATAGTACAGATATGAAAAAAAACCATAACCAGATCTTACATTCTTCTGGTCAGTGACATTTTCTATGTCAGTGAGAAGCCCTTTATTATGAAACACATTGGCTTCTGCAAACCAACAGCTTCACCTCTCTCAAGTCTTCCAAGCAGCTAATCTGAAAATACAATACATTTCTTTTCATTATACATATGTAGAGACAACATAATGACAAACAACCAAGAAAGAGATAAGCATTTTACTGAGATGTTTTGTCATGTGCTCACAATTAGGAAACTGTAAACTAATAGCTGCTGGTTTATAAAAGAAGAGGCAACAGATAAATGGTCATTGGATGCAATGGGGTAATAATATGCTACGCAGCCATTATATTCTTTGGTGAAATAAATGCCTGCATGTGAAGGTTCATTTCCAGCTACAGTTCCCAAGGTAGTAATGTCTGGAAGCTGCTGTAACTCTGGCCTCAACCTACCCACCCCCAGTCTCTCTCTCTCTCTCTCTCTCTCTCTCTCTCTCTCTCTCTCTCTCTCTCTCTCTCTCAAATGCACACCAGCTTAACCCCACCAAATTTACTCCTGATTTCCTTTAGGGGGAAAAACGAGAAAGTAATCAGGCTTTCAGATGTTATAGATTACCAGTTGCATTTGCTGGCTAATAAAGTACTGAAAGTATTACATCACCACGTTCCAATTGAATGAGACCACCAACTCAAAGGCAATTAATCCAGTAGCATTAAAGAGCTTTAAGAAGATTATCTGCAGTCAACAAACGAATTGAATCATTTCATAGAAAGGGCTGCTAACAATGTGAGGAGACACCTTGTGACCTGATGCTAGGCCAGTGACCCACCCTCAAACTATGGACTGCTGCATTTGGGGAAAGGAGAGTGGGACAAGCACATTCATGCACCGCCATCCCTGCACGAGGTGCGCTCTCTTTTTCCCACCCACCCCCTTGCCCGATCTCTGCATTCGGTGGGGAAGCAGCCCCAGAGTTGTGGGAGTCTTGACGCTTGTGTGGGTGAGCTGGTGGCCTCTTAAACCGAGAGAAGAAGCTTCAGCGTGTTTCTCCACCATTTTGCCCTCTTCTCCTGCCTCCTTAATCTTACCTCCTGCAGCACTTTCGCTCATTTTTCTGTCCCGCCCAGAAGTGCTTTTAAGAGCCTTTCCTGCACCGATTGGGTTTGTCTGCTTGCAGGAAGGGCTGCTTCGTCTACTTAACATGACATCAAAAACTCCATCAAAAACCCTTTTGTCACATGAGAAGCTTCAGAAGGAAAAGTTAGCATGTTGATGCAGTTCAGGCACTGCTGATAGACAGCCAAAATGCATAATCAAAGATGCTTGGCATCTTTTTTCTGGGGAGACACAGTGGTATGCATACCCCTAAACATTTTGTGAATCTTTGTACTTTTGTCCATTTACCGTATTTTCCCCAATTTGAACTATAAAATGGTGATATTCTTGAGTCAAAATGACTAAACATTTTTTATTTTTTAGAAAAAAGCACTTTATATAAGAAGCTTTCAGAACACACAGTAGATCTCACTCTTTCTCCCACCCACTGGCAGATCTCTGTGCGCTTTCTCCCACACACTGGCAGATCTCCATGCTCTTTCCATGGGCCATGGTGCCTGTGCATCTGCAACCATATTTTGTGAGTGCCCGGCACCTATGTGGGAAATGTTGTGGGTGCTCGGGCACCCAGAGCCCCAGGGAGTTGGCGCCTATGTGAACAATATGTGTACAATATGTCAGTCATGTTTTGCTATTATATATACAAGTTTGACTGCCTTATATTGACTCAGTCCATTGGGCTAACTGTCTCAGTACTATCTACTCTGACTCTCCAGGATCTTCTTCATATATACAGTATATAACATTTTATAAACTTTTTTTTACATTTTCTGTTTTTCAATTTAGATTAGTCATTTAAACAACCTTAAAATATCAATGACTTCTCTTCTTCTCTTTCCATGGCTCCTTTCACATAAGATAAATCCCTGCATATTTTACATAAATGAAACCATCCAGTATTCCAATATTACACCCATCAAAACTTATTTACACTGTTGAATTTATCTTAATGCTGCCAGCATTTTCAAGTGTACACAATCTCCCCTCATATATTCAATAAACATTTTCCAGTCTTCTTTAAACGTATGTTCTTCTTGTTCTCTTATTCTATATATTAAGTCCGCAAGCTGCACATATTCCATGAGTTTAAGTTGCCATTCTTCTTTAGTTGGGACCTCGTTCATTTTCCATTTTCGGGCTAACAAAACACGGGCCGCTCTTTCCAGGATCTTCAACAAAGTCTTTCCCCCCTGTGGTAATTGTACAGCACACAATACATGTGGCACAGATGATAATGTGTGTATTGTATACAGCAGGGGTAAGGAAACCTGTTGCCTTCCAGATGTTGTTGGACTCTGCATCCCATCAGCCCCAGTCAGCATGGCCAATGGGTTGATGGGAGTTGCAGTCCACCAGCCTGCCTTTACACCTTACACACATTGTCCTACACACAACTGCCCTGCAGTTGACAAAGCTATGGAGATTTTAATGGGGTATGATGGGATGAAACTTTAATAGAGACCAAGGGACAGGGGTGATGTTATCTTTCAAACAGGCTTTAAAGGGTTATGTTGAGATATGTGACCCGGTCTGGCATAACCAACAACTAGGTCTTAAGGATGAAGGGGATAGAGTAGGGACTCTCTGACCAATTACCCCTGTAGACTCACATTAGTGGGCTATAAATCAGTGTCCAATGCTTATATATGCCTCATAAGTGGTAATATTTTAAACAATAATTTTATTATCCTGGGATTTCCTTGATTCTCCCTACCAGTAGTTGTATTCATCAAATATGGCTATTATGAAATCAATAAAAATGCTTGACAGTTATAAGGTGGTGAAGCAGCCAGGAGGGTGATCTATACACAACTTCAGAAACTAACTCCACCTTCCAGATGTCATAATTCACCAAGCCAATATGAGCATGAGGTGATGGCTTAAATCCCAGAGACTTCGTGAAGGCGTAAGGACATCCACTGGATCAGTTACATTATCAGTGGTGAGGAAAACGGCCAAGGATAAAGATGATCATCTTTTACTAGTCAATGTGTGTAGCCTTAGAAGCACACCTGAAAATTAACAACCTGATGAAACAACATGTGAACATTTCCTATAAATTGCTCCTTAATAATAGCAAAGGGCTTCCCTCACATTTCAACAAACCTGCAAAAGCAGTAATTGTCACTGGTACCTCCAGCTGCTAATTAAAATGTATATCTTTCTTTATTTTACATACTGTGCAGAATAATTTTGTAATATTTCAGTGTACAGTGGTACCTCAGGTTACAGACGCTTCAGGTTATAGACTCCGCTAACCCAGAAATAGTACCTCGGGTTAAGAACTTCAGGATGAGAACAGAAATCACGCGGCAGCAGTGGGAGGCCCCATTAGCTAAAGTGGTACCTCAGGTTAAGAACAGTTTCAGGTTAAGAAAGGACCTCCAGAATGAATTAAGTTCTTAACCCAAAGTACTGCTGTACTCTTTTCCTGGTTTTCCTAAGGCCCTTAAATAAATTATTCTTTATGGATAATATTAAAGGCAACAACCATAGTAAATGAAGAAGAGAATTCTAAATCAGGGTAGGGAACCTTGTGCATGGAAGCCAATTGGAACTCCCCCGGCCTCTCTGTATGGTCCTTGGCACTCTCCTAAGACCACACCCCTCCCTAGCCTCACCCCTCACTGACTGTTTTTGCCTCCCTGGAAGGTGTCCTTGAACTCAGACAATGCCTGTTGCTTGCCTGGATAGAAAATTAGACAGGGGTGTGTGAGTTAATGAAGGAACTAGTCAACTGTAGAAAGGTAAAATGTACACACTGTTTAGGCTTATTATAAGTGATTATGTGGGATACCAACAGTCATCAGTAGTCTTTGTAAACAGAACAAAACTAAATTTTTCCCAAGGAGCTCTATCCCCTATTCACTCTTATTGCCAGAGAGGCACTTTCCAAACAACTAACATTTCCAAACCGCCTAACATTTACCAGATGGAAATGTGTGTATTTATTTTGCCATCGTGGCTGAGTAGCAACTTCATGGCTTCATTAAATTACTGTCATAGGGACTGTTAGGGGATGTGGGCTAGGTGCTTCATGTCCACTCTGTTTCTCATTTGTCCAGCCTTAACATCAGAGTTTGCAATTTCTTTAAAGTACACATGAAAATTCATCAGCATTTGAGTGCCCACTTCTCTTTCCATGAACATTTTTGTATGCTGTTTTACCCAATATTTACATTTTTGCCACCAGTTTCCCCTTTCTCTCCTTCTCATGTCTCATTTTCTGTTGTTTTCTCTGCTGCCTCTCACTGGATAAATGCCCATTTTCTCAACCGTAAGTCTGCCAAAACCAAGATTCAGATTGTCTTGTTGCCAAAACTGAGCTTCTTGTCAGCATCTTTCAATATTGCTTTCCCTTCTTCTTGATAATGTTGATATTTGTTGTGAGATCTGGAATCCAGGAGTGCTTTTACCCTTCTCTTTGCTTTTCTCTGAGTGTTTAGATTTTGCCAAGTTGTGTTATGCTTCATTTATCGCTATATCGAGAATCAAGTCTTTCATTTTGAAAGATAATGCAACATTTTAGTTTGTTCCCTTATTATTTTTCTCACAGTTTATTGCAACATTCTTGTCATCAGTCTTCACGCTTCTACCTGAAGGCTGTCTTCAATGCTGCTGTCTGCAGCTTGTGTGGGAGGGCGGAGCAACAGAGCTTGTGGTTTCATGGGTGCATTGGTGGGAGTGCTGGATTGGTTCCACCAGTGCACCCATGAAGGCCCGACCTCATCAACATCCTGTCCCAAACCCGACCAAACCAAGTGGGCAGCAGCAGCAGCATGCTGCTGTCCGGAGGACCACTCCATTGACCACAACAGCTCCTCCTACCTTGTTCCCCGGTCTTTTCTTTCTTTCTTTTTTCTGTATGTTTCTCATTTGGGACCTGTGCTCCATACAGGTACCAATTTTCTAGGTAAGCCTAAAATTTTCCACTCTGTTCCCTGCTTGCCTCTGAGCACTTCGTTCGAACATACCTAATCCTTAATCCTTCTATTTCATTTCACTTTACTTTCCTTCGGAGGACTACTACTGTTAGAAGATGCATCCTACCTCTCTCTATATCAATCCTTTGTTGGCCTTTTCACAGAGCTGATCTGTCCTGGCTTCTCCATGCCTCTAACAGCAGTACCAATTCCATGCTGTTTTCCAAGAGTCGGCTTCTGTTTCTAAATACATCTGCTCTGTACCAAAATAGAGCACTGGCTCACAGTTCTCTGCCCAGACTTCCAGTTGATGGACATCAGAAGAGTTCAATCTAGACTTCCAAAGTGGTATTTGAGGGACTATTGATCAACTTGCATATTGCCCGCCAGATGGTGGGTGTAGTCAGGGAAATCCCTTTCAGTGTTATGCCAAATTTGAGAGCTTCTTGCAACAAGTGAACTGTATATTCTACAGAAGGCTTTTTGAACATATTTTGAATGGCCTTATGCTTTACTCCTGGCTTGGACAAAAAAGATTGGCTATTCACTGACATGTATGTAAAACATTGCTTGCAGATAAATATTCTCTTTCAAAAGACAAGCCCCCCCCTTCTGCATTTTTAAAGTCATCTGTGTGACTTTAAATGTGGTGTCTTTCAAAGTTACATGAGAAATGCATTATCTCCACTGCAATATTTTAAAGAAAAATTGATGCCCACCATTCCTTGCTTGTGTACATAAAGTTCATTCTTAAGCTCACCAAATGGAAAACATTCTGTCGAGTCTTGTCCACATTTGAGCATTATTTAACTGTCAATCCATTTCCCTCGTTTCAATTTAGACTGGTACAGTCAACACCCATACATATTCACATTTCTATATAATAACTTTGGTTTTCCTATTCATACCTGTAGGTATGTCCCTACTTTCTAATTTGCTGATTCTATTATGTAGCTTAAGAACCAACATAGCATGTGGGCAGATAGCCATGCACGCACCATGATTTAGTTTAGTTTAGTTTTTTTAAGAATCCCTGCCCTGGAAGTGAACAAAGGCAGCACACATAAAATTGTAAACTCTCAACACACATTTTTCAGCATGCTTTGCAATATCTGGTGTTGACATTTTTAAAATCCAAGGGATCAGCATAATACACACACAAGCACCCAAAAAGAAAGTGTTTTTGCAGCAAAACAGGCACATTTATAATCTAAGGTTGCACAGACCCCTGAAACTTGTACACATAGTACTGTAACTATTAAATAGGTAGTGTTGGAGCACAGTGATATATGCTTTGTATGTGAAAGGTCCCAGATTCAATTTCTGGCATCTCCAGGGACATCTGTGAAAGACTCCTGCCTAAGCCCAGGAGTAGATCTAAATAGACCAATGACCTGGCTTGGTATAAAGAGATGCAAATTATATCCAAATATAACCTGTATTGAACTAATACATTTCCAACCATCTAAGTGTAACCACAATAACAATAAATACTATGAATCATTGGTAAAGCATTCAAACAACAAATATTATTTTTCAAATTTGTACGGATGAAAGAAAACTTCTAATTTCCTGGGGATGGGATAATATTTCTGATCAAATTCAACTTGAATGAGTCTTCCATTTGTAGGAACTGGAAAGCGACTTATTTGTTGAAACAGATAGTTTACCAGCAATTCATAGTATTTATTGTACATTGTTGAAAACTAAGTTTTAGTACAAAGTCAACACCATTTGGATATAATGTAGGTGTATCTGTGATGCAGATAATTACTGTATTATTAGACTTTCAGGGGGTATTTTATTTGACCTATGATCATATTTGACACTTCCTATGTAGGTGAGTGATTATCAGCCCAACCTTACTAAAGTTTTGCAAAGTGGTCCTGTGAATTGACCTGCTTTGCTTATACATTTTATTTTTTCCTTCTTTCTACTGTTGTGGAGCAGCCTAAAGACCAATAAATTTTGCATTAAAATATTATTAATGTTTAGTTGGAAATTTTCAGAACATTTCCACACCAATGCTAAGACAAAAAATACTGAACAGTGAAACTCAGCCATCTTTCTTCTGGCCCTTTGCCTATGCTTACAGCACAAGAATAAATTCTGCTGCTTGTATCTAAACCAGCTTTGGAATCAGACTTTGCCTCCCATTTGCATAATGGCTGAAAAGGAGGGAGATCCTTGCACCCTCAACGCCCTCATTGTGAAACTCAGCATAGTTCAGCCTTTTCTAGCATTCATTATGCAAGCAACACACCTGTATAAGGAAGCTGGAAATAAAGGAATTATGGAAATGTGATGGAAAATACATGGAAATAAAGGCATTGTTATAAGGAAGCCACCTACCTCTCTCCTATGAAATTCAAATGTTAAGCCACATTATTAAAATAATACTCAAGCCAATTACTCAAATATTGGCATAACAGGATGAGACACCTAGGTAGAAGCAGCCATGGGATACAAAAAATATATATGAAATTTTATGTGGGGTGTCTGGGAAAGACAAAGAAAGAGATTTAAATCAAAATACTTACTAATTTCAGGAACAGAACTCTTAAAAATGAGGAATTTAAAGAGCATTTGTAATGCTGGTTCCCACTAGCAAATTGTTCCCATTTGAAGAAATGATAACTTATTTAATACTATTTGAATATATTTTCTGAATGCTCAGGTGGGGAGAGCAGCTGCTTTTTGCCTTTTAATCTTTCAGTTTATATAAATGTAAGAGGCTAAACATGGATTGTTGTGGCCTGTTGTTTGAAGCCAACCTTCCCATTATTATTAGTGATATCCATTGTTGGTTAGTTTACCCATTGAAATCAGGGGACGTAAGCCCATTGACTCAATGGGTCTACTTTAAGAATGACGTAGTTGGATACCATCATGGGCAATATTCTGCTAATGCATTCTGTCAGTGCAATGATTCCTACTTGTACAATAGGTCTCCCCCCTCCTTCTCCATGTGTGCTTGTACCCCAAAAAAAATCTGACCCAGAGGGTTGTGGGGAACCCCTAGAGCATATTTTGGGGTGCAGGGGAAGGAGGAGAGGAGAATGTTCTGTTGAGCAAGCAGAAATCCTTGTACCTCCATAATATTTGGGCAGCACAATGAGAATGGGTAATTTTGACTGATATTTGCATGGAGAATTCAATGGGAGGGAGCACATACAGACTCTGAACAAGACTTGAATTTTGTTTAAAACTTTGGACTAAGTACATTGATGAGAGAAGAGGTGACTTCTCCCACACCCAATAGTGCCAAACTATTATAAAACATTTATTTGGGGTATTGGCTGCTGGAAGTTTACCAAACATTATGTCTAGAAGACATTACAACCAATTGGAACAGTACAGGCTTTTAGGAATAGTTTTTGGAATTTCCTAATTATAAAATCTTAACAGTATTATTAATATGGTGACCAATCATTTTGTGCAACCTTTCAAATTATCTGTCAGTTCTCTTAAAACTCACATAGGTTTTTATTTATTTATTTATTTTGTTGGGGGGATTCACTGTTGCCATGCTGACATAAACCCAAATCATACTTCAAAATATGCCTCTCAATGGGCCCAGTGCAAAATACACCTGAGGCAGCTCATAATAATAATAATAATAATAATAATAATAATAATAATCTGGCTGAGTTTCCCCAGCCACTCTGGGCGGCTCCCAATCAGTGTTAAAAACAGTACAGCATTACATATTAAAAATTTCCCTGAACAGGGCTGCCTTAAGATGTCTTCTGACTGTCATGTAATTATTTATCTCTTTGACATCTGATGGGAGGGCGTTCCACAGGGCGGGCGCCACTACCGAGAAGGCCCTCTGTCTGCTTCCCTGTAGCCTCACTTCTCACAATGAGGGAACCGCCAGAAGGCCCTCGGTGCTGGATCTCAGTGTCCGGGCTGAACGATGGGGGTGGAGACGCTCCTTCAGGTATACAGGAGCGTAAAACACAGAGCGTATGATTCACATATTCCCTGTGAGCCCAGAACAGTAAACATCTGCTTTAAGGATGAAGCTGAATTGTCATCTGTGAGTCATTGATGCATCTATGGTTCTTGCATTTGTCTAATATAATGCTGGATCTCATTGCGCTAATAATGAGAAAAATGAATTCAGCAGGGTAAATTCTATCTTGTATGTGAAAAGGTAGTTTCCCCCCTATTTGTTCCTGACACACTGATAACTATAACCAGTGTCTCTTGCTTGTTATAAGGCAGGACTAAATAATATCTATTCACTCTACTATTCATTAAGCTGTATAAATCTCCATCACATCCCTCCCCACCAAAACTGTCTCCTCTCTCACACACACACACCATGTGCATGATGTTCCATACCAGTGATCCCTTTGTTCACCTCTTCTGTACCTTCTACAGGAAATTACTAAGGAAATTACTGTTTTGAGAAATCAAAGCTATTCTTTCCCTCATCTACCAACAGAAAAGCAGAAGGTAGTTATTTCTTGTACATGGACTGTGTATCTTGTGTCATAACATTCTAAATGAAACCCAGGTAATATTGGCCTGAAATCCAGGGCATATGTCGTTCTGCTCAAACAGTAGCTTTAACTAGTGTTATCATTTATAGAGCACTGAAAACACTTCACATGTGCTATCTTATTAATCCTGGGAACAGTCCTGCAAGTTAGGCCAGTCAAGGGGGCTCGGGCTAAGAGAATAATGACTTACCTAAGACCACCTGTTGAGGCTGAGGTCTGTAGAACTTGAAAAAGGTTTTCTCCTCTTTTTGAAATGTTGACAATTGCTATGAAATATTGCTGTGGGGTGGTCTCCAACTGGAGTCCCTTCACTGACAGGAAGCATCTGTCAGAAGAATGGGGAGGAAATATTCAGCTATGTATCATCTCCTTGTAGCTCTGTTGTTCACTAAAATCTTCTCTGGAAGGTTCTTGCAGGAACTTACCACAGTTTCAATATGAGAATATTCCATAATTTCTGTAAAACCCACTTGCTTCGCCTAGATTTTTCTTACAGCGAAAGTGAAAAATGGTTGAAGTTATTTAAACTCTGTTCTTTTGTGACCAACAGTAGATTTAACTTTGTTTTGTTACAACTAAAATAACGTAATGGATATTTATGAGGAAAGCACCAGAAAGTTTCCTAGGAATTGAAGGAAGTATTTATATTTATCAAATTGATTACTTTTTTAAAACCTTGTTTCTATTTGTAGCACACACCAATGGTTCCAAGGATGGTTCCCAATTACTTTGTCCCATTATCGCAGGGATTTCTGCTTGTGGAACAGAACTTCCCCAGCGTGAAACCCACCCTCTTCCCATATCTGTTCCAGAGGATTGGAAGAACCCCTAGAACAGATTAAGGGGCTGAGGGGGGACAGAAGGGGGGGGGTTCATTTTGTAATCAAACATACTTCTCTGATTTCTAAACATCACTCTGTTGAGACCCATGAGATAAAACATACAGTTATTGTTCTCTTTGTTTCAGGTATTTTAAAGCCATCTTTTAGGATCAAGTTCTCACAAAGTGGTATACGCCATAATATAAAAAGGTAAAGGGACCCCTGACCATTAGGTCCAGTTGTGGCCGACTCTGGGGTTGCAGCGCTCATCTTGCTTTATTGGCCGAGAGAGCTGGCGTACAGCTTCCGGGTCATGTGGCCAGCATGACTAAGCCACTTCTGGCGAACCAGAGCAGCACACGGAAACACCGTTTACCTTCCCGCTGGAGCGGTACCTATTTATTTACTTGCACTTTGACATGCTTTCGAACTGCTAGGTTGGCAGGAGCAGGGACCGAGCAATGGGAGCTCACCCCATCGCGGGGATTTAAACCGCCGATGTTCTGATCGGCAAGTCCTGGGCTCTGTGGTTTAACCCACAGCGTCACTCGCATCCCTATGCCATAATATAAACATAGAATAAAAAAATCACAATATTTGATAAAAAACAGTCACCATAAAAACACCATAAATATGCAGATTACAGTCAGCTGCATTTGTCTGTAACATCTGTTATTTCTCAGTTACATCAAAGGCAATTGTGACTCTTCAGCTCACTGACTGGAAGTGGTGTTGGCAAGATTTCTTTGTGTTTAGAACAATAGCCAGTCAGTCTTAGACCCGGAGCAGGAAATCTGCAGAGGTCTGGTTTGCTTTCTGCAAGAATCCAGCGCCATCACATTGGGGAGCCATCCAGAAATATAATGGGGAAGATCTGTTGAAGTGTTAATACTATGAACCTTTCATGTTATACTCAATCTGTATATACATGTAAATAAACTGCAGTGGTTATGTGCTGCAGCTAAATGACAAAGTGGGAGAAGGGCGCTCAGGAAAAAACAAGTCAATGCCCTGAGCCACTGGATGGCTCAGAGGTTGTGGATGTTCCAGAGGTTAGCCAGAGTTTTGACAGGAGCACAAGTCATATCATTGCCCTAGTGAGATTCATTGCACTGGATCCTGACACTGCACCCAAGGACACTAAACCCAAGATGTGTGTTGGACCGCTTAGATCTCTTGCTAATCAGAGACAGTGATGTGCATAACCATAGACTTTCAAGGGGGAAAAAGTGACTAGGAATAAATAGGTTTTTCATATCTATTTGAAGGCTTGTACTGCTGTTTCTTTTATGGTTTCCAGCTAGGTACAGGAAATATTTTGCTTGTTGGTTTTCATACGATTGCGTACAATGGATGCTTTGCACTCCCAACACTGAAAGAGAACAGTTGAAATTCCCCATTGCTGCAATTAACTGAAGGCAATTGGAGGGTTTGTGCTTTAAAAACATTTAGCTTCTTGGTGTGATTCCCCAAAGCTCTTCACCCCTTGTGGCTAATAAAAATCCCACTGGTTGGCATTGGGAAAGCAATGCCCTTTGTGCTCAGGCTTGAAAATCAGATAAAACAATTATGTTTCTCCTCTATTTCATGTTGCAGTTCCAGCGGTTAAAGTAATATTCTTGTCCTAAACAATTAACTGTTGTGCCTTGCTAAACAGCTGCTCTATTCCACCCCAGAGATGGGTGGTTTTCATTGGTGAATAAAGTAATTTCTCCATCTCCCATAATTCCCCACAGGGGTATTCTGAAGCTTAATTAACTTGCTGTTTTAAAACACTTGGAAATCCTTAGCTAAAACTAGCTCTAAGAATGCAAATTAGTCATAATCATCATTATTCTTTACATGAAAATCCTAAAAAAAAAATGTTCATTGAAATATTTTCATTTAAAGTTATTCTAGCCTCTTTGGTAATCTGGTCTATATTCTGAAATACTGTAGGTTTTATATCCCCACAATTTTTCACAAAAGAATCATCAAACATAAACAGTAGCATACAGTGGTACCTCGGGTTAAGTACTTAATTCGTTCTGGAGGTCCGTTCTTAACCTGAAACTGTTCTTAACCTGAAGCACCATTTTAGCTAATGGGCCTCCTGCTACTGTTGCGCCGCCAGAGCACGATTTCTGTTCTCATCCTGAAGCAAAGTTCTTAACCCGAGGTACTATTTCTGGGTTAGCAGAGTCTGTAACCTGAAGTGTCTGTAACCTGAAGCATAAGTAACCCGAGGTACCACTGTATAAACAACTGAGTACAGGTGCACCAACTTTATGGGGCTGAGGTCTCTATAGACCCCCCTTGTCCGCTGGGAGGGGGCTCACCTTCCCCAATCTTGAGGGGCAGAGGAGGCCTGAAGGAATGTGGCCTGAAGTGGCCTGGAGTGATGTCAGCCCAGGCCAACCAGCGTAACCTGGCATATGAAAGTAGCATTGGGAGAAGGCACACACAGCCCCCACAATGTTGGGCAAAATTTGGCGTCTGTGACCAAGTATCACCATTGACATTCAGATTGGTGGTTGTGCAGTTGTGCAGTGCCCTCCCTAGTGAGGTAGGCCTATCTTCATTATTCAGTTTCAGGAGGAATTTGAAAAAAATAAAATAAACCTGTTTACTCTTCCTGGCCACCTTCAGATCATAGGCTAGAAGTACATTTCTTGTCCAATTTGTTTTTAGAATGGTTTTTTTAAAAAACAACAACACACCACTGTAACTGCTTTTAGATGTTTTTAATTGCAGTTTTAGAACGTTTTAATCTGCTTTAGAATGTTTTTGTGTTTAAATTTGATATCTGCTTGCTGCTCTGGGCTCCTTGGGGAAGACGGGTGGGATGTAATTCTAATAAAAAAGATTCAATAAAAACAATGTAAAACTGCAGCACCTTAATGCACACAGGGAGCTGCCTTGTGCTAAACAGCTTCTGTGTTCACTTTCTAGTCAGCTTGTGCACCTAATGCATTTCATATGCGCAAAGCGTGTGCTGATGTGGAGCACTCTGTTCATATTAACAGGGTAATGGAAAAAATTGAATCCAACTACAAGCATTCTCAGAGTCACTCCTAATTGAATAGTCAAACACATATACAACACTCTGGTTGATGTTCATCCTTAGGCCTAGTGCTGTGTCAAGACCTACCCTCCAGTTTTGCAAAAAGCTTTCTTCCCTTGTGAAAAAGGCATCTGTACACCCGTCACATTTTAGGGCAATTTAGGATTTCTTTATAATTCTTTAGAATTTGGAATTGCAGAATGTACATTGTTGCTGCAAGGTGGCCAATGAAGAAGGGTGTTTTTCTTTCCATTAAAACATTCCTCCCACGATTTCTGATTTGAAAAAGCCCTTAACAGGAGTTACCTCATTAAGTATCCCTCTGGGGTTTAACTGAAGTATAGCAAGCTGAAGAAGCTGGTTACCAAGCACCTGTGATTGTGTGCTGATTGTGCTTTTTAGTGACTCCCCCCACCATTCTTTATTTAAGCAAAATATTTCCACACTGACTTATTTTAAAATAAAAGGGCATTGTTTTTCTAAAAAAGAACAATGGACAGCTGCCAAGAGAACCCTGATAGACAGACTTTGCAGCTTGCTATGCTTACTGGAAAGCACTTCTGCGGACATCATGGGACTTTAAGGAAGATTAGGTTTCCTGGAAGACATCAGAATACAGAGTATTTGAGAAAGGATTGGTAGAAAGGGCATTCAGAGAGCCCCTTGGTCGCCTTGAAAGAATGGCAGGCACAACATAAACCTTGCACTCCATCCATCAGAATTTCAGTGAAATGTCTCTCCCCTTCTGTAATTTTCAGTTTCAATTTCCTTTTTCATTAATTAATGAGAAATAGTGTTTAAAAATAGAATAATCTTTTAGGCCAGCACTGCTTAGGATTGCATTGTTACAGCACATTCTTATACATGTCTGCTCCACATCAAATTCCACCGAGATCAGTAAGACTTAATAGGATCTAGTGTTGAGGGTGTATCATAAAATTGTAAGATTGTCATCATGTTGCAATGTACATGGTCACCAATAGGTGGCCATACAAACAGCAGTGTGATGAGAGAACAACAGGAGGGTAGCCCAGGCTGGAGTAAATAGGTTGCATGGGTGAAGGGTGGCCCAGGCAAGCTGCAGAGGAACAGGCAAGGCAGACCAGGATAGCTCTCCATTAACTATCCTACTCTACTGCCTTTGGGAGAGCAATCTATGAGGGGTGTGATGAACTGTAAGATGAGGGAGGTTTGCCAGGTGTAATGAAAGGTTGGCAATGAGGATTGGCAGAGGGTGGTGTGTAAGCAGGATTCGAGAGCTATGTGAGCAGTGGCCACAGCACTGTGTGTGTGTATTTACATTAAAAAAAATTCCTTCCAGTAGCACCTTAAAGACCAACTAAGTTAGTTCTTGGTATGAGCTTTCGTGTGCATGCACACTTCTTTAGATACACACACGAAAGCTCATACCAAGAACTAACTTAGTTGGTCTTTAAGGTGCTACTGGAAGGAATTTTTATTATTATTATTTTGACTATGGCAGACCAACACGGCTACCTATCTACTACTGTATTTACATTGTTAGGGTCAGAAACAGCTTGTCCTGTTGGACAGAGCTGGGTGATGCAAATCCAGTGCTGCTGCGGGTGTGTTTGCACTGCACCAACCTCCCTATCACCTCACCTCTATCTCACTGCCTCCCGGTTAGCAACATCAGCCTACCTGCCATGAAGCTAGGATAGCCACTCTGCCTGGTTAGTGTACTTCAGCTGAAAAGAGGCTGTGCATAAGGGAGGTTGTGTTGGATCATTGCCATATATTTTCAAAATGGAAATGAATAGATGCCATTTGAATTCAAGAAGCAAAGGGTTAGCAGTCCAACTGGTGGCATTCATGCTGAGTCAACAATCATCTCTAAGCACACTTTGAATAATTGTGGCTCTCTTATTTTAGGAGTTACTAAATAATAAGACTGAATTCACATTTGGGTCAAAATAGCCACTTGTGTGTTGTCAGGGAACTGCCATCGGAGGGACAGGTGGTGGAAGGGCTCATGGAGGTTGGGAGAGACCCAGCAGCGGAAGCAGGAACCAGCAGGGGGAGAGGTGGGTCTCTGAGGGAAAGCGAGCAAGAGGGAGGGCTCAGGGACACGTCCAGCGAGAACAGTGGGGAGGTTTCTGGACCTCCCATAGGGAGACCCACTCCTCGCCGGAAACTGTCACGCCGTGAGTCCAGAAGACGTGTGTCAGGGGTACAGGGACAGAGGCACAGGGAAGGCAGGAAATGGAGAGCGATGGAGAGGAATCCCAGGACAGCGAGGAAGAGGATAGCAATGACGCAAGGGATTCCATGAGTCTCTCCAGCGAATCAGAGGATTCCCAGAAGGGGGTGCCTGTGGTCAGGGCAAGGGGAGCCCCAGGGGGAAAGTGTCAGGAGCGGGGGGCCAGCAGAGGACCCCAAAGCGGCAGCTGGGAATCAGGGCCAGCCTCCCCACCAGAGCGCAGCGAAGGGGGGGGGAGGTTCCAGTGTGTCAGGAGAAGCAGCTCCGGCGGCAGAGAAGGAGGAGGGGTCAGAACAAGCCATTCTCCCGGAAGGGGAGGAGGGCAGTGAGGGGTGTAGCATAACTGTCAAAAGGAAGGTTAGAGGTTGGGAGCGCGCACCAAGTTCAAATGAGGAGGCGCGCGGAAGAACAGGGAACCCGGAGGAGGAGCCAGGTCCCAAAGCACGCAGGAGGGCGGAAGAGCAGTCTGGAGATTCCGCGTCAGGAGAATCCAGGAGGGGCAGAACCCCGGCGGGCGGAAAGACCCTGCGGAAAAGGAAAGAGAGAAAAAGGTGGAGCAGCGTAAGCCTATTAAACTGGTGTAGGGGAGGGACCGACTCAGAGGGGACTTCTACCGTCTAAGGTTAACAGACGTGGGGGCTGCACGCCTCGGTTGTGGAACTTACTATGAACTGCAATAAACATCCTTGTATATAAGAAGAACTTGGCGTTGGTCTTTTGTGAGCTGAGACCTGAGGCAGCCCTGACAACGTGTTTCCGTTAAGGAGCTTTTATGTTGGAAGCGATTCCAAAAGCAGCCACTGTCGGAATCTGCAAGTGACTAGAGGAGCCATGTCTGAGGGGCTCCGTCACAGACAGAGGTTTGTGGACTTGAACAAACTCTGAGGGACTACAATTTTACGCACAAGCAGCTCATCATCCCATCACATGTGTTTATGATTTTAGACTGCTTGCTGTTGTTGGAGAGTCAGGCCAGCACTGCCATTCAGCAGGGTGAAGTGGTCTGCTTCAGGCGGACTATGAAGGGAAGACAAAGCAAGGCAAGAACTGGTATTTGAATGGTGCAACAAGACTTTCAAATACTGTATGTGATGGCTCTAGCAAGAGGCTGGGTACTATTTGGGTTCTGTTTTTGGCTTCAAAGTAAGAAGAAACAGAGGAGATGTGATAGCTAAAGGGGAATATTCTGCACTCACAATGGAAATGCAGTTGTGGGCAGTGAAGCTTTCCTATGGAAATCTCTGTACTCCAGTGATGTTGGGTCACACCTCCGTATTTATATCAGTTTGGCTGACAGCACTCTGAGGTTAATGTGGCATGTGGAAAGCCTCTTTCAGCTGCACACCAAAATGCAAAGGTTTCTTTGCTAAACAGCTGGTCAGTAGGGAAGCTGACAGGCTGCGCAACACAAGCGAAGAGATGCTACTAATTAAAGTTACTGTAGAAGTTCAAGTAACATTGAGGTCCAAGGCCAGTAAAACAGTCAAGCACCCAAAATTGTGACCCAATGCATCAAAAACCTGGCATGTCTGAGGGAGGTCATTTGCATACTTCTCCAGGAAGCACATTATTGTCTTGGCTGCTATTACAGCTCCAACAAGCATTCTGTACTCTAGCAAATCTTGATTTTGGCAATATTTTAATCGGTGGTTGTGCCTGCCAAACAACGGTAGATCCAGTCCACTGTGAGCACAACCCTTGTACGTGGAAAATATTATGTTGCAGTTCTGAAAAGCTTTACCCTTTGTCCTTCACTGCCTGTGAACATGCACACTTCCACAAGGTTGTACCTTTTTGTGCGAAAAACCACCTTGTTTAGGAAAGCCTACCAAAATGCTTAGAAATGCTGATGCAAATTTAAACCTGTTTTAGTATTTCAAATTTTTGTATGTTTTTAAAAATTGTAAATGTTTCTTTTTGTTTTTATCTTATTTTTTTACACTAGGAAGCAGTATATAAGTTTAATGAAATAAGCAAATAAACAAATAAACAAATATATAAATATATAAAGGGCCTTTTGGGAAAATGTGTATTCCTTGGACCTCAGTCACAATGTCAGGCTCCTTATGCACTTCACATTTAAAACACCATTATGCAACTTTAAACAGTCATGGCTTCCCCCAAAGAATCCCGGGAACTATAATTTAATAATAATTGATTTATACCCCACCCATCTGGCTGGGTTTCCCAGCTTGTTAAGGGTGCTTAGAGTTATTAAGATACACGTATTTTCCTAATAGAACTATTAAAAATATATATATTAATTTTTCAACAAAAATAACAGAAATAAAAAACAAACATCAACAAACACAACAACAAACACAAACAAAGAAAATTGTAAATAAAAACAATATAAAATCCATGAAATGGGATTCTCTGAATCCCGTGACTCCCCCCCCCCCTGGTTCCTTAATTTTCCTTTTCAACTGCATATCATATCTACTCTAAATTATTTTTCTACCTCAAATTTCTTACATTATTTCTGAAATTACACGTGTTCTTAAAATCCTGCCAATGTATTGACCTGTTTACAATACTTTTGTAAATACCAAATAAACATTTCCCATTCTTTTTAAATTTCTTGTCATCTTCATTTCTGAGCTTTCCAGTTAATTTTAGCCATTTCAGCATAGTCCATTAACTTGGTTTGCCAATCTTCTTTGGTCAGGACTGCTTGCTCTTTCCATCTTTGGGCTAACAGTATCTGGACGGCAGTCATAGCATACATAAACATTTTTTTCTGCCTCATGAAACTATTAATTTCCTAGGAAGAGGGATTGATTGTTAAACCACTCTGGACTTGCAGGACCAGGCATCGGACTTCCCATCCCCGACCTGCATAATGAGAGATCAAAGAGACTGGTTTTGGGTCAAAACAGGCGACAACTTTATTGAATACAGATGAAAGAGGTTTGCCTTAGGCATGGGGCAATCAAAATACTTCTGGCCCGCCCGCTGGAAGCGACGCAAGGTGGGGGTTCCTAAGACTTACATCTAATAGGGTGATCCCCACAGGGACCACCGTCTGGGGGAGTGTCTTTGGCCCTGGCCCCACCTGGGCACTCCCCCCGATCCCTTTAACAGGATACCCAGGCTTTAGAGGGGCAGGTGGAGACCACAATCTCCCCTCCATCCAAAACAAAGGATTGCCCCAATGCCCAACCAGTTGTGACGATTTGCTATGAGGTGGGCAAAACCACCGGGTCAGTGCCAATTAGCCCGGTGGGCAAATTCTTACCCGGTCCCATCAAAGGACGGAAACCACTGTAGCCACAGCAAGATCACTGACTATCAGTGTAAACCAAGGGTGGCTGGAGAAAACCCGACACAGGCTGTGTAAATGAGTGAGGGGCAGATCCAAGGGAAGCCCATTGCTGGCTCCATTGGCTCCGCCCCTCGCACAGCCCAAGTCCCAGCCTGCACCCCATTTTCCAAAGCAGGGTGCAAGCATAGGATCTGCTTCCTGATAGGCAGAGGGGGCTCATGCCCCACCAATCAGGAAGGGCCCAGCAGGGTTGAATTCCTCCGTCGGGGCCCCAGTGAAGCCTCCTCTGTCCCGAAATGCCGCTGCATGCAAAAGGGTGAGCAAGCTTGTAGATTCATGGCCGTCTTTAGCAGATGCGGCATCAGGGTTGCAAATATCCACCCAGTGCCCCCAAATTACCACAGATAGGGGGGGTTTGAAGCTGCGCACTGACAGCCATGGGGGGCACAACTCTCCCCCATGCTGCTGCGGGAGAGCAATCCCTGCAGAGGCTTGGGAGGGAAACTGTGCACCTGCCAGCCATATAGTTGGGGCACAGCTTCCATCCTAAGCCTCTGCAGGGATCGCTCTCCTCCTGCGGAGGCTTGGAAGGCTAGCTGCATGCCCACCATCTATACGGCTGATGGGGCGCAGCTGGCGGGCGTGCAGGGAAAGGGGAGGCCGCTGGCAAAGCCATGCAGCTCACCCACTCGCTGCGGTGCACCTGAGAGGCCGGCACCCTGGTGCAACGCACCACTAAGCACTATGGGAAAGACAGCTCTGTGTAGATCTGTGGAACGAATAGGGGTCTCCTAACAACTCTCAGAACCGTTAAGAATAGCCCCATCCTTACTAATTGTTAAAATGAAACAAAAAATCTATTCCCAACCATTTTTTTCCAGATGTCACACAGTTTATCTTTCATGGTAGTAGCTTGCATCCTCAGTCTGCCAGTCCTCGCAGGCTGGAAACGATCCCTTCTTGGCACCCCTTTGCTGTACAATAGTGCAGCATTATGTCAACACATGCTGTGTTTTGTATGAATAATGTATACTAATGTAATGGGTGAATGAGAAATGCCTACGTTTAAGATACGGGTTCATAAATGCAATGGTTGTCACAAGGGCTTAACAAAAACAAAAGAGAAGAAAACTCATTCTGGCCTCCCATTGACTCCTAAAATGCCGCAACCTTTGCTCTTCTGTGTAATTTCAAAACATCTGCCTGCAGCAACTGAAATCTCTGTGAACTTTTCTTCTTAGGCTTCATGGAAGATTCAGGAATCAAAATGATCCTTTGTCATGGGAAAGCAGACGATGTTTTTCCAAGGTGTGTGTGTGTGAGAGTGAGAGAAACAGAGACAGAGAGAGACAGAGAATACGACCCAATTGTGATAAGATTGCTAGGACCAAATTAGATGTGAGGCTATGCAAGTCAACAGAAAGCACAACACAGTCTCACTCCACCACCCACAAGGTTATGAGCAGATGATTTTCACTGAGACCACAGTATCCACAGAAGGGTGGATTAACTTTTCACTCCCAATTTCAGTCCTAATAAAAATCTCCCCCTCTGCTATTAGTTCTAGAACCAAAGGTCTCATTGCCACAATGGCAGGTATTCCCCCACCCAAGGGCTGATAGCAGTGCGGGGGGGGGGGATTTTTGTCAGGATCATGCATAAACAGGGAAGGCTTATGCTGTCATCCCTGAACAGGGTGGTCCCAATTAAAACCACTCCACTCATGCTGTTAAATGAAAAGAAAACCCTGATGCGCCTTCTACTGATGTATTTAGCAACATGCCTAGTATGTTCCTCAGAGTATATTACAGCAAGTTTCCCTGAATCTCATGGTTTACTTTTTAGAAAGTAAATATTTCCCCCTCTTTTTTAAAAATAAAAAAATGAAATTAAACTTTCTCTCATTCTCCTCTTCATGCTAGCACTCCTTGATACAGTGCCTGCAGCAAATGTGAAGTCTGCTGAGAGTTGTATTATAATTCATTCAGTCAGGCTTGATTTAATGGCATCTAAGTCTAATCAGAATCCCTATGCAAACAGAGCTGGGCCAGAATGGGAGGTCCTTTCCTTAAATTTTACATCTTGCAATCACATATAAAACTAGCTGAGTGTTATTTATACATGAAGATGTAGCTTGAGGATATATGATGCTAATCTTCAAGAAACACTAACCCTATCCAGTTACAGATAGGTAGCCGTGTTGGTCTGTCATAGTCAAAATAAGAAAATTCCTTCCAGTAGCACCTTAAAGACCAACTAAGTTAGTTCTTGGTATGAGCTTTCGTGTGCATGCACACTTCTTCAGATACACATCTGAAGTATTTTAACCCTATCCAGTCATTCCCTCCCTTGTATGAGTATATGTATGATTTTTGTCTCGTTGTCTGTTTTCATGGAGCCTAGCAGCTGCATAAATAAAAATAAAAACCACCATGATGTAACTTTCTGCCCCTGGACATTCTGTTGCACGGGTACCACCACTTCAGCAGCCTTTCACAAATTGAGGGCTGAACTTCTGCAGCAAGGAGCTTGCTTTATTCATGGAGGCAGGCTTCTAAACTGAGCAAGAAGCCTATATGAGTAGAAGAAAAGACTTCCTAGTGTGTATACTCTCAGGTGTTAAGATCTGCAGAGGTGGCTCTGTTGGCAGTTTCACCACCCTTAGACATGCAGTAAATGGTGAGCCAGGAGAGGACTTTTTTTGGTGGCGGCATCTAAATGATGGAAATACTTCCAATAGAGCTGCTTCTAGCACGTTCCTTGCATAGCTTTCAGTGTATACAAGGCATACCTCTTTACCCTGGCCTGTGACAAATAAGGTATTTTGTTTTGGGGACTCCACTTCTTTTTATTGAATTTATACTGTTCTTTTCCATTTGGAAGGCTTCTTTTATAACCATAACACTATGATTGGTTTTTATACTTGTATATTCTAGTGTTGTAAACTACCCTAGGGCTGTATGCAGAAGGGCGGGTAAGAAATTTTATGAGTGAATGAGAAAAAACACCAAATAATAAACTTCAGTCCCAACACATGTATGGTAATAGGAGCAACAACTGTAATGCAATGGAGAGGAAAGGGTCATGGAGCTTGCCACTGCTTTCCATCCTCACATGACAGTAATCATGTGAGAGGCAATACCTGAGGAGGCATGAAGACAGAACGTGACATATTTTATAGTTCATCTATTGGAAGTAATGGGCTATGTTTAAGTTCCTCTGATTCTCAAAGTGGCCCCAGGATGTGTACTGAAGGCACATGAAGCCACCACCTTTCTGAAGCCTTGATAGTCTGGGTGGGTCTGGTTAGGGTTTGCATAGGTGACCACCTGGAACCATATGTACACTACCTTAGATTCTATGGGAAAAGAAAGATTGTATATAACTATAATAAAATAATATGAATAATCAGTGTGTGAATGAACTTGTCTCACCGTTCAATCCCAAGTGTTTTCATAAAGAGGTACATTCATTCTATAGATCTTATTTTGTAATTGAAATCAAAGGCCTCATTTGCATGTCATGCTAAATCAAACCATGATTTAGCATGAATATGGATTTTGAAGGGGCAGAGAAACCAGAGACCAAATTGCAAACATGTGCTGGATTATGGAGAAAGCTAGAGAGTTCCAGAAAAAATATCTACTTCTGCTTCATTGACTATGCAAAAGCCTTTGACTGTGTCGACCACAGCAAACAATGGCAAGTTCTTAAAGAAATGAGAGTGCCTGATCACCTCATCTGTCTCCTGAGAAATCTCTATGTGGGACAAGAAGCTGCAGTTAGAACTGGCTATGGAACAACTGATTGGTTCAAAATTGGGAAAGGAGTACGACAAGGCTGTATATTGTCTCCCTGTTTATTTAACTTATATGTAGAATTCATCATGCGAAAGGCTGGACTGGATGAATCCAAACCGGAATTAAGATTACCGGAAGAAATATCAACAACCTCAGATATGCAGATGACACAATCTTGATGGCAGAAAGTGAGGAGGAATTAAAGAACCTTTTAATGAGGGTGAAAGAGGAGAGCACAAAATATGGTCTGAAGCTCAACATAAAAAACCCCGAAGATCATGGCCACTGGGCCCATCACCTCCTGGCAAATAGAAGGGGAAGAAATGGAGGCAGTGAGAGATTTTACTTTCTTGGGCTCTATGATCACTGCAGATGGTGATAACAGTCACAAAATTAAAAGACACCTGCTTGTTGGGAGAAAAGCAATGACAAACCTGACAAAAAAAAAGCAATGACAAAGAAGATTCCACCTAAACATTAGGAAGAACTTCCTGACAGTAAGAGCAGTTTGACAGTGGAATTTGCTGCCAAGGAGTGTGGTGGAGTCTCCTTCTTTGGAGGTCTTTAAGCAGAGGCTTGACAACCATATGTAAGGAGTGCTCTGATGGTGTTTCCTGCTTGGCAGGGGGTTGGACTCGATGGCCCTTGTGGTCTCTTCCAACTCTATGATTCTATGATTCTATTCTATGAAACCTAGATAACATCTTAAAAAGCAGAGACATCGCCTTGCCGACAAAGGTCCGTATAGTTAAAGCTATGATTTTCTCAGTAGTGATGTATGAAAGTGAGAACTGGACCATAAAGAAGGCTGATCACCAAAGAATTGATGCTTTTGAAATATGGTGCTGGAGTCCCATGGACTGCAAGAAGATCTATCCATTCTTAAGGAAATCAGCCCTGAGTGCTCAGTGGAAGGACAGAACCTGAAGTTGGGGCTCCAATACTTTGGACATCTCATTGAGAAGAGAAGACTCCCTGGAAAAGACCCTGATGTTGGGAAAGATTGAGGGCACAGGGATAAGGGGACAACAGAGGACGAGATGGTTGGACAGTGTTCTTGAAGCTACAAACATGAGTCTGACCAAACTGCGGGAGGCAGTGGAAGACAGGAGTGCCTGCCGTGCTCTGGTCCATGGGGTCGCAAAGAGTCAGACACGACTAAACAACAACAACATGAGAGCTGCTGAAAAGGAGATTGTGGCTGCTTTGCTTGCCCCGTGTTGATTTGCTGCTTAGCGTGACATCCAAACCAAGACTCAGATGATAGTTCTCCCATACAAATCCACAACCCCCAAACTATAGGACGAATCATGGTTCGGCTTGTGATAAATCTGGAGATAGCTAAATCATGAGGTTGGATTCAGATGATGTACTCAGCCAAGCCATGACTTACCTGAGTGCTGCAGAGCAGCAGAATGACCAGAACAGAGGCAAGTGGCTGCAATCTTCTCTGGGATCCAACTTTCATGCTAAACCATGGTTTTAGATAGGATAGGCTATATAGGATAGGCTACTGTGTCATCAGCTTAGTTACTTCCTTAGTTCTTTCATTTCTCCACTTACTTGCTTAGAACATTATGTGAATCTAAAAATTGTAAATATGTTCAAATTAATTAGCCAATGTGTAAAATCAAGGCTGCCTGTCACAGCCAATGTACATCCTCAATCAAATGCAATCAGATAATCAAATTTAGGAATCCACTTTTGTATTTAGACACTAAAATGAGCACCCTGATTTTCCAAGCTGTTAAGGAGGCTTTTGGTGCTCATCAAATAAATCAGAGTTCTTGCTTAAATGAATAAATATAAACTATTTTAAATGACTGAAGAAATGTAAACAAAATACATATACATAAAGCATTAAAATGATTTAAATAGTTCACTGTTTATTTTCTGCTTTTATCGTCTATTGGGGAGAGTTGTAACAGAGAGGGAGGGAGGACTCAGCCATACAGCTGCAAATAAAACATTTTGAATGTGTTGTAAAGTGCAATATACAATTGTGACACTAGATGGCAACTGTGAGCTATAGCAAATTTAAGGCATTTTTCAAAACGATTTTTTTTAAAAAAACATTTTCACAATGTTTTTCACATGTGTGTAGATTCCACCAGAAAGAGTGTTTCAGAATACAGCTGAAATGAAGGAAGCGTCACAAAAATCAAAGATAGTTGTGTTGCAGTCCTAATCAAAATTGCCTGGGAGAAATTCCTCTTGATCATTTGGCATGCAACAACTCATGCCTCACTGGACATAGGTCATTGGACACACTGCTTCCCAAGAACCATGTCACACCCACTATCAGGCCTAGGTTGACCCCAAGTCATATGTTAAGGCAAATAGCAGAAAGAAGAGTGATTTCAGATGTGACAGAGCTGGTGTGGAGGAAGTCCAAATGGCTCATTCCAAGAAATGAAGGCAGAAAAACAACAAAAATGACAACTGAATATATGATCTCTCCTCTGCTCACTTATCGTTGTTGCCAGAACACTTAGAAATGCCTAGAAGAAAAATGGCCACTAGCCTGCTTGATCCACAGGATTCAAAAGCAGTCATGATCATAAATGCAGATAGCAATACTTTATGGGGAACAAATAAACTTAGGAAGAGGTGCATTCATTCACTTCTGATGGCTAGAAGAGTTTTACAGCAAACACAGACAGTGACTGGTCAACAATAAAGAGAGTTTGTTGGCTCACTGGTCCCAGATCTGGGAGATACTCTGCTTAAAAATACAGAACAAAAATTTATGATTCCCCCCACCCCACAGATTTGCCTTTGATAAATGCAGGAAAGAGGGACTTGCTTTCCCAAGATAACACACTACTCACAAATTTTCAGTTTATGGGATGCTGTTTTCAGATATTAATTCTAACCTGCACATTTCTTAACACAGATCTTAGCAGGAACTTGATGAATGATTATTCAGGAAAATTTACAAGATGGGCTTGCATTTAAAAACTCCTTTCTTTGGGCGATTTTGCAGTTTTATTAGAAGGAAGGATGAAAGACCAGTTCATCTTTTCCTTCTCAAGTTGGCAAGCTCTCTCAGTAGAACTTCAGAAGACAGCAGGCATAAAAGCTCACGCTTCATTAAATAAAGACAGATAGACTCCACCCACAAGGTAGAGATAGAATCAGAGAAACATAAATCTCAGAGAGCATTACTGCAATTGATTTTATCTGTAGAGACAATGTTCCTTAAGTAGAAATGCAAGAGGCATGATTTACACTTTGGCATGATTGGTGTAGCGTATCCAGCTGGAGCAACAACATGTGAAATGTGTTAGGAAACATCTAATCAATAAACTGTTCCTTTTAATCTGTGTGGATAACCTTGCTATGTTCCCTCCCTATTCATTTTAGGTAAAAGGTTATGGGCTCTTGAAACTCGACCTATTCATTTTCCCTCCCCTTTGCCTGCTTGACAGATAAAAAATGTGGAATACCATAGAAAGATCCAAAACTTTGATTGTATATTGTCTTCTTTCTTCTTTGGCCGAGTAAGATTGTCTTCCATAGACATGGTTTTAACAATGAGTCCGTAAGTGACTGTGGAGGCCAATTCTGGATCCACACGTCCTTCCACAGTGAGGACATTTGTTCCCGGGCGGGAGTTGATCATGGTGAGGGTTTGCCAAGCGTGCCTTCGTCTTAGTGCATTTCTCCCTTTCATCCTGAGTTTGAGTGTCTTCAAAACCCATGACACCTTTGGTAAAGGCTGTTCTCCAATTGCAGCACTCGCAGGCCACTGTTTCCCAGTTGTTGGTGTTTATACTACATTTTTAAAGATTTGCCTTGAGAGAGTCTTTGAACCTCTTTTGTTGACCACCAGCATTACACTTACCATTTTAAAGTTCGGAATAGAGTAGTTGCTTTGGAAGACGATAATTAGGCATCCGCACAACATGACCTGTCCAACGAAGCTGATGTTGAAGAATCATCACTTTGACACTGGTGATCTTTGCTTCTTCCAGTACACTAGCATTAGTTTGCCTGTCTGCCCAAATGATGTGTAAATTTTTTCGGAGACACCATTGATGGAATCTTTCAAGGAGCTGGAGATGGCGTTTACAAGTGGTCCATGTTTCTATGTATACTATGTATATTGTACATAGTTAATGAAGAGGTGTGGTGCTGATGGTGGTAATGATTTATTAAATTTGTATTTAATAACTACAATTTGTATTTAATGCCCTTCATCTGATGATCCTAAGATACCTCTTTTTGCAGGGTAGATTGGCTATGGAGACCCAAGCTGTTCTTATTGAGGGTTTTTGAGGGTCCTGAAAACAGATTATGAAAGAGGGATGTTGCTATAAAAGAGAAGGGGGGGGGAGACTCAATTCCCAGCTCCCACTGCTTCATCCCCACCTTCCCACAAATGTCAAAGCACCACTGCGAACCCTCCTCTGGCTCACTGCCATTTAACTTCATTCCCCCTCTATCCCTCCTGTCTCTGGAACAACCTTCAGCAGTTGCCATCTCTCTTGTTTTTGTAATAAAAGGTTCTTTTCTGAGAAAGCACTGATGGTGTTTGTGAGTACTTTTTGAGGTCACTTTGCCACCTAGATAATATATTCCCGAGGATTGCATGATGTGATCCACATTTTCATAAATGTGCTGGTTTCTCAATCAGCTCTACTAGACTGATAGCAGCCTGTCCTCTGGCAAAATAAAGTAACAGCTGAAGAGAAAATAGGTCTCCCTGACACCAGCTAAATTCTTTCACCAATTTGTGTTCTGGAAGGGATTATTCCCTGAGCATGGAGGTGGGGGGGGGAGGGAGTGAAAGGTTTCAGACATGTACAGAGACATGTATTCTGAGCAAAGATGGTAACATTGGTCTTCCCACATCTGGGAAATAGAAATTAAAGTACGGGGGGTGCAGAGGGTTAAGTAGGTGATTCAATTGGCTTAAGAAAATCTCTGAAAATTTAAAGTTGCATTATAAATTAGGTGTGAGGCAGGCAGATAAATATTATTTTAGAATTCTTTTTGTTCAATAAAACTTGATGGAACTAAGTCACTCAAAATAGGAAGGGTATTATAAAGTAACAAGACCTTTCATTACAAAGAAGAACTTAACTAAGGTTATGTGTTCATATATTGTTTGAGATAAAATTCAATTCATATATTAATTAAGCTATGGATATATTTTTACTAGGCATCTTGGGGGCCCTCATGGGCTAGTCTGTTCCTGGCCAACAATTTTTATTATATTTACTTAAATTTTTGTTAGCACAAATTCTATCATTTTGTATTTAGGCTAGAAAAGCCCTAGGTTTCTTGCCACTGATTATGTATCTTATAAATTACAGAGGAAAATGATACTTTGATAGATGATTGCAATCAGAATGATAATATATAATTTTGATTAATCAAGGGAGTTTGATTAATTTCAGTGTTGATCTTTGAATAACCCTGTGCTGAAATGGTGTTTACTGTCATTCACTGTTAGTAATAACAGGGAGCAAATTGAGCTCTCTTATTTGAAACTCCTTAAAACACCAGCCTGATGACTTTCTACATTTTCAGGTGTTTAATTAGTCTGCTCAAAAGTAAACAGGATGCAGAGGTGTTTGACCACAATTCAGAATAGTTGTGCACATGTACCAAGCTGTACTGCCACTGTCAGCTCTTGAGAGGTCAGAATCCTTACTCTATGATTATTTCTCATCATTGCTATAGCAGGGTAGTTCTGTTGTATGAGGTGTGAGGATTATTTCATGGAAATGTCACCATCACCATTTTCACTGATTTGCAGGAAAATGTAGGTAGGGAAAATGCAAACACTTCTTCAAAGTTCCCTTCTCACATTTCCGAAAAGCCTTTGAAGCTCACACATAGCAACCAATTTGTCAGAATGGTACTTAGAGGTCACATGTCAATCTCCTGATAGCTACAATTCTATGTCTGTCTCTTCCCCCACTGAACCACTTTCCCCACCAGTACCAGGGCTTCTGTCCTGCAACATGCCACACCCATACCAAACATTTGCATTACTCCTATGCCACTTTAATAGTCATGGCACCCTCCAGAAATGAATCCTGGGAATTGTAGTTGGCTGAGGGTGTTGGGAACTGTCACACTCTGTGGGGAGTAAACTACAGTTCCCAGAATTCATTTCTGGCAGGTGCCATGACTATTAAAGTGGTATAAATGTGCTTTAAATGTCTATTTTTGGTTTTGGACCTTCTGAATGCCTGTAGCCTTCCCACCTTTCTTCCCTGCCATGGCTCATAGCTTTTAGCTCAGTCCAGGCATGTTGTTGTTGTTGTTGTTTAGTCGTTTAGTCATATAATCATAGAATCATAGAGTCGGAATAGACCACAAGGGCCATCGAGTCCAACCCCCTGCCAAGCAGGAAACACCATCAGAGCACTCCTGACATATGGTTGTCAAGCCTCTGCTTAAAGACCTCCAAAGTAGGAGACTCCACCACACTCCTTGGCAGCAAATTCCACTGTCGAACAGCTCTTACTGTCAGGAAGTTCTTCCTAATGTTTAGGTGGAATCTTCTTTCTTGTAGTTTGGATCCATTGCTCCGTGTCCGCTTCTCTGGAGCAGCAGAAAACAACCTTTCTCCCTCCTCTATATGACATCCTTTTATATATTTGAACATGGCTATCATATCACCCCTTAACTTCCTCTTCTCCAGGCTAAACATGCTCAGCTCCCTTAGCCATTCCTCATAAGGCATCGTTTCCAGGCCTTTGACCATTTTGGTTGCCCTCCTCTGGACACGTTCCAGTTTGTCAGTGTCCTTCTTGAACTGTGGTGCCCAGAACTGGACACAGTACTCCAGGTGAGGTCTGACCAGAGCAGAATACAGTGGCACTATTACTTCCCTTGATCTAGATGCTATACTCCTATTGATGCAGCCCAGAATTGCATTGGCTTTTTTAGCTGCCGCGTCACACTGTTGGCTCATTTCAAGTTTGTGGTCAACCAAGACTCCTAGATCCTTTTCACATGTACTCCTCTCAAGCCAGGTGTCACCCATCTTGTATTTGTGCCTCTCATTTTTTTTGCCCAAGTGCAATACTTTACATTTCTCCCTGTTAAAATTCATCTTGTTTGTTTTGGCCCAGTTCTCTAATCTGTCAAGGTCGTTTTGAAGTGTGATCCTGTCCTCCCAGTTTGGTGTCATCTGCAAATTTGATCAGGATGCCCTTGAGTCCATCACCCAAGATGTTGATAAAGATGTTGAATAAGACCGGGCCCGAGACAGAACCCTGTGACACCCCACTAGTCACTCTTCTCCAGGATGAAGAGGAACCATTGATGAGCACCCTTTGGGTTTGGTCAGTCAGCCAGTTACAAATCCACTGAGTGGTAGCATAGTCAAGTCCGCATTTGACCAGCTTCTTTACAAGAATATCATGGGGCACCTTGTCAAATGCCTTGCTGAAATCAAGGTAGGCTACATCCACTGTGTTCCCTTCATCTACCAGGCTTGTAATTCTGTCAAAAAACAAGATCAGGTTAGTCTGACATGACTTATTTTTCAGAAATCCATGCTGACTATTGGTGATCACAGCATTCCTTTCTAGGTGCTCACAGACTGTTTTCTTAATGATCTGCTCCAGAATCTTCCCTAGTATTGATGTCAGACTGTCTGGGCGATAATTATTTGGGTCCTCTCTTTTCCCCTTTTTGAAAATAGGGACAACATTTGCCCTCCTCCAGTCTGCCGGGACTTCGCCTGTTCTCCAGGAATTCTCAAAGATGACTGCCAGTGGTTCTGAGATCACATGTACCAGTTCTTTTAATACTCTTGGATGCAGTTCATCTGGCCCTGGAGACTTGAATACATCTAAACTAGCCAAGTATTCTTGTACTATCTCCTTAGTTATTCTGGGCTGTGTTTCCTCTGCTGAATCATTTGCTCCAAATTCTTCGGGTCGGGCATTGTTTTCTTTATCGGAGAAGACTGAGGCAAAGAAGGCATTGAGGAGTTCAGTCCTTTCTGTGTCCCCTGTTAGCATTTCACCATCTTCTCCTCTGAGTGACCCCACTGTTTCTTTGTTCTTCCTTTTGCTACGGACATACCCATAAAAGCCTTTTTTGTTGCTTTTAACCTCTCTAGCAAGCCTGAGTTCATTCTTTGCTTTAGCTTTTCTGACTTTGTGTCTACATGTGCTGGCTATTTGTTTGAATTCCTCTTTGGTGGTTTCCCCCCTTTTCCATTTTTTGTACACATCCTTTGTTAATCTTAACTCAGTTAAAAGTTCTTTAGATAGCCACCCTGGCTTCTTTAGGCACCTTCCATGTTTCCGTCTCATTGGCATTGCCTGAAGTTGTGCTTTTACTATCGCCCTCTTAACAAACTCCCAGCCATCATGAACTCCCTTTCCTTTTAGTATTACTGTCCATGGGATCTCACCCAGCACTTCCCTAAGTTTTATGAAGTCGGCTTTCTTAAAGTCAAGAAATTGAGTCCTAGTATGCTTGGCTGCTCCTTTCCGCTGTATAGTAAACTTCAGAAGAGCATGATCACTCGCGCCTAATGATCCTTCCACTTCTACCCCACTAACCAGGTCATCAACATTGGTTAGGACCAGATCTAAAATGGCTGTTCCTCTTGTGGCTTCTCCCACTTTCTGGACAATGAAGTTGTCTGCAAGGCCAGTGAGGAATCTGTTTGACCTTATGCTCTTGGCTGAGTGTCCGACTCTTCGTGACCCCATGGACCAGAGCACGCCAGGCACTCCTGTCTTCCACTGCCTCCCGCAGTTTAGTCAAACTCATGCTGGTAGCTTCGAAGACACTATCCAACCATCTCGTCCTCTGTCGTCCCCTTCTCCTTGTGCCCTCCATCTTTCCCAACATCAGGGACTTTTCCAGGGAGTCTTCTCTTCTCATGAGGTGGCCAAAGTATTGGAGCCTCAGCTTCACAATCTGTCCTTCCAGTGAGCACTCAGGGCTGATTTCCTTAAGAATGGAGAGGTTTGATCTTCTTGCAGTCCATGGGACTCTCAAGAGTCTCCTTCAGCACCATAATTCAAAAGCATCAATTCTTCGGCGATCAGCCTTCTTTATGGTCCAGCTCTCACTTGCATACATCACGACTGGGAAGACCATAGCTTTTACTATACAGACCTTTTACATAGCTTTTACTATACGGACCAGGCATGTTATGTACCAATAAATAATAGTTGTGTGTTAAAGGTCTCTTGATCGTTGCCTGTTTTCCTGCTACCCCAATACAAAACCACACTGCTGCAATAATATAGCAGCAGAGAGAAGTCAATATAATTACCACCAGATAGACATATGTTATGCGGTGCTTTCAATGAAAGTACACAACCGGTTGTTTTCATAGGTTATGAAACTTAGGATACTGGATTGTTTGGAAACAACTTTCTAAAGGAAAATGTACATCTTGAGTACCAAATATGGACCCAGTTCATGATGGCTGGGAGTTTGTTAAGAGGGAGATAGTAAAAGCACAACGTCAGGCAATACCATTGAGACGGAAACATGGAAGGTGCCTAAAGAAGCCAGGGTGGCTATCTAAAGAACTTTTAACTGAATTAAGATTAAAAAAGGATGTGTACAAAAAATGGAAAAGGGGGGAAACCACCAAAGAGGAATTCAAACAAATAGCCAGCACGTGTAGACACAAAGTCAGAAAAGCTAAAGCACAGAATGAACTCAGGCTTGCTAGAGAGGTTAAAAGCAACAAAAAAGGCTTTTATGGGTATGTTCGTAGCAAAAGGAAGAACAAAGAAACAGTGGGGTCACTCAGAGGAGAAGATGGTGAAATGCAAACAGGGGACACAGAAAGGGCTGAACTCCTCAATGCCTTCTTTGCCTCAGTCTTCTCCGATAAAGAAAACAATGCCCGACCTGAAGAATTTGGAGCAAATGATTCAGCAAAGGAAACACAGCCCAGAATAACTAAGGAGACAGTACAAGAATATTTGGCTAGTTTAGATGTATTCAAGTCTCCAGGGCCAGATGAACTGCATCCAAGAGTATTAAAAGAACTGGCAGATGTGATCTCAGAACCACTGGCAGTCATCTTCGAGAAATCCTGGAGAACAGGCGAAGTCCCGGCAGACTGGAGGAGGGCAAATGTTGTCCCTATTTTCAAAAAGGGGAAAAGAGAGGACCCAAATAATTACCGCCCAGTCAGTCTGACATCAATAGCAGGGAAGATTCTGGAGCAGATCATTAAGCAAACAGTCTGTGAGCACCTAGAAAGGAATGCTGTGATCACCAATAGTCAGCATGGATTTCTGAAAAATAAGTCATGTCAGACTAACCTGATCTCATTTTTTGACAGAATTACAAGCCTGGTAGATGAAGGGAACTCAGTGGATATAGCCTACCTTGATTTCAGTAAGGCATTTGACAAGGTGCCCCATGATATTCTTGTAAAGAAGCTGGTAAAATGCGGTCTTGACTCTGCTACCACTCAGTGGATTTGTAACTGGCTGACTGACCGAACCCAAAGGGTGCTCATCAATGGTTCCTCTTCATCCTGGAGAAGAGTGACTAGTGGGGTGCCACAGGGTTCTGTCTTGGACCCGGTCTTATTTAACATCTTTATCAACGACTTGGATGATGGACTCAAGGGCATCCTGATCAAATTTGCAGATGACACCAAACTGGGAGGGGTGGCTAACACCCCAGAGGACAGGATCACACTTCAAAACGACCTTGACAGATTAGAGAACTGGGCAAAAACAAACAAAATGAATTTTAACAGGGAGAAATGTAAAGTATTGCACTTGGGCAAAAAAAAATGAGAGGCACAAATACAAGATGGGTGACACCTGGCTTGAGAGCAGTACATGTGAAAAGGATCTAGGAGTCTTGGTTGACCACAAACTTGACATGAGCCAACAGTGTGACGCGGCAGCTAAAAAAGCCAATGCAATTCTGGGCTGCATCAATAGGAGTATAGCATCTAGATCAAGGGAAGTAATAGTGCCACTGTATTCTGCTCTGGTCAGACCACACCTGGAGTACTGTGTCCAGTTCTGGGCACCACAATTCAAGAAGGACACTGACAAACTGGAACGTGTCCAGAGGAGGGCAACCAAAATGGTCAGAGGCCTGGAAACGATGCCTTATGAGGAACGGCTAAGGGAGCTGGGCATGTTTAGCCTGGAGAAGAGGAGGTTAAGGGGTGATATGATAGCCATGTTCAAATATATAAAAGGATGTCACATAGAGGAGGGAGAAAGGTTGTTTTCTGCTGCTCCAGAGAAGCGGACACGGAGCAATGGATCCAAACTACAAGAAAGAAGATTCCACCTAAACATTAGGAAGAACTTCCTGACAGTAAGAGCTGTTCGACAGTGGAATTTGCTGCCAAGGAGTGTGGTGGAGTCTCCTACTTTGGAGGTCTTTAAGCAGAGGCTTGACAACCATATGTCAGGAGTGCTCTAATGGTGTTTCCTGCTTGGCAGGGGGTTGGACTCGATGGCCCTTGTGGTCTCTTCCAACTCTATGATTCTATGATTCTATGATTCTATGACCTCCCAGTTAACTGAGGTCCTCACTTAGCCAGAACATCACTTTGGATATCTAGAAATTGCCCCTTCCTCTTAACATTTTAGAAGTGGTGCCAAAGTCACAGACGCTGTGAACGTCAATAAAGAAACTGTTCAGTTCCTCTTTGTGCATGCATGGGTGAATGCTGGGCACTGAGCATCTGTTCTAAACCAGGGAGACACATGGAGGCCATTATAAAAGTTCTGCCTAATGTTCAGTTCTGGCCTCATAGTTTGGCTTCTAGCATAAAGGCCCTTGCCTCTCCATTTTGAATCACAGTGGAATAACCTAATGCAAATCAGTCACACTAATGTCACCATTTGCAATTATGACCTAGTGGAAAATTACTATCTAATACACATAGAGATTGCACCATCATAGAAAGTTAAACTCTGCCATCCAGGCCATCAGTTTGGAAAATGCCATGATACAACTGTGAATGGATGGCTGCCAGCTTCAGTGTTCAAAAGGGATTGATCAGATTTTGCATAAATGAGAACTCATTCTAATTCCTGTGATTTTGGCCTCAGCTTCACCAACCTAGAAAATCTATGTCTGTTTGGTATTGCTGCAGGTGGTGGCTCACATGGCTATATATGGGTAATTTGGGAAATTGAAATATAATCCTTCTACCTGATATGTCAAAGATATGATCTATCTACCTATCAATCTAGAGATTATCTCCAAATAAATGATCTATTATAAGGTTACCAGATTTTTTTCAGTGAATCCGGGGACACTTTTTAACTTCAATGGATTTTGTATGGGGACTGACTTGTAAATCCGGGGACTGTTCCCGGGAAACGGGGACGTCTGGTAACCTTAATCTATTAAGCAGAAGGATCATAGTCTAAACTTCTGTCTACAGATTAGTTTTCTATGTGCAGGATTATTTGTTCAATAATGTGGAGAATAATAGTCTGCTACTGCACAAACATAGGATTACCACTTCAGTGAGATGATGGTGGTGATGATGATGATTATATTAATAGCCTTTCCTGAAATCACCTTAAGGTACACTAAAAACAGCAAAGAACAATTAAAAACACCCCCCGTAAAGCAGATAAACTAAAACTGTACCAAACAGACACTCAGGACAAAGCCTGATTTATACAGCTGGAACAAAAACATATTCAATCATTCGTGTAAAGTGCAGATAGTGGATACATTTCATATCTTGAAAGGAATGTTATACCACGGAACAGAAACAGCCACACTAAAGGTGCTGCTCTGGGTTGCTATAGAGTAGGTTTGTGTAATCTTTGGAACTTACTGGAGAAACTCTCTCACAGATTGCTTGGGTGCATAAAGGATAAGACTGACTCTTAAGAACAAAACCTCAAATATAGCAGCTTGGGTAGGGTCCATAAGAGCACTTAAATGCAACTTCACCTTCACTTTACATAGTATGAGACAATGAACAAAATGGACACCAGCTGTGTTATTTAGGTGATTGTTGGTAGCCTTGACAACATCAATACTCATCCACCCCCTTCATTTTGGCATTTTGGGGATGGGTGCCAAGGCTGCTCCAAACATAGTAGCCCCTTCCTCAAATCCTTTGGGTAACCTACTTTTGTTTTTCTTTCTAAGAGCAAGGCACATGCAATATTCTCTTTATTTGCTCAACTTTCAACCAGGAAACTAAAATTGAACAACAACAAACGACAAAAACTATGTAGTTTTCTGCCCCAGGCTGACTTCTGACATATATTGGGGTAGGAGAATATCTCAATCAAAGCTATTATGTGTTGCACCCACACACTGTAACCTAATACATCTTTGAGGAACAAATACAGTACTGTAAGGGGGGGGGAGAGAGAGAGCAGAATTTAAGAGAAGCAAGATGTGCAAATAAAGTAACTTTTATGCTTCATGAAGTACCATGTTTTTGAAATCTCTGCTTGCCTTAACACGAAATAGACTAACCATATTTTTAACTACGAAATTAATGCTGTTTACTGAATTAATGATAAGAAAGAGACTTCTCTAAATAATGATTTCTACTTATAAAAAACACACCACAGCCCAAACTGTTACTTTGGTACATTAAAGCTGCACTGATTCAAAGGAACATTGCCTTAAAAAAGATTTAATGGGACATGAAAGCATAAAAATAATGCATTATTTTATAAGCCATTATGGCTTTCTTAGAAGGAAAGCTTCCTACACTATATGACTATTTTATATATCTTGGCGACTCCTCTAAATGTTCCTGCTGATTTCTCTGCATTTCTTTAGAAATAGGAACTTGAGACTTTTCATAGAAGGACAAACAAGACTTGGTCTCTTAAGAACACAAGAATAACCCTGCTGGATCCAGCCAGTGGCCCATCTCACAGGGGACAACCAGGTTCCTTGGAGAAGCCTACCAGCAGGACCTGAGGTCCTCTCCTCACCTGTGTTTCCAGAGGTACACTGCCTCTGAAAGTGGCTAGTAGCCATTGATCATCTTAACCTCCATAAACCTTCTAAAGCCATTTGTCCAAGTTGGTGTCAGTCATTGCCTCTTGTGGGAGCAAATTCCACAGTTTAAGTATGAAGAAGAACACTTTTGTCTATCCTGTATCCAAAGGTGGGTTTAGGGGAGCCTGACGGGTTCTGGGGAGCAGAGCCTTGAAGGCACTGCAGGTGATGCTGCAACTATGATTTAGAATCACCACTACTGCATCTTCCAACATTCAGATTCATTTGATGTTCATGAGTTCTAATATCACAAGAGAGGGGGAGAAATTTATCCAGATCCTTTCTTCTAAAAAGTACATGCTCGTAATTCTGACTCAGAACTCTTGCTCCAACCATTGGTCAAATTAATGGCTGGCTTATAAAGTAAGCAGCCCTGAGTAGTAAATAAATCTGGTGATGTGAAATGAGAACCCTCATTAGTTGATAGCTTGGAGATATTTAAAATGGTACTGTTATCTGATCCAGATTACTGAGTATAGTATACTATGGATAGGAATGCCTTCAAAAATTTCTCAGGCATTGTAATTGGTTAAAAAATGCAGATTATTTAGTTGGATAGATTGCAAAGAACATGTGATGTCCATTTGAAAAGAATGTCATTTGCTCCCAGTTGGTTTGCAATAAACTGCAAAGCCCTAAACAATTTGGAATGAATATACAGTACCTAAAGCTCCACCTTCTTCCGTATGAACCTAAAAATCTTCCTTGAACTCTTGTCCCATTGAAATCAATGGGACAAATCAGTCAGGATCTAAGTCTCATTGACTTCAGTGGGAATTAATGGTAACTAACTTTCAGAACAGTCCAAACTCTGACCAGCTTTTCTTAAGAGCATCTGGATGATGGAGGTGGTGTCTCTCTTCCCAGCTGTGCCTGGTTATGTCAGGGCAGGGCTGTCTTGCCCATGAGGTTGGCTTAAGCAGCCTTCCTGGGTGGCAGAACCCTATGATCCAGTGCCCTGTGGGTGCCCTGCTCATCCCTGCCACCACCATGGTTGCCCAGCTGCTGCAGCTTCTTCTGATGAGATCTTGTGGGATCTCGTGAAACTCTAACGAGATCTCATGAGATCTGCTGCTACCACCACACAACCCTGGTAAGCAAGTCTTCAGCAGGATGGGAGTGGCGGCAGGGGGAGTTGCAGGACATTTCTGTTTTGCCTCAGGTGGCAAAACAGGATGGGCTGCCCCTGTGTGAAGGTCTTCCAGAAGTGGGAGTGGGGACTGACACCTTGGAACTTCTAACTGCCCCAACTTAAATTGCAGGTGGAATGAGCCTACCTCCCATGGAATTCCCACTGGAATCAGCATATTGCTCCAAAATGGGAGGGAGAGTTCAGGGCAGGCAGACAGCTGTGTCAGCCAAAGATCAAGCCAGGCTAGTTTTGCTCTCTCCCCCTTTGCACAAGAGGTGTGATTCTACATGTGGCAGTGGTTCTGCTGCTCCCTTGCCCTGGCTCTATACAGTGGTACCTCGGGTTACATACGCTTCAGGTTACATGCGCTTCAGGTTACAGACTCCCCTAACCCAGAAATAGTACCTCGGATTAAGAACTTTGCTTCAGGATGAGAACAGAAATTGTGCTCCGGCGCTGCGGCAGCAGTGGGAGGCCCCATTAGCTCAAGTGGTGCTTCAGGTTAAGAACAGTTTCAGGTTAAGAACGGACCTCCAGAACTAATTAATTAATTAAGTAACGAATTAAGTAACCAGAGGTACCACTGTACTACTTAATAATTTTGAAATCCTAATCTAAGTTTTTAAACTTGCAACCCCCACCCCACCCCACTCTGTCCTCCAAACTTTTTCTCCCTGTTAAATACAAATTTCCTTTGGCTTCTTCTCCATCTTTTTATAACCCACTACCTAACATGCAATTGCTATGATTGAATCTTCAAAGCCTTGCAGAGATACAAGATATTTTTAGAGTAGCCCCCTGGACCCGGACCACAGGTGGCAGTACATGTTTAAGTTTGAAATGCACATCAGTAGCTTCTGTAAGTGAATTGAAGGGGGTGGGGAGGGGGGTGGCTTGGCTTCCTTCTTACAGCAGCTCTTAAAGCCTCATTTTGTTCATAAACTAAAGGATGATACACAGAGATAATACCGAGAGCTCATCAAGTATTAAGCAGAGATGAACAAAATGATTCATACTTTAAAAGAGACAGGAACAATTTGCATTGTAAATTAATGGTAGAGTGAATTTTCCCTAACCCCTTAAAGCAGCCCCTTTTAAATAAAGAGAAGTTCAGGCTGAGAGCCCTTCTTACAAATTTCCACAGATATTTTCCAAGCAAATTAATTAGCTTGTCAAAACCACATATAGATGAATTTATTAATGAGTCCATTTCAATTCAGGGATGTATTTGGTCCACTGATTTTCTGAGCTTTCCCTGTTCCACTTGCATTGGTAAAAAATGCCATTTTAGTTCACAAATGGCAAATGTCCTGGTACTGCTGAATATTAAGTTGTCACATACTTAGAAGAACACTCTCCACAGGAAGATGAAGCAGATGCAATAATAATAATAAAAATATATCAAGCTTGTTTTTTATTATTATTACCGGCAGTATCAATTGAACAACTTTTCTCATCAGAATACATATATGATAGATCCCAGTTTCAAAATCATTAATTTTGAAGGCAAAAGCGGAAAAGAGAAAACACCAACACATTTTAAAGCTAGAGTCTGCTCTTTGGGGAGGGGAATCTGATCAATAATGGTCAATAATTTTATTCTTCACTATGACTTAATTTGCACTCCTTTCAAAACAAGCTGCATAGTTTCTGTGGACAATGAAAAGCCTAAATCGTATACTTAATAATCACCAAGCCCAACTTGCTTTAAAATGGATGGCAGGAGGTATTCAATAAAGCAAAAGTTATCTGATGTGTTAAAATGTAGTCAGAAGGAAGGTTTTGTTATGTGTGTTGATTTAAGTTGGCCTTAACGTGATGCCCATGCTGAGGAGCTTCTGTTTATACCTTAAAGAATCCTTCTTTGTTTTCAGCTTTTATAGTACTATTGCAAGACCGAAAGCAATCCTAATGAGTGTGGAGTCACCACTGTATGTGAAGCCCATTCGGTTTGTGAAGCCAAGGACCAACTTCTGTGTTGTATCCATTTCAGACCACATTCACAGAATACATGATACCACTTAAAACAATCATTGCTTCCCACAAAAACTCATTGGAGCTGTAGTTTGTTAAGGGTGCTGAGAGCTGTTAGGAGATCCCTATTACCCCTCACAAAGCTACACTTCTCAGAGTGGCTTCATAAACAATCCCTCTTCACAGGGAACTCTGAAAATTGAGGGGAATATGGGTTTTCTAACAACTCTCAGGACCTTTAAGAAAACTACAGCTCCCATAATTCTTTGGGGGGAGCCATGGCTGTTTAAAATGGTATCACAGTTCTTTAATGTATGATGTGAATGTAGTCTCAGTCATGCTAACAGTAGACCTATTAAAATTAATGAACTTAATTTAGTCATGTCTGCTGATTTCAATGGAACACCTGTGAGCATAGTTCAATGCAACCCTTTGTTTTGTTTTTGCTTCACAAATTCCAGGCTGGCACAGCAGACCAGTCTGAATTGGGCCCTTCTCTGGGAGATAAACTAGCATCGGATTCAGTAGATCTGTGGGCAGCCCAGCTTCATCTCTAGACTCCTAATGGCTCATTTTGTGTCTCCTACTGGCTACTGCCAGCAGGAACACCACCACAGATGGTGTTGCTTCTGCCTTACTTGAACAGGCACAAATGGGAAAAAATTGTGTTACAGTTAGCCTGGTTCAAAAACTATTCAGGGCTTCAAAGGATAACACCAACAACTTGAAATAGAGTTGGAATATTGTTGGAGTTATGTGCTTAGTTCAGCAAGCCCTAGTTAGAAGTCTAGCTATTTGCATTTCGGACCTATTTCAGTTTAAGAGGTTTCCAAGGACAGTCCCATATAGAGCAGATTACCACCTAGATGTTATCAAAGCATAAATTATTGCAACCAGTCTGCTTCTTCTAGATAAGATAACAATTGATGTTCTAGCCTAATCTGGTAACTACTGCTACCTAGGCCTCCAAAAGCAGCTCCACATCCTACAGCACCCTAAACTGCAGACCCAAGTGCAACCCTATCAAGTGGTACACATACTCAGAGACCAGCTAGTCTTGAAAATCAAGAGTGCTTCTGTCAAGAGTACTTCTGTCTTGTTAGATGATGCACAGAATCAGGCAAAAAGACTATGTGAGCTGACTGTTCCCATTGAATTGTATTCATTTATGAACTAAAGTAGGTTTTGGAAGACTTGGCATTGGTCCTACCATGCACTAGGGAATCACCGTCTTCCACTCATGTTTACTGCTCACCAATCTACATCACAAATGGACAGGACAGGGTGCTGTCACCTTCAAGGGTTGACTGTAAGTTCTCAGCAGGGCATGCAAGAACCTTCACCAAATCACTCCTGTAATATTCTTCTACAGGTCACTTGTGCATTTACTCACACAGTTGCCCCCTTCCAGTTAACTGTGCACAACAGCAGACTCCCGGTCAACAATGGAACAGTTGCTTTTTAAGACAGGTGATAAACATGACCAACTCTGAGACTATTTTACATAGAACTCAACCGGTAGAGGGTTGAAACACACAACACCATAAATCCCATGCACTGAGTCACAGGAGGAGCATGTCAGCATATGAGCTCATCGCAGCTGCAGACAGCCAGCTTGTTGACATCATGTGATATGGCTAGTTGTGGGAAAGAATCTTCCCGGAAGTTCACAGGCTAGAAAAGTCTTTGTGAAGAGTGTAATATGAGACCTTCCTCTTGCGTATGTACAGGAAGTCTCTCTCACTTGATTGCTGAAGTTTGAAGTGATCGGACACGTTTTCTGTAGTGCTGCAAAGTCAGAAATAAAGGATGTAAATACATGTTTCTGGCTATCTCCTTTCCCTGCTAGGGAAGCAGGAGGGAGTGGGTGTGCTCTTCCCACGCTGGGAAGAGTCGCCTATCGAGACCTAGCCTGAGCTTGCGGGGATTGCAGCCAGGGAGGTCGCCGGAGACCAAGCTGGGTGCCTGGGAGAGTTGCCAACTTCTCTTGATAAAGGCTTGTTTTCCAACAGAGCAATGGTTGCACTCAATCTTCTTTTCACCCTTCATATGACATATACCACAGCCCCCTTTCTCAGCCCAAACAATTTTCTAAAATAAACGAACATGTCACTGGACTTGAGTGCTGAAGATTGTGGCATCAAAGGTTACAAACACTTGGTACTGCAGACAATCCCAACAAGAAAGAAAAGTGGGAAGCATCTAAGGAAACTGGTGTGGCTGCATAAGGAGCTTACAAATGAGCTGAGAGTTAAGAAGGGCATGCATAAGAAATGGAAGAAAGGGGAAATCACAAAGGAGGTGTATACATCAGTAGCCAACAATTGCAGGGGGAAAGTCCGGCTGGCTAAATCTTAGAATGAGCTCAGGCTTGCAAGAGAGGTTAAAAATAATAATAAAGGTTTTTTCATCTGAAGTAAGGGGAAGAACAAGCAAGTGGTAGGTCCTTTGTGTGGGGAACACGGATAAATGTTAGGATAAGAGGTAGCAAGGAAACACCTAGCAACTTTAAATGAATTCAAATCTCCAGGGCCTGATGAGATGCATCCAAGGAGCTTGTGAATGTAATTTCAGAGCCTTTGTCTATTATCTTTGATAATTCTTGGAGAACAGGTAAGGTCCCTACAGACTGGAGGCAGGCAAATGTTGTCACCATCTTCAAAAAGACCCAGGTAATTACCAACCTGTGAGCTTGACATCAATACCAGGGAAGGTCCTAAAACAGATAATTCAACAGTCAGTCTGTGAGCATTTAGAAAAAGATGCTATGATTACTAAGACTGAGAATGGGATTCTCAAAAATAAGTCATGTCATACCAATCTTATTTCCTTTTTTGATGGAATTACAAACTTGGTGGATCAGGGAAATGCTGTGGACATGGTGCATCTTGATTTCAGCAAGGCTTTGGAGAAAGTCCCCTATTATATTCTTGTGAGGAAGCTGGTAAAATGTGGGTTGAATGAGGTAACTGTTAGGTGGATTTGTAGCTGGTTGACAGACTGAACCCAAAAGAGTACGCATTAATGATTCCTTGTCGTCCTGGAAAAAAGTGACAAGTGGGGTGCCGCAGGGTACTGTCCTGGGCCCACTGTTGTTCAATGTCTTTATAAATGACTAGGACGAAGGAATTGAGGGAATGCTCATCAAATTTGAAGGTGGCACCAAACTGGGAGGGGTAGCTAATGTTGCAGAAGACAATCAGAATTAAAAATGACCGTAACAGATTGGAAAACATGGCACAAGCTAACAACATGAATTTTAATAGGGGCAAATGTAAGATTCTGCACTTAGGCAGGAAGAACCAGATGCATGACCCAAAAAGCTGTCTGTGGACAAACGCCGGCTTCCTCGGCCTGAAAGCGAGATGAGCACCGCACCCCATAGTCGCCTTTGACTAGACTTAACTGTCCAGGGGTCCTTTACCTTTACCTTTTTTAAAAAAAATCTGACACAGAGGCTCAAGGCTTTTCAGGCTGTCAGTTGGGCTTCTAATTCAAGGTGCACAGGGTACACAAAGAGCCAATGCCCACACCTTTTATTTTCAACCAGTTGGAAAGGTGTTTTCATCAGCAGAAACAAGACATTTGCAGAAATAAACACAGAGGCAAAATACTGCAGGGCCCCCTGAACCTCCACTCTCCTTTCTTGCATGTTTATAGCACATATCATTAAGCTGCACCAGGGTGTACACAAGGGAAAATGATGAACCAAGGAGTTCACTGAGTCTGATGAGTTCAAAGCTTCATATATAAATATATGCCTTATAATTTGAGTAGACTAGGGCACTTGCCTCTCTGAAAGTTTGATTCACTAGCACAGAGTGAAATCCTCTTACATGTGGCATGTACACTTTGATTAAGAATAGATCCCCACATGTTTGGTAGACAGGACATCAGTATTTATCATTTATTATTCCCTATGTGAAATTTTATTCCCATTCATGGACTACATTTGCAGCCTATAGCACATTACTGAGTCTTTTGCATCTCTTTCCATAACCGTTCAAAGAATTTAAGGTAGATGGCCTTTCACTGTGTTTCCTTCTGTTCTGCTTCATTTGAAATTCACTCCATCCTTTTCTGCACTTCTTTCACCCACTTTTACCAGAACCTATGTGTTTACAACATAAAAGACTGGAATTTGCATCACACTCATCTCACTGTTGGCTTCCATCTTCTGCCAGGTTGACCCCATTGGAGTTATTTAACATGAAGAGACCACAAGCAAAGCTTTCTACTTAGATGATTAAGCTTTTAATCAGAGTGAATTGCTCATTTTTCATGTGAATGTATACCTTCCCCTATGCAAGTCAATGGAGAGAGAGAGAGAGAGAGAGAGAGATCCATGAGAGGACAGAAGCTCACTACTCACCAATGATCAATGAAAGAGCACAAGTGGATCCCCACCACCAAGCCTTGGTGTATCAGGTTCCTTGCAGTGGGGTGGCATTCTTGGGAATGCATGCTCTTTACACACACACACACACACACACACACACACACACACACACACCGGGATTCCTATTGTACATACCCACAAGTGGTAAAATACGCTTTTATACAGTGAACCACCACAGCTATCTTTCTGAAATTTGTCAGGCTTCATCCCCTCAAAAGAGGTGACTTTCCCTCCCAACTGCGTCCAATTCTGCAAGAACAGAAACAAAAAAAGTTATAGACTTTTCCTTTGCTTTTCTAAAAAAACACCTAACTAACTAACTAACCCCAAGGTGCCCCGCATGAGAACCCCTAGATTTAACTGCCTACAATTTGAGAACCTTAATTCTTGATAAAACCTGCCGTGGCTCAGATTTTATCCATTTAAGGCATATTTCCTGTCATATCAAGCATGAGCAGAGCTGTCCAACTCCAATCATATTTCCCACACAGTAGCCCAATGAGAAAGGCACCAAGTCATAATGTAATATCACTTCCAGTGACACTATTAGGATTACTATATAGCTGTCCATACAAGGGCCACAAGTAAATGGTTGAAAATACTGTCCCCGCTTCACGCGCACCCCTCAGTTTTTCCACCCTGGAGATGGGCCTTCAAAAGTAGGATGACATTTTGGCTCCAGGCCACGCCACTTTAAAGCCCAGGAGACAATATGGTCAAAATGATATGCCACATTTCGCTCAGACTATAGCTTTAAATATCTCTCTGTGTCTGTTTCTTTAAGTAGGCAGTTAAGCATGACTCTAAATTGCAAGTAAATGCATTTAAAACTGAGGTGCAATATTATTACCAATTGTATCTAATGTTGCTTTATAAACCATTGTTAAAAAGACCATTTATTGGAGCTTAGAATCCTGAAGGCCAATATGGGAGTAATATGGAAAAATGGCTCCTATTAGCAGAATTTTTCCCCCCAAACCCAGTCATATTTTGTATTATGGCACTGACCTTTCCGATCTTAGTTCCCCAACCACTGGATAAAGTAAAAATCCATAAAGTCTCTGTAGAATTGCTCAGAGTTTTTTAAATGGTATTTTCAAGTGACTCTAGTAATTCTTCCATTTCTCTAATGATTTTTTCCCACTGCCTTCAGCAAATTAGCCTTTTCTTTTTCAGAGAAATAATCGGCAGTTTTCACATTTACTGTGTGTGATTAATAGTTCGCCTTTGAAAAAAATATTTTTTATTTTTGGAATTAAATAAAAACAGTGGCATACACTTTTCTACTGTGATGATTCTTCTACTAATAGCATCTCATGTTAAAGGCCATGTCAATTAACCAACAGACCTTATAGCTATCTAAAACTGCCAGTATTAAACATTGTACAGATTTGTTTGTGGCAAGGAATAAACAACTTGACCTATTCTTAAATGTAGCAACCAATCTGCAGAGCAGAATAAAATAAGATTAAGTATAACTTGAAATGTATCTATGGAATCTATCAGGTACCAAACAGACTTGTTCAAGTCAATAAAATATTGAAATAGCCATTGAATATTTCATGATATCCTAGAAGGGCATCCCAGGGGTCATGTAATATGATGGATCTTCCTCTCTACAGGTAAAGAGGGATACCCACTTTCGGAGAGGAAATTCCACACTTGGTTGTATTCCTGTAGTGATGATGGAAAGATCTATAGTCATTTTTTTAATTTGCTGCAATTGCTCTAATAGTGGATAGGGAGAAAATGGATCAGGCCTTAGAGTCCCCACAGAATATAGGGGGGAGTTAATTGGCCCTGGAGCTGTCATACCCAGGAAGTGACTTCAGCAAAACATGGACTCCCACTTCCGAATTAGAACTTGCTTCTGCTCCACCAGCATTAGCAATAGAAGACTTTCAATTTGGACATGTTGGATCCTCCTAACAGAGGGTCCATGTTGTGCTTGGCCCCTGAAACTTTTCCCCAACCGGTTTGTGGGCGGGGCTTGCCCCGCTCCAAGCCAGTGGTGCCACAGTTATGCCACTGGCCTTTAGCCAATTGGCATCATGGCAAAGGTTGGGGGTTGGGGCTATCTATTTAGCAGTGCAACATAGGGACCTCCTTTTGCTTCATGCTGCCGAACACCTGCCCACCCACCCATTAATTAGGTTGTGTTTGGCCTTCCTTTGGACTTCGGTTGGTTGCCCGTTTTGGAATGGGGGCCAGGTAGGAATTTTTCACAATGTGGCAGATTGGCTGTGGCCACTTGGTTTTTGCCTACCTCTTAGCAATCGTCACAACTTTGTAAGGTTTGGCGGTTAGGCATTGGTTTGGGGCGAATGTGGGGAGGGGAGGGCCTCTCCAATGAATAGGGTATTCCGTTAAAGGAATCTGGGGGTCTGGATCTCGTCCGAAGCCCGGAGAGGGGCTAGGGCCATGCCAGGACCCCCGGGAACCCCAGGGGTGAGCACCAGTCAATATACACTGATGGAGAGCCTCCTGCTGGTTGTTTGCCCTTACAGGGTTCCTGCAGGGTGGGGCAGGAGCCAGATATAGTTTTGATACTAATGCCTAAGTCAGTACCAGTCACATTTCTGTATTCAATAAAGTTGTGGCCAAAATTTGCCCATTAACATTTAAACTAAATTCTGTCTCCACTTTGTCTTTATTTCCATGAGGGATGGGTTTTGGGGCTCGGAGCACAATCATTCCACTCTGCCACGTTAGCAGAAAGAGGGCTGGGAAGAAAGTAGAGCAGGTTTCTTGGGATCCTCCGACATAGCTGTCAACTTTTCCCTTTTCTTGCAATGAGTCCTATTCGGAATAAGGGAATTTCCCTTAAAAAAAGGGAAACGTTGACAGCTATGACCTCTGATTCTATTCAGTGACATTTTGGGCCCTGCTGAAAGAGTATTCCAAGAGAATCTTCATCTTGATGGAAACAATCCTACTCTCATTGTTGAGGTCTTTCAGATAGATGCATAGTTTCCATTCCTTTTGATGTCTGTGTCAATGGGTGGGGTACATGACATCAAGGGTAGAGTCAGTAAATGAAATTTTGTTTTCCCTCCACATCTTAGGTGTAAGAAGAAGAAGAAGAGAAGAGTTTCAATTTGATATCCCGCTTTATCACTACCCTAAGGAATCTCAAAGCGGCTAACAATCTCCTTTTCCTGTCCTTCCCCACAACAAATACTCTGTGAGGTGAGTGAGGCTGAGAGACTTCAGAGAAGTGTGACTAGCCCAAGGTCACCCAGCAGCTGCATGTGGAGGAGCGGAGACGCGAACCCGGTCCCCCAGATTACGACACTACCGCTCTTAACCACTACACCACACTGGTTCCCATTGTGTAACTGATGTGCCTACTGAAAGGGGCTTTGTGAATCTAGAAATTGGTCTACAGTTGGGGGCAAATGAGCCCTGGAATGTCAAATATGTCAGTTTTAAAATTACTCTGATGGCACAGGCTGTAGCCTGAACTGCAAAAGGGTGGAAAGGAGGGGACACTAGATAACTCAGCCCCTCCTTTGATCCTCAGTGCTGCTTTGATTTTTATTCCCTGCCTGTCTGCACTAAATAGCCCTTTAACCCCTGAAACTTATTTATTGTCCTGCTAATTCTCTGTACTGGATAATGAGATAATTAGGTGTAAAAAGAACAAAAAGGACTTGGACAAAGTTAAACTGAAAATAGATTTCGCTTTTATTAAAGATTTTGTTAGGGCAATAGTTTAAACAGCTATTATAAAATTGTTCTTGGGGGAACATGCTTATTTTAAAATTATTCAAACCATAAAATAAGCCATAAAGGAAACCATTACCCATAAGAGAAAATGAAAACAACCAGAATAGAAAATGAAAACAATATAGGAAAATATATTCCAGGAGCTATCAACCATTTGGGGCCATTTGAAATTTTGAGAAAGTGCCGTGAGCATCAGTCATAAAATGGCAGCTATGGGGATGTAGCATAACACCACTTAGACCCCATGTAGGAATGGCATAATACAAAATGGCTGCCACATCTGAAATAGCAGAAAAAGAACCACCCCCACCACAAGAATTTTATTTTTTGTACCCCACCCTTCTGATTGGGTTGCCCCAGTCAACTGAGTGGTAATACCACTCCTCACCACCCCATCAATGGCAACAGGACACCTATAACAGTCCCTGGTGCGCTCTTCTCCTCTTCTCTGTTTAGATGGAAAGTTCCTGTCATCTCATAAGACGTGGGCATATTTAAGAGTGACATTGAAGAAGACACTGAGCCAGTGCAACCATGAACTGAGCAGGAAAAGCAAACGCTCTTTCATGCATGGTGGATTTTTGATGGGATATTTACTGAGACATTTTACTGGTACCATAAGAGGTATTGGTGGCCACACTGGCACTTGCCAGCAGCACACTGGCGACCCCTGAAGTATTTAACTTCCTGATGAGTGACCCTCAACCCAAACATATTATATGTGCATGTGTGTGTATGACTATACAACCCACCCACAAATTTTCAGGGCGGTATACTGGATGCATTTGGTTGGGAGGATGCATGCTTTAAGGTGGAAATATTCTGTAGGAATGAAGTCTTCAGCTTCATGGTGAGCAGCCAGTTTCGACTTACTTTAGCATTAATACTGCACAGCAGTCAGAAATTTGGGTTGGGGCTATATTGCTTCATTTAGTTGTAGGCCCCCACTTGCATTTACTAAAACCTGCTCTGGGAAGTAAAGTCACATAGACTGCAAAGCAGATTTCTTCCGAGAATTCAGGATTGCAACATACTGAAGCTTCGTTCCAAGTTTAGGCTATAGCAGCCTAGCTGGGATATGGAAGAGTCCATGAGTAAGAATTCAGTAGTATTTAAAACTTTGATGATAAACTCTTCTATTCTCTCTATGATCTTTCTCTTTTTGTAAGAAAATGGCATCCTGGCAAACGTTAGCTTTAAGATTATTCTGTTCAGCACTGGATAAAATGTCTGCTGATGGACAGAAATTTTTTTTTCCCAATCTGCTTAGGGCAGCCAAATACCTTGGGCTACTCATGCACACAGTTATAAAACAAATACTAGTGCCATACCCATTCTGCTTGACTTCCTCCAGAAAACAGTTAAAGCTTTTGTAATTAAAAAATAATCACTTGTGTCAGATTCTAAATGAATGAAGCTACAATTAACTCCAGGCAGCTCTAATCAATCATCTTTTCTTGGAGTAATTAAAATTCTTTTCATTTATGTCAAGCAGTTGCCAGGTGGGAATGTTAGACCTCTCCCTCACAGTACAGTATGCGGAATAAAGAAGGGAAAAGTACATTGGAAGCTTCTGCTGGATTTCAAGCCATTGTGTTTCTTCAAGCCAAGATCTGTTCTCTCTGTCAAATGGTATTGTGTTTGTGTGTGCATGTTTAATTCATGCATAGCTTCAAGCTGATGCTCTAAAGAGCACTGCTAAACATCATAGTACAGTGGAACCTCAGGTTGCGAACGTGATCTGTGTGGGAGGCATGTTCGTGACCCGCAGTCATGTCTGCACACGTGTGGGTCGCGATTCGGCACTTCTGCGCATGTGCAAAGCGCGATTTAGTGTTTCTGCACATGTGCAAGCACCGAAACCCAGAAGTAACCCATTCTGTTACTTCTGGGTTCGGTTCGGTGCGGTGCACAACCCGAAAACACGTAACCCGAAGCTTCTGTAATCCGAGGTACCACTGTATCAGGATTACAATCTGTTGTGAAGCATCTTCCTATTAGTGGTGGGAATCTACACTGACTTGGTACTCTGCTGCACCCAATAATGGGCAGGTGAGTCAGGTATATGAAGGTGGCCTTGACACCATCAGTGCTCATACTAAGTGTATATGGACTTTCAAGTAGATCCATTTTGAGTGATCATAATGAATATGTTTTACATTTTCATTGGAGCAGAATCAGGTTGGGGCTTGAACCTGAATTGCTGAATTGTGTCCTTATTGTCCCTACTTCTATTCTTTTTGCCTTGCAGAGAGGATAACCAGAAAAGAAACTCATCAAGAACTGCTGTTGTATGGATCTGTGATACACACACCAATAACACAACAATACTGTGTTACCCCAGTATTTCTGTACCAACATATAAAATATAAGGATGGTGTAGAACATTAAGACATAAATATCTGGTAAAAATAAAAAAGGAAAACACAGATACCGTATTTTTCGTCCCATAGGACGCTCCATCCCATAGGACGCACCTAGTTTTTTTGGGGGGAAATAAAGGAAAAAAATTTTCCCTTTATTTCCCCCCCAAAAGCAGGTCGGGGAAACCGAACCAGGTCGAGGAACAGCGGGATGGTGGCGCTGCGCCTCCCTGCTGTTCCCCGAGCTTGTGGGGCTGGCCGATGTCTGCCCGGTGCGAGGGACGCTCTGCATCAGGGCAGGGCACCCTGCCCGCCGGGCGGCAGGCTGCTATCCACAGCATGGGGAGCCCTGCGGGGAACTCCTGCAAGGCTCCCCACGCTGCGGATGTCTGCTGGGCACGGGGGGTGCTCTGCTTCAGGGCGCCCCTCGCGCTGGGCAGCAGGCTGCTATCCGCAGCGTGGGGAGCCTTGCGTGGAACTCCTGCAAGGCTCCCCACGCTGCGGATGTCTGCCGGGCGCGGGGGGCGCTCTGCTTCAGGGCGCCCCTCGCGCTGGGCGGCAGGCTGCTATCCGCAGCGTGGGGAGCCTTGCGGGGAACTCCTGCAAGGCTCCCCACGCTGCGGATGTGTTCCCGAAGCCTGGAGAGGGAGGGGGGTCGGTGCGCACCGACCCCTCTCACTCTCCAAGCTTCAGCAAAAGCCTGCATTCGCCCCATAGGACGCACCCAGATTTCCCCTTCATTTTTGGAGGGGAAAAAAGTGTGTCCTATAGGGCGAAAAATACGGTAATCATTAAGGTGACTGTCCAATAAAGTACAAAAATAAAAAATAAAACAGATGCAAAGGCCTGTCAGCAAATTTACAGGTTTATTTAAGTTCTCCCCCCCCCCCACACACACCAGAATTATGCTTGGGGAAAATTAGTAGCACTGAAATATTCCTGATGTCTCCCAGAATAAATTACAGTGGTACCTTGGGTTACATACGCTTCAGGTTACATACGCTTCAGGTTACAGACTCCCCTAACCCAGAAATAGTGCTTCAGGTTAAGAACTTTGCTTCAGGATGAGAACAGACATTGTGCTCCAGCGGCACGGCAGCAGCAGGAGGCCCCATTAGCTAAAGTGGTGCTTTAGGTTAAGAACAGATTCAGGTTAAGAACAGACCTCCAGAACGAATTAAGTACTTAACCTGAGGTGCCACTGTACAAATATAGATGCTCAGTGATTGACATATTGCAATTTACCATTTGAGACAGACAAATAGTGTGGGGTGTGACTGCCTGGATTGACCATTTTCTCGCCTTTGTTAATGGGAAGACAGATGGTAGAATGGCATTGCGTTTAACAGAGAAATGAACTTGTATGAATGTTGGTAGAAGTACTGAATGGGCATCCATTGTGGAATGTTGGAAGAGATTTCATGTAAGACACAACATGGTGGTGGCCCTGAAATGGTAATGAATGCATAATGAATAATGCATTTGCCTTAATTACGGATTAATTCATCATGATTAATGTTTTTATGATGGAAACCCAAGGCACTGATAATGATTAACCTATTTATTACAGAGTGTTGCTGACTACAATAATATTTTTACAATATTGGCACTATGAACTCTACATGTTTCTATGCTATTCATGTGAACACAGATGCAGGATATTTTAATGCTGCTATTGCTATCTCTGAGAGAAAAAAGTAAGCCAAATGAATTGAGCTGCAGAATTGTCCAGTTTAAGTGTTTGGATTTGATATCCCGCCTTTCACTCCCCTTCAGGAGTCTCAAAGCGGCTAACATTCTCCTTTCCCTTCCTCCTCCACAACAAACACTCTGTGAGGTGAGTGGGGCTGAGAGACCTCAAAGAAGTGTGACTGGCCCAAGGTCACCCAGCAGCTGCATGTGGAGGAGCGGAGACGCAAACCTGGTTCCCCAGATTACGAGACTACCGCTCTTAACCACTACACCACACTGGACACTAAGTCTCATGAAAGTCTAATATTGACAATAAATTATGTATTAAACAGACTTACAGTCCTTTTCTTCTAAAATAGAACAGCTAAAATTATTTCTGGGGTGCACATTACCTTGAGACCATAATAGAGACAGTGTGAGAGGTGGCCCATGGTGTTGCACTGGGAAGTGGGAATTAGTGAAAACTGCTGCCACCTTCCTCCAGCAGGAGCATCTCTTAGATCCCAGTTCCTATCGCTGAACATAAGGAATCCTTCCATATGGAGTTCGCCAAGTCTGAATCTAGCCCTACAAAAAGGAATGTAGTAAAAAGGAATGACCCACACACAATTGATCAGCATTATCCTGAGTTACATGAAACAAAGGACTGCTTTGCAAAGTTCCTGTGTACAGGGGAGGTGAGGTATCGGGATTGGCTGTGGCTTCCCAGAACATGTCTTTCTGCATCAGTAAATGTGCATTCCTTCTGGGAAGTACAATCTATATTGGGCTTTTGTATTATATGAAAGCATCCTTCTCATATCATTTACTGTACCCCTGGTACAGTGGTACCTCGGGTTAGGAACTTAATTTATTCTGGAGGTCTGTTCTTAACCTGAAACTGTTCTTAACCTGAGGTACCACTTTTGCTAATGGGACCTCCCGCTGCCACTGCGTGATTTCTGTTCTCATCCTGAAGCAAAGTTCTTAACCCGAGGTACCATTTCTGGGTTAGCAGAGTCTGTAACCTGAAGCGTCTGTAACTCGAGGTACCACTGCACTTATTTGTGTGAAGTTACATGATTTTTGTAGTAATAGTACATGTTGAGATATGACTATGATCAAAAATACTCCAAAATAGTTCTGCTTTGGTTCTGCTTGTGGATTGTGAAACAACTTCTAGGGGTTGTAAGATTGGCAAGAGGTCATTTTTTATTTTTAAACCAGGTCTTCTGGGCAATGAGTTCTTCATCCATCCACATGATTCATAGTGGCAGAGTAATGGCATGAACATGTGGTCCCTGCCTTGATCTCACTGGGTATCCAAAAGCCATCCAGGATGAAACCAAGGAGATATGATGTGGTAGCTCATCTGTTCCTGCTGCTGACATTAAGAAATGGTTAAGGCCTTTTGGAGCGTTATATCTTGATTGGCATTGATTCAACTTACAAGCACAACAGCCAGAGAAAACTATATGAATTGGAAATAAGATGGTTACTGTTGGTGATATAAGGCCATAATAATACCACAGACAGACACAGACATGGGTAACTGTGATTTGTTTAAACTCAAGTTCATGAGAACAAGGCAATATCTAAACAGTTTCAAATCTTGGCTTTCTCTCAAAGACAAACAATTTAAGCAAACCATAGTCCATCTAATTCAGACTTCATGGATAAATGTGGTTAGTTTCTGATCTCTTCCTCTATCAATTAATTGGGGTGGGTGGGAGTGGGGTGGAAGACCAAGACCTTACTCTGCATTATTTTTTTCTAGTGGGAAATCATAGTTTTCGATTACATCTGAATTGAGCTAGAGTTCAAACATCAAATGGAATAAGTAGTGCCCTTTCTTCCTTATTTTACTCTCCCTCTGTAAGTAAAACTGTGCCATCAACATTATTTATACTGCCTAGTGTTGATGTTGTTACTGCTGTGCTGCTTATTTGTGATCCCATAGTTGGCACAGCAAGTTCTGTTCTCTAAGCATTTTATCCTAAACCACACACCATACTTTCCAAGCCACAACAAACCACAGCTGATTATTGGAGTTTGCAAAGTCTAGTGTCTTTGCCCACATACTTTAATTTCAAACCATGCATGCAAAAATGGTTCACCCAACATCATTATCCGACATCACCTCTCGGCCTTTTGGCTAAGATCAAGTGAAGTGTCTGGTGGTTGACAAGTGGGTCACCAGATAATAATAATAATAATAATAATAATAATAATAATAATAATAATAATAATAATAATAATATTTATACCCCACCCATCTGGCTGGGTTTCCCCAGCCACTCTGGGCAGCTTCCAACTGAATATTAAAAACAGTACAGCATCAGACATTAAAAACTTCCCTAAAGAGGGCTGCCTTCAGTTGTCTTTTAAAAGTAAAATAGTTGTTTATTGCTTTGACATCTGCTGGGAGGGCGTTCCACAGGGCAGGCGCCACTCCCGAGAAGGCCCTCTGCCTGGTTCCCTGTAACCTTCAGATTCAGCTCCTCACTCCTGAACTAAGGGGAACCTAGAGTAAAGTGATGTGCAGAATGTCTTTTGTAATCTCCAAGTTCCTTCACCACCAGTGCTATAGTTTTGAGTACTGATGATATAGAAGATGAGGGAAAAGCTCAATGGTAGCAGGCTGGTGGCAACTGCTCATGAAACATGCTAAAGTTCACTGGGGGAACAGGGCAGGTTCAGTGCACTTACTATGCATTCTGGTCACAATCAAAGGGATATTTTTTGTCTTTTCATTGTTTTCCCCCGCTGATAACAACTCAGGGATACAAGAGAGAGAAAGAGTAGGCTTCAGTTTTGTAAATACTTTTGTGAAGTTGACCTTAAAACTATAGTAACAGCAGCCATTTGATGTTCCTACACATTTATGCAAGAAATATGATAAGGCTTCAGTTTGACACTTTGAAAACAATTTTTGAAAAACCACAAATGCTAGAGCTGACTTCTGGAGGAAGCAACAGTTTTTTCAATAGGATTGATGTGATTAGGGTCCTTTAATATTAGACATCTGGAAATTTAACTGTTGAGGGGGATTGACTAGACTTTCAGTTTCAATACTTGTATGGAAGCACAAAAGTCTGAAAACATGTCTCTGGGTCAAGAAGACCAAAATTATTGGGGTAGGCCCAGGGACGAGCAAATAAATGCAGTGATATATTTTAATAATGACAAGGAACACTTAGGAATTCATAGTACTTGCCAATAGTGGACATGTAAATTAAATCAGGAATAGCTAACCTGATGCTCTCCAGATTTTGTTGGGCCACAGCTCCCACCATCTCTGTCTACGGTTCATACTGGTTGGAACTGACAGGAGTTGGAGTGCAAGAACTTCTGGAAGGCCACAGATTTGCCACCCTTGGCATAACTATATGACAATTTAGGATAGATTTTAATAGATAAATAAAATAACAATAAACATGTAGTTTGATGCATTATTTTCTCAGTAGAATTCCAAGCATTGTACTTGTATGAAAAAGAGGTTGCCATTCTATCAGACCATTGCACGTGAAAAGAAGCAGATGTTATTTCAAAAGGACATTAAGATATGCCATTGTTAAGGTGAATTTTTAAGGTGAGTCAGTGCACCTCCCCACCACCCCCAACTATGGGATGACTGTACCAGAAAATTCCAGCAGGTACAGATGATCTAGTTGCGCACCAGTGGAGATTATCTATAAAAATTCCAAAACTGATTTGAATCAAATTGAGATTGAGACTAGCTCTAGTCATTGAGATTAATTACAAAGGGTGTGAGTGAGTCTGTAACCTCCTTGCTTTCGTTTCTCTTTTTCCTGAGATCTGCACCACAATAAAACTATTAAAAGTGAGCTGAGTGGCAATGCAATTGCTGTTTATTGAGTCACAAGTTGTGTGATGAAGTGAGCTGACATTTCATTGTGTGTGCCAAATAATGCACACATGAATGTGACATTCAGCACGATATAGTTATGTGAACCTGGCCTTCAGAGAACAGCTTGCCTCTGTGTTTGCATATGAATTTGGATGTAAGGTAAAGGTAAAGGGATCCCTGACCATTAGGTCCAGTTGTGGCCGGCTCTGGGGTTGCGGTGTTCATCTCGCTTTATTGGCTGAAGGAGCCGGTGTACAGCTTCCGGGTCATGTGGCCAGCATGACTAAGCCGCTTCTGGCAAACCAGAGCAGCACACGGAAATGCCGTTTACCTTACCGCCGGAGCGGTACCTATTTAGCTACTTGCACTTTGACGTGCTTTCGAACTGCTAGGTGGGCAGGAGCTGGGACCGAGCAACGGGAGCTCACCCCATCGCGGGGATTCAAACCGCCGACCTTCTGATCGGCAAATCCTGGGCTCTGTGGTTTAACCCACAGTGCCACCCGCGTCCCTCACGAATTTGGATGTAGCTGCTTGCAAATTTGTTTCTAGTTTTATACTGTAGATGCCAGAAAGTGTTTTAGACACATTAGACTTCTCATTCTTCTTGTCAGTACTCTCCTTCCCACCTGCTGAAGAAACATGGCACAGGACTGAAACCTCCCACTTACCAGGTGTCATGCAGAGGACTTGATCTGGAATGATGTTGTTCAATGCCAATTTATGAATGGCTTCCAAGTGTGCAGGGAAGCCATTTGTGAAGGAGCCTCTTCCAGCATGTATGTGTGTGTGTGTCCTTAGCCCAACCCCTCCCAGTTGTTTCAGGTTGCCCCCAGGGTGGCTTATGGCAGATCAGACTAATCTAGGTGCCATAAATCAGGGCCACAGAGCAGATTGGTGGGGGGTGGGTAGGCTGTGCACAGTCCTAATCTTTATATTTTAACGGCTTTGTATTACTTGATTTTTATGTTTTGTAAAACTGTAAAAGTCCCAATCCTGATAAATCTGGATGAAACCATGAAGCTAAAGGCACATACTGTTTGCTACTTTGCTTGAGCACATCTTTGGTGAAGGACTCTCTGAAGTATGTTAATGGAAGTTGGGGATTTCTAAATAACAACAATGTTCTACTTGGAAATTGAATATAGTGAGGTTGGCAGATCCCTAAACGATGCAGGACAATATGCTAAATAAGCTCTTTCGAAAGACTGCATGACCCTTGGAAGACGGCCAATAACTTGCTTCTTGAGATCTGCAAAAAGGACAGGATATCCTTATGGTGTTATGCCCTAAAAAAGGTAAATTTAAAACTAAAGGAGGGTTTTGCCCTCTTAGAAGTTCAAGTAATTTTTTAGTCCTCATTGCATTCCCAATTATTGGTGATTTTTGACCTTATGTTTTGAGAGAATGACCAGCTTTTCCCAATAAGTCAAGTATCAAGGAAAGTGAAGGTGCCTCCCTACTGAAAGGTTTTTCAAAAGTTGAGTATATTGTTTTTCAGAGAGGGTATGGCCCTATCTAGATCACTATGCTCTTTGGCCTTCCAGATTATCTAGCTTGAGTTTCCATTTATTCACTTCATCCAGTCCATTCAGGTTTTACTGACATTGCAGATGACTTGGGATAGTAAATGAAGGCCATAGTAGAATTCAGGTTTGCCTAATAGATAGGATTGGGTTACAAATTCAGATCCATTTCTTGCACAGCTCTTGTGGCTACCCACTGAACATTTCAAGTTGGTCTGGTAAACACTTCTGCCCATTCACTCCATCTACTACTGCTTCTTTTAAGAGCAAAAATCTCAGTAACCGGTGCTTGAGAGGGGTGGCAAGATTCAGCTACCTGCCCTCTGCTCCCCATTCCCAACCAACCGGATGACTAGTAGAATTTCAGCTTTAAAAGTATTTTGGGGGGGGAGGGAGGGGAATTCTCTGCATGCACTGTGTTGGATTGGAGCCCTGGCCTTACAGTTACTTTCTGTGCTCTTTAGGCTATCCTTCATTCTTTTTTGTCATGTGTATTTATGGAGACTAGCTTGGTATATTTTATTTTGTCTTAATTTATTTCTGGCAAGCCATCTGCTCAGTGCACCAACTGGTAAATACCAAACACAAACACCCTTGCCAGCACAGCTTATGTATTCCTGTCAATTTCTGCCTGCTAAAAAACATGCTTCTTTTCACAACAGCCAGCAACCAAGGCGACAGGAGCCAAGAATCAGTGTTCTGATCTTTCCTTCCAAGTTGTGTCATGTTGCACGTTTAGAACAAAAGGGGAAGGCATTTTAATTCGAAACCCCTTCATTTTCAAAAAGTATTGTTTTATTTGCTCCCTGGTACATTCCTTGGAGGCTACCAGAAGACGGAAGTAATGAGAAGAAGAAAAAATAAATACTAATTTTTAATGACAGATAATATATATATATATATATTGTAATTTCACTCAAAATGTGTCTCTAGAAGAAAATACTGCTTTTGCTTAGTGCCAACTCATTCACATCAGAGTACATGCCTTGGGGGCTATAATAATGGCAGATTCTTCCCAGTAACTGGATTATGAAGAGAAGTATGCATCATGGACATTTTTCTCATGACTCATTTTATTTAGTTTGTTTTTTTTAAGAGAGACATTCAGCTGAGAGTTGTATTCTGAAAAAAATGTGATAAAAGCAACAGATCTATTCCCAGATTCCCAAGACAAGAGGCATGCAAACATTCCAGCAGAACATGATTCTGAGAGGATAGAGATGGTGGCTATGCTCCCTATCAACTTTTTAAGACCAGCATACAGCTTTGAAGACTTCCTAGGTCAACTTTAGTCTTTAAAATCAAGTAAAAAATATTTACATTCATCAGCACTACCCACCGTGATATTTAGGTTGGGCAACATTTCTGCTCAGCCATTGGACTTTCAGAATCAGACTAGAGCCAAGCTGAGAGAACATAAGAATAAAGCTTTAAGTGGGAGGTAATATAGTTCTCATGATGTTAATCACAGGCCATCTTGACATCCGTTTCCAAAATTATGATCCCCACCACCACTACTGCTGCTTTGTACCATCCCTTTCCTTGTTTACAGCTTCTTCTCTGTCATAGAATAATGTTGGCCAATCAGGAATCACATAATCAATATGATAATTTTACAATTTTATGCAGCCAGGCATATTTGGCTTCATGTCACTGAGGGCAAACAAAATCGATTGAGATTCAAAGCAATGCTTCCTATACTGGTCACGTTGGTGAGCCTAGCCTATTAGGAATGTGAGAGCAAATAAAGGATATTTCAGAGTGTGCTTCCTGAAGGCGTGAGAATTTTCATCCTCTTCACAACCCCAGAAATGTGTGTGCATTGTCTCAATTCAGAGATATGTTTTCACAAAATAGCATGTTCCCCATTGGCTTAATCCTAGTATTTAGCCTTCCATTCACCAAGCAGTCAGAAGGGAAAAGATATTTGTTCACAATGAGCAACCAGACAATATTTTAAAGCAAATTATCTGACACAGTTGCAAATTATGATGTCCTTTGTTTGTTGCTTCACAGACACAGGGCTGACATAGAATCGCTTCTTCTTTAGGATTAATTAATTTAACAAGAGAAGTCATGTTCATAAAATATGCCTTCAGTGTCTTCAGCTGTTTTACTCTGGTTATAATTATGTCTCATTATCTTTAACTTTATGAGCATTTCTCTACTCTTCTGTTGTTATCATTACTAGCACTGTAGAAATTTTTATTAACCAAATTCGCACACACAAAACCAAAGCTCACAAGAGAAATTCGTTCCTGTACAGATGTTCAAATCAGATTAAATGCAGAACCAAGTGGTGTGGATAGAATGGAATTAAAATAAAGAGGGTGAGTCTGTCAGATCAGATGGCCAAAACTGTACAGTAACCTAATAGATATTATTATTCACCAGAATACAGAGTGTGAAATCTTCTTAGGCTGCCATAGACGGGACCAACACTCTCCCCTTGAGCTGTATATGGCTCAGTGACTTCAGTTATGTCACAATCTTTATTGATTTCAAAAGAGATGTGCCAAGTGCATAACAACTAAGCATTTGGCCAAGACACTGGAGATTAAATTAGTATTTTAGATCTGGTCCAGGAAACACTGGAGCTGAAATTATTGTTTTAGGTTGCCCATAAATAATTTTGGTCAGCATCTTCTCATTTCATTTGCTTCAATTTTTCTCATGGTTAATTTCCATATAATAGAAAACAATAAAGATTGATATGGTAAACCAACAGTGATTGGATAAACCAGCAGATGGATCCCAACCTACAACTATATTCAAGGGCGTTATGAATCTTGTGCTTGGAAGGTTCCTTATTAAAAAGGGTCAAAATGAACCAATAATTCTGGTAGCAAGAAATCTTTCCCCATAAATAACGAGGGCCAACATGGTTCTTCATGCTTTTGCCCAGTTCCCTGATAGTCAGTTGTTTATGGACTATCTCTGCAGCTTCTATAATTTGTGCATAGGAAAGTAGTGTAAAGAAGAAGCAATGATCCTGACAGCCTTCATTAGTTGTGATTCCAGTAATCTGCATATAGGCCCAGTGCTTTTTTTCTTTAAAAAAATGTTTAGGGGCAGTGGCGAAGCTGCATGCTCTGTCACCAAGGGTGGAGAGCAGGTGGATGCATGGCTGGCACACATCCCGGGGAGGGGGGTGCCGTCCCAGGAGTGTGGCACGTCGCCTGTGGGGGCATGGCACCCAGCGCGGTGGGGGGGGGGTGCGGTGCATGTCCGGGGGGCGGCCACAATGGTACCCCCTCCCCGATGGTGCCGGGGTAGTGTGCTCCCCCCCAATCCTCCACCAGTGTTTAGGGGTACTCTCATTTTCCTACTCATATTGAAATTCTGCCCCTCAATAAGGCCAAATTTATTTTCACAAAATGTTTAGGGATGTGCATACCCCTGCGTAACCCCCCCCAAAAAAGCACTGTCCAGGTCTATATGCAGTAAACTATACTGTTACTCTTTGGGTACAGTTTTGGGAAGTGTGTATAATTGACATGATTCTTTATCATTAGTCTGCCTGCATTGTTTTCTGAATGAAGACTTATTCACAAGACCCACAAGAAAACTGTGATCTAGGAGCCATAAAAGCATATATAATTTTTGCACAGCACAGCATACAATGTATCATTATCAGCTTATCCATATTTTCTGAATAAACCAATGCATGGAAAATATCTATGGAAGAATATGGGAAAATGTTCTATATATTGTTAACAGAAGCATAAAGCCGAGGTTAGATTATAGAATATGATATTGAGTGTATGGGTTTGGCTTAGAAAAATAGACTGCATCCTAATGACAATATATTATAAGAGATATATCTGGTAAGGGAAGCTGTGTTCAGCGGTATATGCAAATCTTGAGTTTTCATAAAAAGAATAAATAAAAGTATGCACACAAAGTGTTTTATGGTGATGCATATGGAAAACATCCCCCTTTAGATGGATTCCTGTGAGTTTTCAACTAATAAATATTATGACTTACTAATTCATATTACCAAGTGTTTTTCCAGTGAGCTGCTTATTTCTGATCATAAATAACAACACTGTTTTACTAATAGCTTTTTAATGAGTAATAAATAATTGCTCCATTAATATAAAGTGCACTAATTTGTTCTACTCATGAACTTATTTCTCTCTTGTGTATAAAGCATAGATTTCAAAATTATGGATACCCTTATTCTATAAGGTACAATAATAATTATGGTTATAAACAGATTAAGTGACAGAAACAAAATAAGGTTATATTTACATCAATGGAGGTGGACAGGTTTTGATATAGTTTCCAATGCCTTTTCACGTGAAGGTCGTCTGGTTTGAATGAGAACAGTTAAGAAGTTGGGAATTAATTACACAGTATATATAAAGAAAGGTGATGGAATCTGGTTGCTTTGGTCTTACATTTAGGGTTTTTGCTGCCAGAGAACTTCAGCCCAGTCTCATATATTGACATCTAATCAGGAAAGGCCCGAACACAGTTTCTTTATTTACCAAGTGGGGATGCAATACTAACTTCATTTACTTGTGTGAAAACTCCATTGAATTCAATAGGACTTACTTTTGAGTAGACATGATTAGGTTTGTGCTGTAACGCTCCCTGCTTTTTGGGTTCCATGTCTGAAGTAAGCCTCTTTTAGGAAAACTATAATCACATCTTGACATTTAAGTTTGATTTTTGTTTCCTGTGAAGTATCAAACACACAATCTCACAGAGTGGTCTTTGTTCTTTCTCTCTTTTACCTTGGTGAGGTTTGGGTTGAGCATAACTACTCCATTCTGTAAGAGTGGCAGGCACTCCTATCAAGGCTCCTGTCTCATGGTGGAATGGTGAGATGCATAGAGTCTTTGACATGATCACTCCTGAGAGCTGTGGAGCATGTTTGTCCCCTTGGAACTCCAGTGACCTGTGTGCAGTGAACCAGGAGGGTCAGTGGTTAGAGCTCAGGTGGTGTAAGTCTGAACCTGGCTGAACATGCGTGAAGCTACACAACTGGTGAAGAAAGCTGACTTCTCTGCCACTACTGAGGCCACAAGTAGCAATCTGGCAAAACTTTTCTGAGTGGTGAATGGTATCCTATGAAGAAAATATCCTATTCTCTTATCAAGTGGGTTTGGACAGACATTCTCAGGGGTTATTGGTAGATAGGGACTGAATTTAACATTTGATTGATTGCTGGTGTTACAGTTTTTAAGTTACTATAGCAAAGCACTTTGATCTACTATTACCCAGCTGCAGCTCTGAATCAGATGGAAATATGGTGAGAGATCTGTTGCAATAATGCCACATTTTACACATGCTTATAAGACTATGTTCATAAAAAGTATAATTTTGAAGAAGTGGTGAATGGTATCCTATGTCAGTGTTTCTGTAAATGCCTTGTTATTAAATTGCTAACTCCACTCATTGATACAGTAACCACATGCAAAGGTGGTTTTGTTTCTCATTTATTTTTTCTGATGAGACTCTGTCTCCTGTGGGGCTTCGCTTTTGATGTTGTTTTCCTTGCTGTTGACTGGATTTATTTTCTTTCCACAGAACTATCCCCTGTGTCATCCTTCATCATTTTAGAATACAGTCTTTATGCTTACACTCTAGTTTTGTTCAGGGAATTTGGGGCTTTTCTTAAAGAAAATGGTGGCGTTCCCTTCCCCTTTGTATGAATGAATGGCCCTGATTTAATTTATAACAGTATACAAAGTGAATACATACAAGATGAGAAAGGATAACGTGTCTAGTTTAATGCTTTTCAAGAGGCCCTGATACCAGGAATATCCATCTTTCAAATTTGGTGGTGCTATGGCATAAATAGTAAATATTATACAGCAAGGCCCTTTATATGATGGCATCAGGTCATCACTGTTTATCTCACTTTTAGCAATGAAAACCTTGAGAAGGTGCTCTAAGATGTGGTAGGTATGATCATGTTGGCTTGGCATGAGCTTCAAATCTGTATGAAGCTTTATGCTTATATTTGCACTTGGCCAAAATATAGCAAAGGGCAGAATCTGCAAATTATGTCATGATCAAACACTGAAAAGCTGAAATTTGCAGAGCTGGTGAATCTGGAAGGAAAAAGAAGTAGTACTAAGTGTGGGGCAAGAAGGACAAGAGAACTATAGGAGGGACTGAAGCTGAATGCTCAGGAAATGAGCAAAGTAGAACACAGTCATACCTTGGTTTTTGAACAGCTTAGTTCTAGAACATTTTGGCTCCTGAACGCCGCAAACCCAGAAGTGACTGTTCTTGTTTGTGAACTATGTTTGGAAGCTGAACGTCCGACAGGGCTTCTGTGGCTTCCAATTGTCTTCAGGAGCTTCCTGCAGCCAATCAGAAGCCACGCTTTGGTTTCCAAGTGTTTTGGAAGTTGAACGAACTTATGGAATGGATTCCGCTTGACTTCTAACTGTAAAGATCATCATGTTTCCCATTGGAGTAGAGGAAGACTTCCTCTTTCATCCAGACATTTTCTGCAGGGATCACCCTGCATTGGTAGCACCTGAAGAAATAGTGTGAAAGTGCTTTGAGGTCATTTCACAGTTATTGAAAACATGGGGGATGAAAAATTCTAGCATGTGGACAGAAAAAAAAATTCTATATGTTTATGAATGCTGTTGTCTACCTTGAGCTGCATATCGGTAGGGTGAATGATTCATTCAAATATATAAATAGTGCCACCCTCCACAATAGCACATTGCCCTACATTCCACCACCACCCCATCAGTTTCTATCACTTTTCTGTTGTTTATGGCAATAAAGTAATTGTTGAGAGAGCGAGAAAATTTAATATTAATGCAGGATATTACATTCATCAAAACTGAAAAGTAGCTGAAGACACCCATCACCAGCCACATTAGTTAGCCCTTTTCAATACCCATCTGTTCTCCTTGTGATCACATATCTGAACTAACGGAAAGGCAGGATGCCAGAGTGCAGAGCTGCCAATAACAGAACAGCTGTGAAAAATATGTAGCCTAATACAATATTCAAACCTGTAAATATTGGGTTCTCAGTGGACTGTCACTTAGTCTGCACAAACACATACCACAAAGAACTCTCCACATCAATTGGTAATACAGAGCATCGTTTTGTCACTCTCTGCATTTTGTGATTCACCAATACTTGCACTCAGACACTTACCTTTTATTGTGGTATAGTTGCTCTTTGATCCTAGATTTCTTTGAGATAATTTAGAGCTTCATGTCCACACCCTGGATCAATTGAAGCTGTACATGAGAGAGTGCATGTCGTTTCCCCCCATTCTCACCAATGGTTGGTTGTGTCCAGATCAAGAAGTGTTCCCTGGCTGCAGACATGCCCCACTCTCATTTTCCTCTGGCTAAGCATTAAATTTATGAGCATGGATGCTGGGTACAGAGAGCCCCTCTATGTTTTTGCTTCTGTATATAACACCTGGTGTTCCAGAATTCTAAACCTGTGGGGGATTATGGAAAGAAAAATACCTGTGTCTTTCTGAGCTATGGTGAACCTGGTTATTAAGATTAAATTTTTATGTAGCCATCTGTCATGGATGCTTTAGCTGAAATTCCTGCATTGCAAGGGGTTTGACTAGATGCCCCTCAGGGTCCCTTCCAACTCCACAATTCCATGATTCTGTAGCCTTCTTAGACTTTACCGATTGGTAGGGTGGGCGTTGCTCCCAGAGCAGGGAGGAAGGAGTCAAATGACACCGAGGTTGGTTCAGAGAAAGAGTTTATTCTGCTCTCTGGATAGCAGAAGGCACTGCGTGATAGGTTCACAGCAAGCACAAAAGCAAGAGAAATTTCACACAGTATATATATCCTCCAGGCACCCTCTCCCCGCTTCCCCAGGAATCCAGCCTCATACGTTCATACACATGAACATAAACAGATGTTCCTGTACTTAAGTTGACATCCATGACCATAAACGGATGTTCCTGTTCCTGTACTCTTATCTTGCGGTTAGGAGGGTCACTCAGCTATAGGAGTTTCCCTTGACGCCATCTCTATCTCCAGCCATGGGGGCTGACAGACCCTGTCTTGCAGAGTCTGTGCATCAGTATGTCAGGATATTTACAACCCTCAAGATAAGATAAGCCCCAGCTCTGCAGTCCCATCTCCACTTTGGAACTGACAAGGCCATCCATTAAGCATCACGGACTGATAAAGGAGAGGGCTTTGTTTATACAGCTGGGTTCCTGTTATACATTGGCTCAAGTGCTCAAGTTAATGCTTTTTAGCTAATTGACCCTTGGAGAAGGAAAAATGGGGATTTGGGGGCCCGTTTCAGACTGACTGCACAGTCAGGCTTTAGATTTGGGAAACCCATTCCTTCAATTCTATAAAACCACTTTGGAATCATTGCCAAATATGCAGTGGAGTCTAACCATTCATACATCTAGCTCAGTATTGTCTGCACTGACTGGCAGCAACTCCCCAGGTTTTCAGACATGAGGGTTCCCCCCCCCCAGCACCACCCATAGATGCCAGGATTGAATTTAGGGTCTCTGACGTACAAAACATGTTCTCTACTACTGAGGTATAGGCTCTTTCTCAAAGATCCTTTAATCTTTAACATAATTATCTGGAAGTAAGTCCCATTGAAGCCAATGATTAATCCTATTAAAATCAATGTCTCTTCTGCTCGTTCCATTATAAAAGGAAGTACACATCCACTTCCAATGTATTCTCCTAGCTTTTGAGCAAAAATATCACAAATCCTGTATGTATTATCATATTTACCTGACATCCCTATTAAAATTCCAAATGTGCAAGATTCCTTAATCATCACTTCAAACCTGCCTAATTAGAATGTTCTCATTAAAGTAATTAGTCCCTCTCCTGAAGGGCTAATCCATTGATCTGTAATATTTTCATGTTAAGCCTTGCACTAATGCCCTTCCCAAGATGAAGGTCTGTCAATATTAAAAGAACTTATGTGAAATGATGATTAAAGAGATTTCTGCTTTTGTTTGTAATTTTCATTATAAATGGATGGAATAACAATCACAGTACTTTTAATATGCCATCTTTCATCTATAGGGCCCTACAAATATACATTTGTAATTACCTTTGGTTAGTAACACCAATTATCATATTATATTAGGTTTTTTCCTACACAAACAGTTTTTCTAGGTTAGTAGTCATATTCAAAGCTAAATCTCTGCTATTTTACATGTTCAAATGTAATGGATTCTGAAATTAGTGGCAGGAGAGTGTGCAATATCTACTGTCATGGACTGGCTGGATGCAGAGGAGTGGTGGAAGGAACCAGCTGGTCAGAGGGAAAAGAGGAAACAGACTGGAATGAGGATGCTGAAGAAGTAACAAGGTTTAGTGAGCAGGAAGAGGCTGTGGCAGAGAGCGGTCCAGAATCAGAGGCAGAAGCAGAGACTGCAGAGGAATGGGGGCTGGCTGCTGAAGAAGCCTGGGAGTCTCACGTCCTGCTGTGACCAGCTCCTCTCCTACCTGGTCTCCCAGAGCATGAAAAGGAATGAAGAGGGCAGAGCAAAGAGAGACAACATGAAGGAGCCTCAGGTTCTGGGAAAGGACCTGGGGGGAAAGGAGCCTTAGAGAGTGGTGGAAGGTGGGGACCTTCAGTCCGCATAACTGTCCCATTGGGAGAAGACCTATTGGGAAGAGTTGCTGTGATCATTAGGCCTGAGCTGTTTTGTTTCTTTAAATAAAGAGTTAACTTTACTGACACATTGAGAATTATTGCTGACTTGTGCCCAACTCCCTCCTTGACACCTATGTAAATTCCCTTGATTCATATGTGCATTGATCTGTGGAGAGGCTGCACAGTTCAACTTGCTGTGAGGCCTACAAGGTCGGGCCCCTGCTCTCTTTCATGCCTGCTTTCACTTGGCTTGAGAGGGCAGGGCCCTGACTGACTCCAACTACAAAGGTTGCTACAGCTGTTCAAGGTGCCTCAATTATATCTATTGTTAAGCATTAATATTAAGGTGATGTAAACTTTTTTATGTCTTCTCATTACAGTGATACCTCTGGTTAAGAACTTAATTCATTCCTGAGGTCTGTTCTTAACCAGAAACTGTTCTTAACCTGAGGTACCACTTTAGCTAATGGGGCCTCCCGCAACGCCGCCATGCAATTTCTGTTCTCATCCTGAAGTAAAGTTCTTAACCTGAGGTACTACTTCCAGGTTAGCAGAGTCTGTAACGTGAAGCGTTTGTAACCCAAAGCATTTGTAACCCAAGGTATCACTGTATTAAGGAATTGTCTTTTTTTGTTTTGTTTTGTTTTGTTTTATGTTTGTGAGCCACTTTGGGCATGGTTCACCATGGAAAAGCAACATACAAAGGAACAGTGATGATGATACATAGGTTCCCTGTGGAATCTTTAAACTGCATTGCACTAAGAAAGAAAATCTGTTTCTACTGCTCTGCGCTGACTGTAAACCCTATGAAGACTTTGTTCTCTACTAATCAATTTCCTCCAGCTCTTTTCCAAGTCTTCCTATGGACAACTTGGCTTGTTCCCTTATTTCCAATAGTATCATCTTTAACTAGGTAGGCAGAAGTAATAATGATACTACCCTCAAGTCTAGAGAGGCTTCTATGACCAAATAACCACTAATGATTTTTCTCGCTTATATGCTGGAGGTTGGGAATATTTAATTAACTCGTACAGATAAGCTGGTATCTGCATTAGCTGCTTAATCTATCTTGCAAGATTGTGTTTTAACTAGTGTTGAGCTTTAAGTTCTCAGGAGAGAACAGCACCCACATTTCAGTCAACCAAGAAGAGCAGGAAGGAATGGCATCATTATGAATGATTGGGAAGAGTTCCTGCACACCAAGATATTGTGCAGAGTGCCTGGGAGGGCAAAAGATTCTGTGTGCCAAGCCTAGGGGGTGCTGCTAGGGTGTCACAGCTATGATGTAGTGTATTCAGTAGAACAGAAGTCAAGATACAGAGTGCGTCAAATTTTGGCCTCACATAAGGTGCTGGTGAAATTTGAAAAACCAAAGTCTGCCCCTGCTGAATGCACACACATGCATGAACACGCACGCACGCATGCACACCTCTAATACAGTTGTAAAATTAGGACACAAAAATTTCATCCCAGTGTGTCTACAACATGAATTTAGTTTTGGACAGCAACTGTGCATCCATTTGCAAAAAGGAAAGCAAGTTTTGCATAGGGCAAAAATGCTAGCAAACTGTGCTTATGCCCATACTTGTTTTGGTTCAGGTTTTTTCTTTCTTTCTTTTATTTGTCCTTCAGTGAAACTGAGTATTTTTGACACCATGAGCATTATGGAAATGCTGACCTGGGACACTGTTTTGATAATGGATATCTCTGTTAATTTAAGACAGCTTCCTCTTAACTCAGCAAGGCAATACATCTTCATTAATGAAAGAACAATTTGTGTCTGTCAGACTTCAATTTGAATCTCCTGGGGTTACTCCCAGTGATTTTCTATATTTATTTATTATGCCTTATTGTGGTTCTTCCCCCCACCCTTTTGTCTATATTTCCTTCTGGACAAAACATCCTTTGTTTGTTTAGCTCAGATGCTCAGTTTTAAATTATGCATAATGTAATTGCTGTAAAATGCCTATTGCTTAATCAAATTGCTACTCCCCCCCTCCTTCAATAACAATGCTTTGCATTGGATTTTCTCATTCTTATAAGTCCACTTTATATTCATTCTCATTCATGGTCTTATTCTAAATGCATAAATCTTCACTTTATTTGATGTATTATGGAAATCTATATCACAATATTTCCTTCTCACTTTGGCCAGGAAGCATATCCCCTGCTGTTAATTGTTCTGAAGCTGTTGTCATTGACACATTATATGGCATTAAACTGCATTGCCATCAAGTATACCTTCAACGGGGAGCAATATCTAACTTTTTCTGTTAGAAGAGTATCAGTTCCAAGCAAGAAGTTGTATGTTGGTTCTGCCATTATTGATGGTCTTGAGGACACTGATTGTAACCATCATAAAGCCACCTCTGCCTTTCACCATCAAGGTCCTCAATATGGGTTTTTCACTTCATAAAGGTTAATGCTAATCAACATATTTAGCTGTAGAATTAAAAGGGGGAAAGTAAACACAACTTAGTGAAGTTCCAGATAGGCCTGGGATGTGGTTTAGATAACATTAGCTGGAGGGAACATTTCCTTTCAGTGGCTTCCTTAGGTATTCTTTCTGTTTTCTTAAACATTTGCTGTTTATCAGTACTAAATGCTAAGCAAGGAATTCACTTTAATTTCAATGAGAGCCAGACTGATCAGTGTGGTGGACAGAGCTGTGGAGCCACCCTCCCTGTCTGACACCTCTACAGCTTACTTGCACAGAGATGAAAGAAGTGGCTGCAAAATGGACATGCCAATTGAGCCAATCTGGAGCTTCTACTGGTGCGTCCGAACAACCCTGACCTCGCCACTTCTCCAGCCAGCTCTGGCCCCATCTAAGTAAGATGCAGATACACCATTTTGAGGAGGGCAGTTCCAGGGCTCTGCCCTACTACACCAGCCACTAATGAATAATGGTTTTTGAACTTCTAGCTCATTAAAAAAAAATCTCTGGACAAGTACCTCTTTTGTGCCTTCTCTGTTTGAAGCATCGTTGCTCAATAGTTAAAAGCAAGGTGTCTAATTTTAGAAAGATAAGCTGTCATAGAGAATTATTTTAAGACTACACCATATGGAATTATTTTAAGACCACAGTTGTTTTTCCTGTGTTGCTATTATTGCCCGTAGTATATGGATAAAAATTGGAAACCTTTAGCCACTTTGAAAATCGATGCAAACTGCTTGTTACTCAGATGGACTGTCATACAACAGAAGACTGTGCAATTAATGAGCTGCACTCTCAGATAAAGCACTAAGAGACCTATATCACCATTTAGAAGTGCAAAAATATTTTTTATTACTGTTTTAAAAAGTGATGGAGCATGTGATTTATACTGACAGATTTACCCTCCATCTAAACCTTGCAAAACATGGTGAATTCCTTGTGAAAAGCCAAACTGGTTATCCTCATAGGTGATGGGAGAAAGGTCTGAGCTGTCATGATCAAGGGGACCAGACTTAGGTCCACAAAGCTGAAAGGCTTGTTGCAATTTTGCCAACAGACACAACCCGTTTACTTGTAGATTTACAATGAACAAGATTGGAACAGATATTACCGAGAGTCCTTTGAAAATCAGTCAGGCATGGTGGCACACAAGTAGTTTTACTAGCAGAAAAGGTTGCCTAGGACTTTATTTTCATAATTTAACACATGCAATTATCAAAAAATAATTGGCTGCAGTAAAAGTAAGACAAGGGCAGTTTAAAATGGGTAAAAGGGCACCATTGTCATAAACAAACGGTGCCTAGTTTTAACCAAAGGTGGTAGAGAGCTCACAGCTCATTGCCCCCTTTATTGTTGTTTAAGTAATTGATCATTCTCACTTCCAATATATTGATTCCCCTCATATGCAACAGAAAAATAAAAACAATTGCTTTTTCTTTCTTCTTCTTTTTAGGAATGCAGATATACATGCACCATTCATAATTACAGTGAGACTATGGCAAATAATGTCATCTTTCTCTTTTAACAGCAGCCTTATTTGCTTCTGGGCTACTGCAGTTGTATAATTTGGGGCTTTCACTAGCTAAGGGGATATATTATTTATTGTTTGTTTATTCTAAAGATTTATACTATGCTTTTTGGTCAAATAGCCAACAACCAACTGCTTAAAATACAGAAAATATGCAAAGCAATTACTCACCTTTCGGAGACGGAGTGCCTAAGAGAGATTCCTGGAGGAAGCATGGTTTTAAAGCCTCTCCGAAGCTGAGTGCTGGGGATTGGAGCAGCAGCAGACCACATAGTCTGGCATTGACACTCACCTGACCTCAGGGGCTTATGGAGACATAATGGGTACATGAAAACAAGGTGGAAATTATGAAAATACAGCAGTGGAGGCCATCCAGCACTCTTGCATTTGCACTGTACCCACCTTGCCCCAGTCCTGCCCCTCCTCTACCTTCTGGTAAGCAGCAGCAACACAACCAATTGCTGGCCATCTGAGCAAGGGGCAGCTGTGCATGATGTGTTTGTGCATGATGGGCCTGGAACAACGAGTTGCACCGGCCACTCTGGCCAGCTCCCAACAGACATAAAAACATAATAAAACATCAAACATTGAAAACTGCCTGATACAGGGCTGCCTTCAGATGTCTTCTAAAAGTTGTATAGTTATTTATTTCCTTGACATCTGAATGGAGGGCCTTCCACAGCGAGGGGGTCACTACCGAGAAGGCCATCTGCCTAGTTCCCTGTAACTTCACTTTTCACAGTGAGGGAACTGCCAGAAGGCCCTTGGAGCTGAACCTCAGTGTCCAGGCTGAACAATGGGGCTTTAAAGGTCAGCACCAACACTTTGAATTATGTGCAGAAAAGTACTGGGAGTCTTGTGAGTCTTTGGTGTCCATTTTGGCTGTCTTAAAGCAGCAAGTTTGGGAGACAGGTGAAAATATGTTTATCTGTGTATAGACTGAGAGTTATGTTGATCTTCAGACTTCCAGAAACGGGTAGTTTTTAAAAGCACAATGAAAGAACGTTTGCAGTATCAACTACGGCAGAGGTGGCCAGTGCAGCAGTTGTTAGACCACAACTTCCATCATCTTTGATAATTGAGTATACTGACTGGAGCTCATGGGAGTTGCAGTCCAGCAACTCTGTACTAGAAGATGCAGACAGCTATATTTTTTATTAGCCTTGGGGGGCTACTTTCCATTCCTCTGACTTTCATTTATGGAAGTGTAGCTTCTGAGTTATGCCTCTTGCTTCTTCCTTCTTCCTGCTACACATCCAACAAGCTCAACTAGTCATTATTGCTCTGTATGTTTTCCTTTTGAATCCACAATATGTTTTGGAGTATTGCTGCATCTTTAATTCTGCTCAGTTTACCACTGTAAATGATGCCAACCAGGCAAACAAAATGCTTCCTGGCCAGTAAAGCTAGATAGCTTTAGCAGTGCCCTTCACCACAGTTATTGCATATCTTTGTAGCTGTTTGAGTGTATTATTTGTGCCTTGGCAAGGAAAAGGAAGCGGATATGAACTTTCTTGAATGCTCTTGCCTTTGTCAGCTTATATACAACTTGAAGGGATGGGAAAATGCTTATAGAATATCTGTTTACTCCAAGGAAAGAAGGGAGTGTGCTCTCTGTTAAAATATATTTATGAAAATGAGATTCAAATGACTGCATTGCCACACTTATCTACATAAACAAACATATTCAAGGGCACCATGATCCCGCAGTCAAATAAAAGTTTCTCTAAAGCCACCATCACTTTTACAGCCCCACATTTTTTACACTCGCTTAAGTTGACTGAATTATTACCGTAAATGCAGGTGGAGTGGGAAATGAGGTCATGTCTTCTGGTAAACATTTCATTCCACAGAAATGAGAAATAAAAGCGGAGGGAAGTTTATTTCACTACATAGTGCTTTAGATACTTGCAAACTCTTGATCTATTTCCTGTAAATGTACAAAGGGACCGTCGCTGAAACTACATACACAGCATTAAAGGTACCGTGCTGCAAACTTATAGTAACTCATCCTTCCTGCTGTACTTTGCCAGCTTGTTAACAGCATGTTCAGCCCTTCCCCATCCCATGTACCTCGCCATGAACGGATCCATGAACTCACTCCTTCCAAAACACCTGACATGGAAGCTGTTCAGCACAAGAGTGGCAGTTATCAGGGCTGGACTATAGCCTTTAGGTACACATGAGCAGGTAGATAGTAAAGGAGGCAGGAGATGAGAAAGAATTCAGAACAGAATCCTTCACATAGAGGTAGCAAGAGGTGGGGTTTTGCAAAAAAACAAAACAAAACAAAAAAAAGTTTCCTCTCTTTTTTTGTTTTTGAAGTTCAGATCTCCTTGAGATTGTCAGAATCTTCAAATGGAATTTTTGAAGCTCCTGATTCAGATGTAGAGCAAGTTCCAGTCTTCTTCCCCATCTCAAATGGTGAACAGCGACACAATACAGGAGCATTTGGTGGGGCAGGGCAAGTGGGGCAACATTGCTCACCTGGCTTCCTAATGCTGAACACTGCTTCTTGTTTCTGAGAGGGAGATGGAGAGGAGCAAGGCAGGGGAGAGCTTGGCGCAGGTGCAGCAGGGGAAGCCTAGAATTGACTCCACCACTGATTATGTGCTGCTCTGGCACTGCAACAAACTCCCAGCCACAAGCTCTCAGTGTTAAGAAGTCAGGTGAGCAATGTTGCTGCACCAATATTGTGTCGATATTCACTCTTTGAGATGGGTGGACACTATTTGGCATGGATGGAGCTTGCCTCAGATATGTAACAGGAGCTTCCATAATTCCATTTCAAGATTCAGAACCCCCTTAAGCAGATCTAAACTTTCAAAAAATGCTCAAAGGGCTCCTTCCTTCCTTCCTTCCTTCCTTCCTTCCTTCCTTCCTTCCTTCCTTCCTTCCTTCCTTTTTTCCTTTTCTCTTTCAGTACTCTGCCTCTTGCTATCTCATCCCTGTTTTTAAGGGGAGAGGAAACTCAGCTTCGGTTATAGGAAAAGAGTATAAGTCTACAGGGAGTTATGATGTCTTTTTCCTGCAAAGGAAAAGTTCATTCCTCCATTTGAAAAAAAAGACTGCCAGCATTACTTGGCCAGCAGTTATGGAAGAAGGAGAGGCCTAATAACGTTTGCCTATCTTCTACTGTTCCCCAGGGTTGCTTGGTGATGATGATGATGATGATATTTATACCCTGCCCTTCTGGCTGGGTTCCTTAGGAAGAATGAAGTGGCAACAAGCGAATGAGTGCCAGCAGAATTAAAGCAGAGGGCCATTTCACAACAGACTGTACTCTCCTCAATTCTGCTTGCAAAAATTAGAGCAGACCAATCTCTGTATACCTGTGAAAGCACACACATGAACACCAGTTTCAATACCTTTGGCATGCCTATTCACTGTTGAATCATTCTAAGGCAATTTGAATGAAGCTGGAAGAGAATGTCCCTGGTGTCGTATTAGCTTGCAAACTAGAGCACAGTTTAAGAACATTTACATCCCCCTACAATCAGTGTGTCTTGAAACACATTTGACTAGATGGTGCTGGATCATGCCCTTGAAATCATCAGCTATGTTCTCATCTTGCTGTTGGCACTCCTGTCACAGCTGTTGGCCACCAGATTTTCTAATGGGGGTGACAGAAGGCACAGCATCCCAAGGGAAGGATTATTTCTCTTTAAAGTATATCCAGAGACAAACAAGATTAACATTCCTATCCTAAGCATATTACTTGGAAGTAATTCTCATTGATTTTGAAGTAATGTGCTTAGGATCAGGATGACAGACAGATGCAAATGTATTTGGGTAATGCAAGAACTTGAATTTAGGAAGTTTCTGTATAAAATTAATTTTGGCAAGCTGCTTTAAAGTAAAGATCCCTTTCCTCTACTCCCAACATGCATCAAAATGCCCCATGTGGCAAGAACATTTGAGCAAAAAAAAAGGCTGAACTGAATATTCACTCATTTGGGCTTTGGGTTCAAAAGCAGTTCTTTCCTGGACCCCAAGATATTTCCTTAAAAAAAAAACCCAAAAAACAAACCAAGGGTATAATCCAACGTAGCACTCTCATTCTGTCAGTCAAGGATTCCTCCTTTTGCAGCTGAATGTTATTCCCTTCTCCTTCCCCTGTGCACCCCCAAAATCTAAGTTTCCCCAACCCTCTGGAGTACATCTGGGAAGGATGCAGGGCACATGCAGGATAGAAGCAGGAAAGTCCATGATGGGATGTGGCAGTTGAATACTGCTCCTACACATTGTTCTTTCTACTTTATTATTGTTTGCTGCTACTGTACCCCCAATGGGCTGTTGTTCTGTGCCATTCTCTCACGTGCATCCCAGGCATCCTTATCCTTCAAAGTGTGTTCCAAACTAATCAGGAATCATAGTAGCAATGAAGATGTCAGATGCTATACAGCCAATCATATTTGCCCTAAATGGCTTCAGCCCTGTATACCTGAAGGGGTGTCTCCACCCCCATCATTCAGCCCAGACACTGAGATCCAGCGCCGAGGGCCTTCTGGTGGTTCCCTCACTGCGAGAAGTGAGGTTACAGGGAACCACGCAGAGGGCCTTCTCAGTAGTGGCACCCACCCTGCGGAACGCCCTCCCATCAGATATCAAGGAAATAAACAACTCTCTGACTTTTAGAAGATATCTGAAGTTTTAAATGTTTGATGTTTTATTGTGTTCAGTGTTTTAATTTGTTAGAAGCTGCCCAGAATGCACAACACACAACACAGTCAGATGGGCGGCATATAAACATATTAACAACAACAACAACACTTTTATTGGGCAGCATATAGGTACTCTTAATGAATAACTAATAATAAATAACCAGTTTAATAAATCTGATTTATACCCTAATTCCCTTCTGTTCTGCTTTACTCTAAAGTAAGTTCACCTTGCAGCCTTGAGGAAAATGTTTCCTGGGCTGAGCACCTGAGTGATCCTAGCTAATCAGATTGTGAAATAATTCATACAAAACATACTCAAGGCAATGCTTCCTAAATAGGTGAATGCTTCCCCTTCTTTTGCAGCGATGCACAACAAATCATATTTTCATTTCCTACTTCCCTTTCTAGCTTAGCCCTCTTCATGAAAGGCAATATAGCATTGAATAGCAGCCGCAAAATAAGTGACGTTTTCTGGGGCTAAGAGTGTGCAATTTCTGCTTTCTTGCTGCCTTGCAATTTACAAGTGATTGCTAACCCCTAGTGGCAGCTTTACAGGGAAGTAGTTGCTCCTTCTAGCTGTAGCCAGCCTTTGACAAACAGCTAATGGATTGCAGAAAGAATTAGTGGCACATAAAAGCCCGCAATTCTCCTTGTTGAAAGGGAATTGTATGTGGGCAAAGATGCGTGAATGGATTGGTCATGTTGCCTGTCATGAATATTTTTCAAACATTTACACTGGTGAAGAAAACACAAAGCTTGTTGGGCAGATTAAATCCCCGCTTCGTGATCTCTCTTATTTTGGGGTAGGGGTAGGGAAGGGCACTTTAATCGTTAAATACCATAGAAGAGTTTATTATATAATGCAGGCTGAATGTAGCTATGAAGTACTGATTTAATGGTATATTTTCTTCATTAAGCCAAAAACGTAATTATTACAGCTTCATAATTTCATGAAGTAGAGCGTGCATAATCTGGATGTGCATTGTGCACACACAAACACAACCACGCAAACACACTTGCATGCAGACACACTTTCAATCCTTGATGTCTTGCGTATGTAATCCTACTAAAGCCCTATGCATGCATTGATAGAGAGAGGGGTGGGGCCCCACTTTAAGCCCCAACACTAAATCTTCCACCCACAACTGTGCATTGCACAGAATTGTGTATGAAGCACGCACAACACATGAGTGCTTCCTGCACAAGAGCAGGGACTGCATATGATTCTGACACTTGATTGTGACTGACAGGTCAAGCTCATAGTCAGAGGGGCTGATTTTACCTAAAACTGTCCAGTTCCAGTGCTTTGGGGGAGAGTTCTTCCCACAAAACTTTAAAAACACAAAAACCACTGGACCAACCTGACAGCAACTTTCCCTCCCAGGTATACTTTCATTGGGAAACCATTGTGGTTATCCTTCTGAAATATGACAGGTTTCATTTTTAGTAGAGGCTACTTTGCCCACATTTTTTTTTTCAAATTCTGTAAATCAATAATTAAGTTATAGGCAGGGCCAGCCCACCCATAAGGCAAGGTGAGGTGACTGCCTCAGGTGGCAGAATCCACAGAGACGGCAGATCCAGTTTCCAAGGAATGCATTGGCTGCCATTACTCCTGCAGGGCCAATGGCAGCAGTAGTTGATGCAGCATGCTCTTTGAAGGCCAGATATGCTACCTCCTTGGCAGCCCTGCCCCCAATGCTGCCTCCACAGTGGCCTCTTGGTGGTGCTGCTGGTTTCCACCCTCCTGCTGCTACCAATGATGATATTTATTCCCCACCTTGTTCCTGTTGTAGATCTTCACGCCCCTCTTTTTCCATGGTGCAGCCAGGGCATTTTGTGATTCATTTCAGGTGCCAAACATATTGGACTACCGCTGGTTATAGATGCCCCTCCATCCATATGCAAATAAAAATGAACCCTGGACCTATAGCTCTCTAGTTTGGCAAGCTTAATGCATCCTGGTATAGGAGGGGTCTACTAAATTATATAAATTTCTCTTGGAAGGAAACATTGTGGTTGGTTTATTTAATTTCCCAATAGTGAATAGAGATTGGGGGAAGGCCTTTCTCTAACTTATGAGGCCTTGGACCCTGAAGAAAACTGGGCATTGAAGAAAGAACAAATGAATGAATAAATAAACGTGAATTCTAGTGAAATAAAAACTGCTAATTTATTGAGTATATACCACTGATAATTCATTTCCCCCAAAGCATAAGAAAATGTTAATTGTGTCATATGCACTAATATATTAAACTCTATTGAAAAGTGGGTGTTGCTGTATTAAATAAATATGAATCAATTACAGAATTCATCATGAATATATCTCTTCCATTTTCCTCTGTATGAAAACTGATTTTTATTTGATTTTTATGTTTGATGAAAGAATTCTCAGGAGTTAATTATTTCTTCTCTTTGCCTTTAAAATTAATGGTAGTATGGTTGCTTTATAGCCATTGGTAACCTTTTGCTGTATATTGATCTGCTGTTTTTATGAGGATGTGGATGACACTCGTTGCTGTAAATATTGCTAATAATATGTGGAGGAGACTTGGTGGAAAATATAAATTTTGATCTTGAGCCTTAGTACAGTCATTCTGATGCATTGGATAGCTCAGTCGGTAGAGCACGAGGCTCTTAATCTCAGGGTTGTGAGTTCAAGACCCATGTTGAACAAAAGATTCCTGCTTTGCAGGGGATTGAACTACATGACCCTCACTGTCCCTTCCAATTCTACAATTCTATTATTCTTTATTAGACAAACTTTTCTGAATACAGGTTTCGACTTGCCTGCACAGGAGTGGGGGACCAATATGACCCAAGTGGTCCACTTACTGAAGGAAATTATCAGCTTTAAAATACAAGGTGGAAGCCAAAATGCTTAGGAGAGAAGAGTCCGTTCTGAAGGGCTACTCTTCACATTAGCTGGTAAAGAGAAGCAATCTCAAAAGACAGCAGCTGACTTGTTAAGTACAATTGTCACAGCAAGAATGAGGCATCGATACTTTGTGATCTATGAACTCCACCAGACGAATCAGGACTCAGCTAGACGAATCAGCTAGAAAGGAATAAAGGGTAAAGAAAAAGCCATTTATATGCACTCTATGTGTGATATAACATTGTGCCACCAGATGGTGATGTAGAGTCCCATTTTTCTCTACCTGTTTTCCCCTGTTTAAATTTACAACGCTTTAAACTGAAATGCTTCTTTGATGTGTCCAGCCTTGGTTACTAGGCTGAATAAAAGGTGTTAGCATTTATGCATCTATGAAGATGTGAGCCAGTGCTCTCTGACCTTTGCTGGCTGTAAACAAGAAAATGGAGCAAGGCAGCCTCTGAAGGAAACCTCACCCGTTATATTCAAGGATGAACAATTTTATGGTGGGAAATAAAACAACCGAGGAGTCAGTATGCATCTGTAAATGAGTGTGTGAGGTACTTTTTCTCCAGCAGTCTTCCACATTTGTCAAAGAAGGAAATAAGGAACTTGATTCTAGTGTGGGCCAACTCCAAATTAATCCTTGTGCTAGTAATATGATTTACAGATTATGGTTGATGAGAGAGTGGGAGGAGACTCTACTAGTACTTTTTGAAATAGTTTATGTTATTCATTTCCTCACATTTATATCTTTCTTCCAGTGTTGAATCAACATACATTTGCTACCCAGGCATTCACTGAACCAAGTTCCAAGTACAGCCATTCCTTGGTTCTCAAACTAAATCCATTCTGGGAGTCCATGCGACTCCCAAAACTGTTCAAAAACCAAGGCACGGCTTCTGATTGGCTGCAGAAGCTTCCTGCACTCAAGCAGAAGCCGTGTTGGATGTTCTGCTTCTGAAAAACATCCACAAACCAGAACACTTACTTCCGGGTTTGTGGCATTCAGGACCCAATTTGTTCGAGTGCCAAGCCATTTGAGAACCAAGGTACCAATGTACTGGCAAGACCTGGACCTGCTTACCTTCAGCATGGAGGCTGCAGACCATTTACTGGGACCACTGTACTACTGCTTTGTTAGCTGTCTTACTAGGGCATCAATGAATGATCCAGTGCCAGAGTCTCACATCTGAGCCTCGGAGGAGCCCTTTTCCATGATACACATGTTGAACACCCATCAGTTGCTTGGAGTAGCCCTGCTCCTGATATCCATTCATTCAGCATCCATGTCTGAAAAGTGACCCATGAACACATATAGTTTCCTCTTCTGAAGGTCCCACTCAAGCTCAAAGCATGAATATCAGGGGGCAGGGCTAGTCTGGGTCTGGGACACCAGGTGAAGGTTAAGAAGTATCACATAGCTCCTTTTTTCAATAGGACTAGGGTTGGATCTAGACACTATAAATAAGTCAGAAATTAGATTGTTTTAACAAAAGAAAAAATCTCGATGGATAATCGTGTTTTAAAATTTCCTGCTCTCTGACGCCATCTGGTGTTGAATGTTTATAGCGCATTCAAATTGCTGTTTCTTTACTAATGTAGCTGAGTCCCTTGGAGCTCAGACACAATACTGAGTCTTGTTGGTCTACTTTAGTTAGTCCTCTTTTTATATAAAAAAAAAATGACAATAGTCTCTACTTCTTATGCCATTATAGCTTTATTTTGGAGCCCTGTGAAGTGTAGTCCCCTGAATGAAAGCTTTCTAAAACAAAGAAACTCTTCAGAAAATTCTGGGAGGAATTGTGAGAAAATTCTTTGGCAGAGTTGAAGATTTGTGAAAAGTGGCTGAGGAGACAGGAAATAAAAAGTACCACCCAGAGACAACAGTGGAGGAGAAAACATCACATTCACATTTGATTTACATCCGTAAAACGCCAATTTCTTTCTCTGCTCAAAGGGGAATTTACAATTTGTAAGCATTGTGGTATACAATAAGCAGTTCCACATGTCTTAGATTTGCAGTTATGCTTTTTTTCCCTGTATGCTCTCTCGTTAATGATATCTTAGCAAGTATTTTCTTTCCAGTGAAAGCAATAAGCAATGTCTGTATTGAATTAAGCCTTTAATAAAGAAGAAAAGTTATAGCTTAAATTCAATAAAAATAGATCTAAAACCAAATGTTGTTCTCATGATATAATTTTGCCCAATTTTATTCTATTTCAAATAGATAAGGAATCTGAAATACATAATATTACAGTACTGAGCTGGATGCAGCCTTTTATGTTATAGTTCTGAATTGGTGTGAGAAGCTGCCCTTAAATCTTTCTTTCTTTCTTTCTTTCTTTCTTTCTTTCTTTCTTTCTTTCTTTCTTTCTAAAAATACATATAGCAAACAATCCCCACAAACACCCACCCTAAAAACAAATCACACTTGTACAATGTAAATAATACAGTCAAAAATAAAGTTTGTTTATAAACAGTTAAGTACAGATTACATCAGTTAAGATGGCTTCAACTCTATGCCTTAGCAGGTTGTCTCATTTTATCGGGCTACTGCTCCTTTGAACTCAACTCCTATGTCCTTTTATCTCCTTTCATTTCACTGAATGCCACTTTTATTCAGTGAAAAGCATGCCACAACTTCTGTATGACTTTGCAAAAGTCCTCTCAAAAAGTTTTCATCATATTGCAGACCAAGAAAGAAGGGGTAGATAAAAACACAGGATATTACATTTCGCAGATTACCAAACTCATCATCCTCACCATCTATGGCAAACAAACCAATGAACCCATCTTGGATTTTTGAGAGATACAGTGGCCTTGGGTGGCATGTCTCTGGCTATCAAGAAATCTTGCTATTTTGCTTCTGCTTTGAATGGAATGCAGAGAAAGATCCTGTTTGTTCAGGCCTATAGTCTGATAGCGGTGATAATCTGGCTCACTGTCGTATGGTTGTGGTGTGTGTGTATGTGTTTTATTATATCCCTGACTGTGCTTCTGCTGGCAGTATTCCAAGGACATTGATCACAAGAACCTGAAACTTGCTGAAAGCCCAAGGAGAGGCAAACTGCATTTACTTAGGTGTGTAGTGAATTTTCATGATCTAATCAGATTAAAAAATATATCTAAGGATCAAAGGCAACAGACACACAAACGCATTTGTTGAACATGCCCCAAAGATATTTTTCCCAGCCTGATCTGGAGGAGAGTGGGAGAGAGAGAGAGAGAGAGAGAGAGAGAGAGAGAGAGAGAGAGAATATGCACAGGAACATTAAGTTTGATAATGTGCTCTTCCTCCTTTCCTCCCTCCCCTATGTTAGCACAGCATTTACTGATGTTCTTGATCCTGCAGTCAGCAGTGAATTCATTCACTATTTATTAAGGGAACATTCCCCTTGATATGCGCAAATGGTAAGAAGACCCTTTGAGCATCATTTTGTGCATCCCATCTGGGGGCACACACAAATAAAGAGCTGACAAGTAATCTCCTGCTGACATTTGCGCGCCTGTCCTGAAACAGTGGCAGCAGATATTCTATGCACACGTTGTCCCTTCTTAAAACACATTAAGCATGCAAGGCTTCATCTGTTGCCTCATATTGAATAATGAAGGTAAGGTGTATCTGGAAAGTCAGAAATCTCCCAAGGAAAGAAGCTTGCCTGCCCGTAGGAACATTACACAAAGCTGTGGTACAAAACTTTGAATGTTGACTTCACTGTGCAGAATGAGACCTGCATATTTATGTCATGCAGCCCTGCTGGGTACTATAGTGATTGCCAAATGACTGGAATCATAGATGCCGGCTCCAGGGGGCCGAGGCAGTGTAGGCCCCTTCAAAAGAAAATTTTGAGGGGGCCAGGCCTCCTGATTGTTGAAGCTGGGCATGGAGCGACATCAGGATGTCACACAACGTCAGGTTGTTGTGTCGGGCCTCCTCAATGTGCTTCAGAAGATGCTGTCTCTGACTGGAATTGGTAGGGTGAATTTCCTGCAGTAAATACCAAAGTAAATAAGACATTAAGTGCATTGTGCGCATTTCACGTGCATGCTTGAAAGAGCATGATTGGGGCTGTGCTGTGTGGGGATGAGAGGATAGCCAGTGGTGCCAGCTATATGTTCCCCTCCCAAAGTAAGTACCAGCCTATGGTAAGATGTGGTGGTGTGAAGATTTAGCCCCCTTTGCTTCCCAATGAGTCATGGTTTCAAGATTGCTTGTTTATATATATATATATATGTTCCAGTAACAAGAAGCCGAAAGCACCAGCCTGAAGATGACGAGTGAGACCTCGTCGAAACGTCGCCTAGACACCCCAACTCTTACACGGGAAGACACCCGAAGACACCAAAACCTACATTCCTGTACCCGTGAAAATCTACGAAAGCAAATATATATATATATATATATATATATATATATATATATATATATATATATATATATATTTATTATTCATTTTTCTTTTTCATTCATTACATACATCTCAAATTCTTAACAATTACTATATATTCCTCCCTCCCTCCCCTCCAAGACTTGCATTTCTGGTTTGTTTCTATTTTCACCTACTTTGCTATCTCTTAACAGAAAACGTTATTAATAACATAACATCAAACCTAAAAACATAAAAATAAAAGTAAATACACCATCATCATACACTATCTTCTAAACATTTTCTGATGCTGATAATGTGAATGTTTATTTAGATCCTGCCATCAAGTCTATTGACTTTCTTTGTTTCTGCAAATATAATATGAATGGTTCCCAATCTTTTTCAAAGTCTCTGTTGTCCTTTTCTCTTAGTCTATCTGTCATTTCTGCCAGTTCTGCATAGTTCATAGTTCATTTGTATTGTGTCTGTACGTTACTTTTAGTCATTTCCTGGAGTAAAACATCATCATCATCATCATCATTATCAATTTTAATTCACAGGTATGATAGGTTTGACTGTGTTTTTAAATACAAAAACAACCAAACTTTTGGGGCAACATAGAATATGGTCACTGAAAACTACCAAGCACTCTCACTGCTTTAAACCTATACATGCTCTTTGCAGAAGTCGGTTAATCAGTGCAGCCAATAAAATAGATTTCTAGTTTTCTGAGAGAGGAGACAATGGTAGGGGACCCCTGAATAAATACAGCTCACTACTGCTTTGTCTGCAAATGTTGTAGTAGGAGATTACATGGAGGAGAGAGAAACTCTGGGTTTTCAAACTTTGTACTTAACTTTTAATTGCCATTTAGCTTGATTTAACTCCCCATGCTTTGATTTCTGCATCTCCAAAATGAAGTAAATATCACTTACCTACCATTTCAGAATGCTCTTAGATTTAGTTAATTCACTCTGAAAGAGATCTTTGAGAGCCTTGGATGAATAGGGCTTAATAAGTGGTGAATTAAATTGACTTTCAGTATATATTAGTCATGGATACAGAATAAAGCACATCAGAATGTAGAGTTTCATTACACTGTTGTTCATTTAAGCGGCCTGATTTCTCAGCCACTTTCTCAGCTTTTACTCATATGAATCCCATTGACTTAATGAGACTATTCATATGAGCAAAAGAAAGAGCTTGTGCAAATGAAGCCGACGTCATCAAGATGAGTTGGTTAGAGGCCAGAGAAGAAACGAGGACTGTTTTGGCATTTAAGACTAGAGTATAGAGCTCAAGGAGAGCCTGCGAATCCTGAAGGTTCTTGTACAAAGTTAAAAGTGTTGCTCTTCCAAAAAATATTATTTTGAAAATGTTGAGATTTGGCTTACATGGGCATGATGTATGCAGTTAAACATAAGCTCTGTTAAGGCTCCCTGATTTCAATGGTTGAGATGTAAGCACAACAGTAAGTCTACTGATGTTCTCTTGCTTGGAAGTGTGGATGGTTAACTCAGCCTTTCCCAGTATGATGTCAGTCAGATGTTTTGAACCAGAATCCTCAACGTTATCCTACATGTGCTGGCTGATGGGAGTTGTAGTCCAAAACTTCTGGTGGGCTATTTTAATGCATCATATACGTTGTCATCATATTATATGATACGTTGTGCATCATATAAGAGTCAATAAGGTGGAATGAATAGGCCTGGGGAGATCTGGGTTAAAATCCCCATTCTGTCAAAAAAATAATTTTTTTAAAAAAATGGTTGGAGAAGTCACTTTCTCACTACCTCACAGGGTTGTTCTGAGCATAAAATGAGAGAGACGTCCACATATATAGCACTTTGTTCTCCCTAGAGGAAAGACAATAAGCATAGGGGTGTTTTATTTCAATGGCTTAACCCTTTTAAAAAATAAGCTGTGTTGAATGTTTTTCAGTTTCAGTTTAGGGATAAATGCCCCACCCTCCAAAATATACTTTGTCTGTGAGAATATTCACTCTTCAGCTCAGTCCTGGGGTGCTTCCAGGCAGCTGCCATTTTGCAGGCAAGATTCAATGGAGTGTCAATGTGCAGTAGTGATTTGAGTGCTGGACTAGGACCTGGGAGACCAGAGTTCAAAACCCAACTCAGCAAAGGTAACTTTGTGCCAGTTACTACCTCTCAGCCTAACCTACCTCACAGGTTCGTTTTGATGATAGGGAGAAGTGAGCACAGTGGAGAAAAGGTGGAATATAAATGTAATAATAAATAATAATTGCATATGAGCACGACTTCCGGGTTGGTGCCTCCAGCAATGGCGGAATTCCTCTGATCGGGAGGAATTTGCCCCGTGGGAATTTGGATCTGTACCGCCACGGCGAAGGTGGAGACCCATAAAAATCACAGGCGGGAGAAGCCTGTGAACGTGGGATTCGGCGGGCACCTTTTGCGCCTCCCCTACTCGCGGGGAAACCCAGTTTCGGGGATCCGGAGCGACGTGGGGTGAGCGGCGCGGTGCTTTGAATCACCTGCTTCTTCCACGGAGCGAAGCCACATAGCTGTTGCCGGAGAGCACTGACTTTTTCCTGTGGACAATTTGACTCTAAAGTAATTACCCGTGAGTAGAGCTGAAGTGGGAGAATTGGATTTTTAAACGTTTAATTTGGCATCAAAACGGGGAGTTTCAATACAGGAAGTCTGCCTCCCCTTTTGTATATAAACTAAAGCAATGAGCCTGCAAGCTGAAGTCTTGGAAAGCCTTTTGTAAAAAGACTAAATCTCCATCAGCAAAGAACTAACCCCCCCCCCTTTGGAGACAGGAGAAGAGGGGGGGAAGTGGTGGGCTGAACATGCCTGTAGGAGAGAGTCAAGAGAGTTAAAATACCGCCGCTCAGACCCTGGAAACGGGCTGCTAGCAGGATCGATGTCTTTTGGAATGTTCATTGACAGCGTTTAGAACGTTCATTGACAGGTAGCTAAACAAGAGAATACATTGTTTCTACTGTCTCCGGCTGTTTTAAAAAAAAGGAGTAAAAGTAACTGAAAACTAAAACTAATTTTGGATTATTGGAACATTGTTTAAAAGAGGACAGTACTGACTAATACAAATAGAAACTGTTTTCCCCTAGTGGAAGCTTTTGAAATTGGTTGCTCTACAGGAGCTGGGCTAGGGGAATTTCCAGCTGCAAGATAAGGAATTGTGAGACTCTGGGATTGACCTTGAGTCTCTTAAGTGTTATGGCAAATGGAAAGGAAAAAACAGACGGAATGTCGACAGAAGAGGCCTTAGCGGTTGTATTAGTGAAAATAAACGATTCACTGGAACAGCTTCACAAGAAAACAGACGTGATAAACGTGAAAGTGGATGCTGCAAATATTAAAATAGACTTAATTGTAGAAAGTTTAAATAATCTGGGACAAAAGGTGAATACCAATACAGAAACCATTCAGAAATTGATACAGGAATCTACTCTGATACGGCAAACTGCGGATGAAGTCAAGGAGAAAACCCTTGCTGCTGAATGTAAAGCAATACAATTGGAGAGAGAGAGAGTCCCATCCATACAAGGACAACTTGATGAACATAAGCTGACATTTGTTATGATTGAACTTAAAGAGAAACAGATGAATTTGAGGATCAGAGCCCTACCTGAGGAAAAGGAAAGCTTGACAGAGTTTCAGGAGGAGACAGGACTAACATCGGTTGAGAAAGAGAGGTATTTGGGGGTTAGTATGAACGCCAGAAATGTGAATTTATTCAAGGATAACTGTGAAGGACATTGGATTGAAGAGAAGGCGGATTTGGAAATATGGACAAATCTGAAGTTGTTTTTATTGGGCCGAGTTGCTGTGGTGGGGATGAGGGTTGCTGTGTTGTCGGGGATGTTGCTTTTGTTTCAAACATTGCAAGCTTTGGATGGGATGGATTGTTTCAGGAGGTGGCAGAGGGACGTCTCTAGATTTGTTTGGCAGGGCAGGAAGCCACGAGTAAAATTTAAGATATTGACGGATGCCAAAGAAGGAGGTGGACTTGCCCTGCCAGACCCCTAAACTTTGTTGTGAACCATCTGCTTTTTGCTGGCTGAGAGAATGGTTGCTTCTTGAAAGCACTGAAGTGTTGGATAATGGCAGATGAAGTTGATGGACTATATGGAATTGGCGGAAATGACTGGCAAGATCTGAGACCAGGAAGAAGAGTCGGAGGAAGAAGACTGGAAAAAGTTTAAAGACTATTTATAGAAATATTGTAAAATTAATGAATGTTAGAAGAATGTTGGAATGAAGTTATATGGCTTTAGTAGAAATGTTATAAGGAATTAAGTATAAATAGATTAATAGAAAATTAAAGGAAAAAATAAGGCAAGAATGTGTTATGATAATTATAGGATAGAAAACAGAGGAAGATGGAAAGGAATTGCTGAAACAATAAATAGAAGTGGAATACAAAAAGGGAGGTGTGAGGAGGTCGTTGGAAATAAGCGAATGAAAGATAAGATATTGAAAATGTTTGAGGTGCTTTTAAATTGTTTTTGTTTGTTTTTGTTTTGTTTTGTATGTAGTGTTTTTGTATTGTATTTGTATTGTTCTTTTTTTCTTTTTTTATTTGTAGTGTTGTGTTGAAACTGTTCGAAAAGTAATAAATATCATTAAAAAAAATAATAATTGCATATGAGCACATTCAGGTTGCGCAATTAAAGTGTATTTGGTATTCTCACACAACAAACCCAGTGCCCCCACCCCCAAAAATAAGTTTTTAAAATTAAAAATATCTATCTATTTCCATGGATTCAGGTCAGGTAGCTGATGTAATCTGTACCACCACAGTGAGATTCACCACTGCAAACAACATTATTTGTGATAAGGATATTGTCAGGGAAATGCACTGGAAAGTGTGGGACGTCTGTATGTCACTACATTGTATAACCTCTCGAGAAACAAAACAGGATGAATACTGAATAAACTATTGATGTCATAGAGCCTACCCGCAAACCACAGTGCAAATAAATCAGGAGGAATGCTCAATAAACAGGTTGTCTGGAAGTGACCCTTGGTTGGCACCATCATTTCCCATCCCTGTTGTTGATTTGGCACATTCTCCCACTTCCCCAGCTGCTGCTGTTTCATTTTTGGATGAATCACACGAGAAAGTGTAACCCGTCAGGGATCACCCATCGCAATACTACAGAATTTCTAGAATTTGGCTTATGTAACGGTGATCCCGGAGGCGGGTGTGAGAAACTGAATTGAAAGGCAACATAGTTGAATAAATGACTGTTCAGAAGGAATGTTGAAAAGATTCAGCATGTTTAGGCACTGGTGATTCTCCGGGTGGGAGATACAGGAAGCCGCCATGCTCATATCAATCACATCAAACCATTGTTACCTTAGTACAATACATAGCTGTCAACTTACAGATTTGAAAATAAGGGACCAGCAGCCTCGAAAATAAGGGATCAGCAGCCAAAATAAGGGATTTTAGTCAACCAACTGAAATGCAAAGTTAAAAGGGACCAGATAATTTGGGAGAGCAGTGCCGGTTTTTAGCCCTTCGTTTCCAGAGGTTGCTGCTCAAGACACCACTGCAATTAAATAACTACAAGCAGCAACCACTTTTCGCGCAAAACGAAGTCCAAGCTACGAAGATGCTGCTGCAGTTCTGTATCTTTTCTCTCGTGCTCCATCTGCAGCTCTCAGTTCCATCAGGCGGGGCGGGAGGAAGGAAGGGGAGGGAATAGCGCCCAAAATAAACCCGCAGATCAGACCATCTATGCTAGTCTACCACTACAAATCTATGGGAGAAGCGCTTGTGGTCCTTCCTCCGCTTTCCCCCTCTATGGTTAGCCCTTGGAACACCTGCCCACGCCTCCACCTCCTCCTCCTCTCTCTGAACTGCTTTCTCTATGGTTGCCCTCGCTCTCCTCTCAAGGCTCCTCGGCAATTCATAGGCCGCGCCAGGCTGCCCATCTCATCCAGGTCCTTCAGCGGCGCAGCTGCAGTACGGCCTAGCGGGAGCGGCGACAAGCAGAGGGGAGGCCCCAGGCAGAGATGCTCAGTTTGGCGGCTGCAACAAAGATAGTGGGGGAAGGGCCCGAGGCTCCTGCCAGTCCCGGCGGGGAGGGGCTCCCGGGGACCGAAGCTGGTGAGAGGAGGCCGGAGGGGGGCGGGCCGGGCAGCCAAGCAACACAGTTGGAGCCTCCCTCCTCCCTGGCTGGTAGGGAGGGAGGGAGAGGAGCTGCTTCCTTTGAAACCCTGGAAATTTAAGGGACGTCATCAATAAGGGACAGCAGCGGGACATGGCACTGGGATAAGGGAGTTTCCCGCCAAATAAGGGACAGTTGACAGCTATGCACAATATCAACTAAACTGACAGTGGCTCTACAATGTTTTGGACACGTATCTTTCCCTTTGGGACTCGGGAGTTTCTAGACTAAAGTGCAGACCTCTTGCTTGCAAAGGATGTTTTTCCACTGAGCTGTGGCCCTATAAATGAGGTAGTTAATGAAGTTCTCCCCATTGATCTGCCCTTGCTCTACAAAAGTGTATGCATTCTCTAGCACTTTTCCTCTAAGAAGTTCAGAGTTACATTTGCATTTTTTTCTTCCTGCAGTGAGCTCACTGATTGGGAAAATAATCTAAACTAATAGTCCTTAATCACACAACAAGAATTAAGTGGCTTGGGTATCTTGGGAGACCAGCTCTCTATATCATTATTGACTAGATGTAGCAACTAGAGGCCCAGGGGCCAATTCCAGACCCTGAAGGGTTTTCATCAGACTGCCATCATGACGCCAAATTGATCCCCCCCTCACCACACACAGAGACATAGATGTAATTTAGCCACTTTCTTCCAGGCTGATAAACAAGAAAGGGAACTTCAGTGCCTTCTCCTGCCTGGTAGAAAGCAAGAGAGGCTTTGGAAGAAGAAGAAGAAGAGTTTGGATTTGATATCCCACTTTATCACTACCCGAAGGAGTCTCAAAGCGGCTAACATTCTCCTTTCCCTTCCTCCCCCACAACAAACACTCTGTGAGGTGAGTGGGGCTGAGAGGCTTCAAAGAAGTGTGACTAATAATAATAATAATAATAATAATAATAATAATAATAATAATAATAATTTTTTATTTATACCCCGCCCTCCCCAGCCAAGGCCGGGCTCAGAGCGGCTTACAAGCAATAATAAAAACAAGATGAATGATTACAACTTAAAAACAAAAAAATTACAACATTAAAATAATGGAACATTAAAATATTAAAATGTAGCCTCATCGCAGGAGGAGAAGGAAAAGAAAAAAGAAAGAGAGGGAGGGAATCAAATTGGCTCCAAGCCAAAGGCCAGGCGGAACAACTCTGTCTTACAGGCCCTGCAGAAAGAAATCAGATCCTGCAGGGCCCTGGTCTCATGAGACAGAGCGTTCCACCAGGTCGGAGCCAGAGTTAAAAAGGCCCTGGCTCTGGTTGAAGCCAATCTAACTTCCTTAGGGCCTGGGACCACTAGGGTGTTGTTATTTATGGACCTTGAGGCTCTCCGTGGGGCATACCAGGAGAGGCGGTCCCGTAGGTACGAGGGTCCTAGGCCGTGCAGGGCTTTAAAGGTCAAAAGCAGCACCTTAAATCTGACCCTGTACTCCACCGGGAGCCAGTGCAGTTTGAAAAGCACTGGGTGAATATGCTCCCATGGCAGAGACACCGTGAGGAGCCTCGCTACAGCATTCTGTACCCGCTGGAGTTTCTGGGACAGCTTCAAGGGCAGCTCCGCGTAGAGCGAATTACAGTAGTCAAGCCTGGAGATGACTGTCGCATGGATCACTGTGGCCAGGTCACCCAGCAGCCGCATGTGGAGGAGTGGAGACACGAACCCGGTTCACCAGATTACGAGTCTACCACTCTTAACCACTACACCACACTAGCTCTTCATTTTAGGAAGTGTTTTATTTCAGTCGTAGAAGATCTGCTTTGCGTGCAGAAGGTCCCAGGTTCGACCTCTGGAATCTTCTGGTGTGGCTGGGAGATACTATTGCCTGAAACATTGGGCAGCTGCTACCAGTCAGTGTACACAATACTAAGCTAGATAGGCAGCTTCCTATGCTATACATACAGTTTCAAATCACTTGAGCATAAGCCACTACACAGAAAGATAGGAATGAGCAGCTGAGATGTTTCTATGTAAGCCTCTGCTGAAGTTTCTCTTGACACTGGGGAAGAGGGAGGTTGACAGCTTTGCCCAGGACTTTGCTTAATGTTGGACCATATTGCATTCTTCTTCAAGCAGTGGTATCTCACGTTAAGCCCTCCCTCAACCAGGATGTTATCTAGTTGATGGTAATCCAGAAAAGATGGAAAGTGTAATCACAACCCACTGTTAAGGTAGCATGGGCAGTCACGTCTCCATAATTTTTGCTATTATGGCTTAGTTGAGCTCCACCTCCCTCCCGCTTCCACCTCCTCTGCCCACCTTCTCTGCAACACTGTTGTTTCTGGGAGTGAGCCCGGTTATTTCCAGCTAGTTGGGGATAGCAGTTGCCAGCTACAGTGGACTAAGTTTGGTTAACCTTCCTGCCCCAAACACACACTTTATTAGCCCTTTAAAAAAAAATCAAATGTGTGCAATATTGATAGTACGTATACATACTCCAGCTGTGCTCGAATGTATTTACCATCTCCCGGTCTCAGCTGCCCAAGGTGGGAGGAAGATCGATAGATCTTTCTGCTTTGGACACTGACAGCCCATCCCTTTCATCTGGTTACCTGTCTGTGGGTTGCAATTTCTATAACGCTTGTTAACAACCCTTAGATGTTCTGAAGCACAGGAGGTTGGCTGCCTTGTGCAGCTGATGTGTTGCATTTGTGCGCTTTTGTGTTTCTGTGAATTGGGGGCAAGGATGGTGTTTTGTCTTTCACATTTCTTCTTTATGTGCTGTACATGTTCTAGTGGAAATTTGAAAGGTGCATGGGCTTTTCTTGAAAGAGAAGAACCCTGTGAAATAATGCCTCCATGCACACATATCAGAGAAGTAAGAAACTGGTCTGTTTCCTACCCTGTCCAGCATCATTGACTACCCAATGGCATCTTTATCTTTTCCCTTCCTGTATGTTTTGTGCTCTACTGTAGATTTGCTTTTTACATGGTGATTTTCTGAGTTGTATGCAGATGAACAATGAACAAATGGTTTGCTTGATTTTTTCAAATATATTATTTCCTAATTACAATAATATATAGACATACTGTACATGCACACACACACATGCACATCGCCCTGTATTGTTTCATGCCATGTCAACCATTTTCCTCTAATTTCTATGATAATACAGCTTTTTTATACTGAAAATAATCCCTTGCTCAGTGTACTCCCATGACTGAATGTGGAGGCCATCATTTCACATCTGAGCCTGTCTGTTTTACTCCTTTGGTAATGTTAGGCTGGCATTAGCTAAGACCTGCACAAGGTCCATTTGAAATTAGGCAGTGTTTTTGTTTTGTTTCTAAAGTAATAGCTGTCTTATTCCTTGTAAAAACTCAACAACCTCAAGAAGCAGTGGGACTTCTTCAGGGCAAAGACATCCATCAACTGTCTGGAATTGATTCCATTGCTAATGCTGTTTTCTGTCTTAATTTCAAGGAGCTATACACAGATCAGCTGCTGCTGGAACAAGCACAAGCTCATCTTTTTCATGCTCCATTCCCACAACGGGGAAAGAAGAGAGGGTTTCAGTGTAACACCACGACCCTAGGCAATGTGTTTGCTACTCCATCTGCTGGCTCCAATGCTGAATCCTGCAAACAGCACTGAACTGGGCCCTTTTGCGAGCCAAAATGTGTCAGTGGTTTTCACTGACATAATGTACCATCGCACAGCAGGTTAGACATCTGGTGAGAAGCCTGGAGGGATCCTAACTCTGCTATTTGCTGGCCGGCAATATTAGGCAGGGAGAAGGGAGTCAGTCATTGTGTAGTGGTAAGTTCAATCTGGGTGGTCCAATTAAAAAATGTTCTCAAACGGTGCAAACTCTATTTCAGACCTCAGCAGTCCTAACAGTTGCCACCCATATGCCAATCCCCTCCTGGTGCTGGCAGTAATGATTTGCTGAGAACATGATGCTGGCAGTCCAACCAATTCAGACACCAGATGACTTTCTACTGTCTATCGGGCAAGCATATTTTATGCATTTGCTTCCTTTGTTAGAAAGTAGCAGTGTCTTCCTGGCAAGGCAATAAAATTAATTTGTGAACATTTTCCTACAGAATGCTGTTGCCTGAAGTTTGATTCTACTTTCTGAGAGAATATCACCATTGTCATTTTGAAAACAAAACAAAAATCCCTTTCACAATCCAACCTGCATGATGGCCACAAATTACTTTGATGCAGGCCACAATTATTCTGCCATTGATACGTTTGCCTTTCAGTTCCAATCAGCCAAATGTTGGTGCTAAAAAATGTAAAGTCATCAGACAGGTGGGTTTTTAGGCGACACATTTGAAAAGTGTGGATTGTTTGTTTTTGTTTTTGGACCACTTGCATTCCCTTGAGAAGAAATGTTAGCCCTACCACCACAACTACCATGCACAACGGTGCTTATTTCATGAAAGTGAATTGTACCTTTGTGTTTTTCTTCTTTGAACACCGTCCTTGAACCAGTTCTCTTTTCCCTTGAAATAAGTGATGTCATTTATACCACACTGCCTGTGGTATTCTGCCTGAAGTTTAACACAATGGTTTTCAAATGGCATTACAGTGATTACACAGTTTATCAGGCACTCTTTCCTGGGGACATCAGTAGTGGCAGACAAGCTTTCCCAAAAGACATATTTGTGTCTTTTGGCTGAATAAAGAGACAGACACAGAAGCTGGGTTGAACTAGGGCCACTTTATTTAGGCTTTTAAACTTATGCTGATGTAGAGAATGAAAGTTTCTGGAATTCTTGGTGTTGGATCAATCCATTCAGATTATTTCCCTCCTTTTTCCTGGTTCATTCTGACCTTGTTTAGAAGTAAGAATTTTCCCCTCTTGGTTCTGCTAAATATGAACAATAATGCATTACAATTACATTATTTATACTAGTTGACCCATTATCCCAATACTTTTGGTAATACCATTTTGGGGGGGGGGATATAGGTTTTTTTTAATGACAATTCATGAACAGTTTGGAAAGAAGCAGGCACTCAATGTAAGAGGCATTTGAATGCAGGACAAAACTCATACTAGTCAAATCCAAGGATGCAATGGATTCATTTAAAATGGATTCCTCTACCATTCCTATGTTGATGAAACCTGATTGCTATATGCTGTTGTGAAGAAACGTTGAATGTGTTCATTTCTCTCACTTTTATCCACAATGGAACATTGTAATCATGTTGCTACTTTCCTTTTCTATTTCCATTCCCACATTAATCCATCTGATGTGCAAAACTCTATTGCCCTTCAAGTAAAATCACTTTGCAGCTGCCACACACACAAATCCAGATTCCTGCCCTTGTGCTTCTCTTGGACCCCCTGCCTCTGACTCCACTGCCAATGACTAATTGGCAGGCTTTACTGATCTTCTGCACTAGCAGTTCTGCTCTCTTCCCCCCACATTGCTTGGCCCAAGGCAGCCTGGGATATGCTCCCTCACTCCATCGTACAGAAGCATGAAGTGTTGTCAACAACAGACGTTGCAGCAGGCCTGGCTTTGGGAGCAGTGGCATCAGCGAGAGCAGAGGGTGGCCTCTGAGGCAGTTTTCTATGCTATGTCAGGAAGCCAACCTGCCTTCTCACATCCTAGGAAGACTGTTTCTGGTTTGATTAATTGGCCAAGTGAAATGGGGCTTTTGGACTAATTCACTTGTTTGGCGTTTTGTGTGCCCGAGAGTTTGGTTGTTCCACAGCATGGTAATTCCACTGAATGTTGAGACATTGAAATAAAATTTGGTACACAAAGCTACTTTTCGGATACAAAGCCCACCCAGACATGCTCACCCAGTTTCAAGGACTTCACTGGTATAGTGAAGCATTACATAGTGAAGCAATGTTTGAATGCTTCGTTGTGTCAAACTAACTCTACGTTTTGCTGCTAATGTGTAGAACTGTGTGTGTGTGTGTGTGTGTGTTTGGCATGTCCAATCACCCTTTCTGGTGTGGCGGCATTGCAAGATGGCAGTGGTTTCTCCAGGGCTCCAATGAGGGAATCGTGACAATGGAGTTCCATTGGATAGGGGGCACTGGCCACCTATCAGAAACTGAATCCTGGTGATGCAGACTGGGACACTGGCTGGGCTGGGGGGTAGAGCCGGTGGAGCAGGAAGGCCATTTAAACAGTTCTCACCTGGGACCCTACCTGCTTTTAGCCACTTCAGGTTCCTCCATCTACCCTCCTTGGTTCAAGCTGATGGTTAAGGTCTTTGCTGTGGCTACCAGCAATGGTGGCCAATCCGCAAGGGGCTGCAACTGCTGACCACCTGGAAAAGGGTTAAGTGGCCATTCTGCAACATCCCTAGTGTGTGTGTGTGCTGGAATCACAGATGCAGCTTAATCCCACACATTAATAGAATATCAACCTACTAAACATGAAGTTAACCTCAAGTGAAAATCAGTGTTGACCAATCTTGACCCTGATACAGTTGTCAAACTTCTATTTTCTGAATTACTTCTTTATCATTCTTCCCTTTTTTTACAATACAAAACTGGATTGCCACCTGCGTCCAAACTGTATCTGTGAATAACAGATTGCAATAATTATGTTAGTGTTCAGCTGCCATGCATTAAAATGAAATGCAGCAATGAGGATGGACTTATAGCAGAGTATACCATTTTGATTTTGAAAGCGGATAAGCAGAGAAGCATGAATTATTAAAGTGAATAGTGACATTATAGAAAGGCCAGTAATCAAAAATTTGCTTGCACAAAACAAGAAAGCTGTGACTAATTTCATATAATGATGTTTGCCTAACATAATGGTACATTTAAAGGTCAGCTTAATAATAGAAGGCATTTGATTCCGAGAGAAAGGAGTACCTTCATCTTTACTGTATAATTCACTTGACACACACTGTATGTTCGATGACATAACATAATCACGCTTCTTCAAACATAAGCTGGAGGCAACTTGTAGACTGAGAAGGTCTTTTAAAATTGTGTAACTCTCTTATGATCTGAGAAAGGAGTTTAGTAATGGGAGTTTAGAGAAGCTTCCCTTCTTTGTTTTGACACATCACAGTAAGCCAAACTGTAGTTTACCTTGACAATGGAAATGTGTGGGCTCTTGTAGTGTGATCTTTTTGTCTCCCTCAATGTGCTGTACTAAACCAAGCCAAGTTTTGGCTTAACTTGTCATCCAAACACAGACTTGAGGTTAAGCTCTCTTCTCACTGACTACACTCTCTAGCCAAGAACAAATACAGTGGTACCTTGGATGTCGAACCTAATCTGTTCCGGGTGTCCATTCAACTCCTGGAACTGTTAAAAAACCAAGGCGTGACTTCTGATTGGCTGCGGGAGCTTCCGGAAGCCATGGAAGCAGCATTGAACATTCAGTTTCCAAAAAAATGTTCGCAAACTGGAACACTCACTTCTGGGTTTGTGGCGTTTGGGAGCCAATTTGTTCAGGAGCCAAGCCATTCGACAACCAAGGTACCACTGTAATGTGGGAGTAAAAAAAAAGACTGGTGTAGCAAATCCCAAAGATCCTCTATGGGAGTCTTCACATTTGTGTGGTCACAGTAAGCAATTGTTTGTTTTGCCATGATTTCCAAACCAGACCATTCTGTGTTAAGTTGCAGAGGCTTCTGTAGGCCTGGCTAGAACTTGATGCCATAATATTCTCAAAAGCTTCTAGGTAGGTGAGCCAGACATATATTGTCTGGAGTTCCATAGCTAGTTCTGCATTGCCAAAAGAGAGGATGTCAAAAGAGCAGACCAATTTGCATTTGCTTCCCTGGGCAACTTTGATTTTGCCCTGAGCTCCTTTGGGTAAGATACAATAGACTTGTCCTAAGACACACATTGGGATGCGGGTGGTGCTGTGGGTTAAATCACAGAGCCTAGGACTTGCCAATCAGAAGGTCGGCGGTTCAAATCCCCATGACGGGGTGAGCTCCCATTGCTCAGTCCCTGCTCCTGCCAACCTAGCAGTTCAAAAGCATGTCAAAGTGCAAGTAGATAAATAGGTACCACTTCAGCGGGAAGGTAAACGGCATTTCCATGCGCTGCTCTGGTTCGCCAGAAGCAGCTTAGTCATGCTGGCCACATGACCCGGAAGCTGTATGCCAGCTCCTTCGGCCAATAAAGCGAGATGAGCGTCGCAACCCCAGAGTAGGTCACGACTGGACCTAATGGTCAGGGGTCCCTTTACCTTTTCCCTTTAAGACACACATATATGCAAATTTACAAAGAATTACAGAATTCACTTATAATCAATATACATAGAAATATTTAGAATAATATAGAAACATAAATATAATTCTTCTCACCAAAGTGCAGAACAAGACTGCGACCATATAAGCTGTTTGCCTGCCCAGTCTGCTGTCCAGGTGTTAAATTTTCTATACATTTTATTTTATTTCTTTTGATTATTTGTATAAAATCATATAATAATGAAATATTTTTAAATCATGAGTTGGTCTGCTCACATATCATATCAGATATCCCATATTTAAATAAACATCGTCCACTTGCATCATGCCAAGAAGGCCTACTTTTATCATCTCACCCATTTTCTTTTTATTCTAATGTCTAATAAAAAGCTGCCAGTTTGGTTGAAAAGTCTGAATTGCTTGTACTTCCATTCTCAAATTCCTAACATTTATATGCCACTTGATTCTGAAAAGAAACCCTTAAAACAGTTCATAGAATGAATGAAATAATGAAGTTATCAGCAATAATAGTTAAAAACAACTAGTTTAGCAATAAGCTAAAAAAAAACCCCTGCTTAGGTCAGCATTCTCCACATCTGGGTAGGCTTGCCCAGACAAAAATATTTTTAGCAGGTGCTGAAAAGGCACCTGTCTGGTGACAATAAGCAGGAAGTTGTGAAAAATAAATTATTTTTTAAAAAATCAATTTCTTACAAATGTGGAGCAGATATCATGTGTCACCTATAATAGTGCCAGTTCTGCAGTTTTGTTCATAACCACGTGGTCCCACACTTGTCTTAGTCTATTAAAGGTTCTCCAGGATTTTGTTATAATAATCCTAGATAACAGCTAATAACTGGCAGGATACCATTTATGTTTATTTATCTGCTGATTGATATGATCTAAAAACATTGTGGTTGGATTCAGCTGCAAAGTATGCCACCTGGAAACAAAAAACCAGCTGTGCCTGAGTTGTCAACTCCCTCATCTATCACAGGTGAGGTTCTGACTTTTTATGCTCTTGTTTTCAGCTCTTTAAAAGGGTCCTTAAAGCCATGGTTATATATGAAGCCACAATGCTGATGTATCTTTAAGGATACTGGTTGTTGGGTATAGAACAGGCTTCCTCAACCTCGGCCCTCCAGATGTTTTTGTGTTTTTTTTTTATAAATTTTTTATTGGTTTTACAAAATTTTATAGAACAAACAAACACTTAAAAAGACAAACATACACGTATAATTTCATATCATATTTTCATAAACCTCTTTTCTGGGACTTCCCCATACCCCCCCCCCTTTCTGCATCCCAATGTCCATAATTTTATAGCAACTCCCAATTGTTACTTTCCAACCTCTGTCATCTTAGTCATCTCTATATTCTGACCTTATATCACTGTATCCCTTTGTTCCTGAAAACCACAACACTCTAACATTCATTAAGTTTATAATAGTCCTTAAGATAACTTTTGAATTTTCTCCATTCTTCTTCCGCCGTCTCTTTTCCTTGGTCACGGATTCTGCCTGTCATCTCGGCCAATGTCATATAGTCCATCACTTTCATCTGCCATTCTTCCAGAGTGGGTAGATCTTGTGTCTTCCAATACTTTGCGATGAGTATTCTTGCTGCTGTTGTAGCATACATAAAAAAAGTTCTATCCCTCTTAGACACCAATTGGCCGACAATGCCCAAGAGAAAGGCCTCTGGTTTTTTAGGAAAAGTACATTTAAGTACCTTTTTCATTTCATTATAGATCATTTCCCAGAAAGCCTTAATCTTCGGGCATGTCCACCAAAGGTGGTAGAAGGTACCTTCAGTCTCTTTACATTTCCAACATTTGTTATCGGGCAAATGATAAATTTTTGCCAGCTTGACTGGGGTCATGTACCACCTATAGACCATTTTCATAATGTTTTCCTTTAAGGCATTACATGCCGTGAATTTAATACCGGTGTTCCATAACCATTCCCAGTCAGCTGACATAATGTTATGACCAACATCCTGTGCCCACTTAATCATAGCCGATTTGACTGTTTCGTCCTGTGTATTCCATTTCAGCAACAAGTTATACATTCTGGATAAATTCTTAGTATTGGGTTCTAACAATTCAGTCTCTAGTTTTGATTTTTCCATCTGAAAGCCAATTTTCCTGTCCTGTTTGAAAAACTCCATTATTTGATGGTATTGAAACCAATTTTGTACTTTATGTTTCAATTTCTCATGACTTTGTAATTTCAACTTATCTCCGTCCTGTTCCAAAATTTCCCAATACTTCGGCCATCCGACCTCCATATTGAGTTTCTTCACTGCCTTGGCCTCCACTGGTGACACCCATCTAGGGGTTTTGTTTTCCAACAGATCTTTATATCTTATCCAAACATTGAACAATGCTTTTCTAACAATGTGGTTTTTAAAGGCACTATGCAGCTTGATTTTGTCATACCATAGATATGCATGCCAACCGAAAGCATTGTTAAAACCTTCCAGATCCAAAATGTCTGTGTTCTCGAGGAGCATCCATTCTTTCAGCCAGCAAAAAGCTGCTGCCTCATAGTACAATTTTAAGTCCGGCAGGGCAAAACCCCCTCTTTCTTTGGCGTCTGTCAATATTTTAAATTTGATTCTGGGCTTTTTGCCCTGCCAGACAAATTTCGAAATATCTTTCTGCCACCTCTTGAAACATTCCATCTTATCAAGAATCTGCAAGGTCTGAAACAAAAATAACATTCTAGGCAATACATTCATTTTAATCACTGCAATTCGGCCTAACATTGACAATTTCAAATTTGACCATATTTCTAGATCTTTTTAAATCTCTGACCAACATTTTTCATAGTTATCCTTATACAAATTCACATTTTTAGATGTCAAATAAACCCCTAGGTATTTCACCTTCTTGACCACCGTCAACCCTGTTTCCTCTTGGAATTTCTCTTTTTCCGTATCTGTTAAATTTTTTCCTAAAACTTTAGTTTTTTGTTTATTCAACTTAAATCCAGCTACCTGGCCAAACTGTTGGATTATTTCCAGGACCTTTTTCGTACTAGTGTTTGGCTCTTGCAAAGTCAGTACTAGGTCATCTGCAAATGCTCTTAACTTATAATGTTTAGCTCCGACCTGCACTCCTTTAACCTGCTGGTCATTCCTAATCATATTCAGCAACACCTCCAGAACTGAAATGAAGAGTAATGGGGAAATTGGGCACCCCTGTCGTGTTCCTTTTTCTATCTTAAGTTCCTCAGTTACTACATTATTTACAATCAATTTAGCTTTTTGTTCAGAATATATTGCAGCCATACCATTCTCAAAACCTTGGCCTACCCCCATCCCATGAAGATTCTTTGTCATAAAGCTCCAAGAAATATTGTCAAAGGCTTTCTCCGCGTCCACAAAAATCAGTACTGCTTTAGTATTTATATTCACCTCTAGCTTTTCCAAAATATCTATTATATTCCTTACATTGTCTGCTAGGTGTCTTTTTGGGAGAAAGCCTGCTTGGTTCTTATGAATCTTTTCCATCAGCACTTTTTTAAATCTTTTTGCCAAAATGTCTGCAAAAATTTTGTAATCCACATTAAGTAGTGATATTGGGCGGTAGTTCTTCAGTTGAGTCTTTTCAGTCTCTGTCTTTGGTATGAGTGAAATATATGCTTCTTTCCACGATTCAGGTGCCTTTTTCCCCTCAAGGATCTCATTACAGACTTCTTTTAGTGGTTGAATCAACCATTCCTTCAACGATTTGTAGTATCTGGAAGTCAGTCCATCTGGTCCTGGAGATTTGCCCAATTGCATATTCTGAATGGCAGCCTCTATCTCTTGTTCTGTTATTCTCTGGTTCAGATCCATCTTGCTTTGATGAGAGATTTTTTGTAATCCATATTTATCAAGGAATTTGTCTATATCTTCTTCATTTTGCGGGCCTTGAGTATAAAGTTTTTTAAAATAACTCAAGAAGCAATTTCTAATTTCATTAGGTTTAGATATATTCTTTCCATCCACTTCTAGGCTTGTAACTGTATTTAATTTCTGCCTTTTCTTCAATTGCCATGCCAGAAGTTTGCCACATTTATTTGCTGATTCAAATGTCTTTTGTTTCATTTGCTTTATCTTCCATTCAATCTCTTGGTTCATCAATTCCATATATTGTGTTTGATATAACTTAATCTCTCTTAAAATCTCCTGGGACTTTGGTTTTACTCTTAATTTTTTCTCTCCTTCCTTTATCTTTTCCAAAATCTTTTCTTTTTTCTCAATTTGTTTTTTCCTCTTTATTGAGTTTTGTTGAATCAAAAAACCTCGCATCACCGCTTTGCTTGCGTCCCAGATCACTCTTTTCTCCACGTCAGCCCTCAAATTTATTTCAAAATAGTCTTTTAAAGTTTTTTGGGCCTTCATAAGGATCTCCTTGTCTCGAAAGAGGGTGTCATTCATTCTCCATCTAAATTGACCAGCTGTTGTAAGTTTCATTTCCATCTTCACGGCGTTATGGTCGGAGCAAGTTTTTGGGCAGATTTCTACCTTCTTAATCTTTGGAGCCATGCCACTAGTAATCCAGATTTGATCAATTCTGGTCCAGGTCATCATTGCTTGGGAGAAAAAGGTTCCCTCTCTCTCCAGAGGGTTCCTTGTTCTCCATATATCTATCAAGTCCAAATTTTCCGTCATTTCAAAAAAGGTCCTAGGAAGTCTCCCTTCCTTGGTAACTGTTAGTCTTTGTGCCTTGTCCATGTTGGTGGAGACCACACCATTCATGTCTCCCATAATTATCATATTGTAATCCAAATAGTCCGTCAGAGTTTCATGAAGTCTCTTGAAGAAGTCAGATTTACCTTCGTTTGGTGCGTAGATTCCAACAACTAAAAGTTTTTCTCCTTGTACTTGTATCTCCACTGCCAAATATCTCCCTTGCTCATCTTTAAACATCATTTTTGGGGCCCATTTCTCTTTTACATATATCACAACTCCTCTTTTTTTTACTTTGTCTGATGAGATAAATTCTTGTCCTAGTCTTTTGTTTGTAAGTAATCTCCTGTGAGCTCTGATTATGTGGGTTTCTTGTAGACATATCAAGTCCAATTGTTCTCTATTCAAAATGTGAAAAACTTGTCTTCTCTTCAAAGGCCCATTGAGCCCATTACAATTCCAGCTAAAAAGTTGCAGGGCCATTTTGTTATTTCTCTGACACTCCTCCAACAGCTCCAAGTTGTTGCTCTTCCTCTGATGGTGGTGGTTTGTGTCCAAGTGAGAGATTCAGAATGTCTAGTGCTCTCCTCTGTTCTGCAATTGGGTCCACAGTCCCCTTCTGCAGGTCCTCTTGATTTCTTTCCAAAAATTTGTCTTTATCTTTGATAGTCTTTATTTTCACCTTCTTTCCTTTGTAATCAAAAGACAGTCCCTGTGGGAATTCCCACCTGAAGCGGATGGAGTTTTTCTTTAACAAAAGAGCTAAGTCCTTATAAAAGCTTCTCAAATCCAAAATATATTTTGGGATGTCTTTAAAAATCTGTGCAGCTGAGTTTCCAATTTGCAAGGCCTTTTCAAAGTGTAGTCCTAGTATTTTGTCTCTTTCTTCCTTAGATCTAAGTGTAATCAGGCAGTCTCTCGGGGTCTTTCTGTCCTGCTTTTTGCCCAGTCTGAAGGCTGTTGTAATTTTAAATTCGTCTTCCTCCAGATCCCAGCAATCAGCAAACTCCTGTGTTAAAAACTCCGCAAGGTTATCACTTTCGTTCTCTGGAATCAATCTCAATTTCAAATTTCTCTCTTTTCTCTGTAATTCCCACAGAGCCAAAGTTGCGTCGTGTTCATGGACCTTCTTGGCAATCGGTTCTAAATTCTCTTGTGTCTCTCCAGCGATAGCTCTCGCTTCTTCAGCAATTTTACGTGTAGTAGAATTTTCCTCAACCAATTTATTTATAGATTCTGTGTTCTGGTCTAGTCTTGCTGATATTTCTGTTAATTTTTGTGTGTTTTCTGAAGTCTGTTTTGTCAGGGACTCCAGGGATTGATTTATCTTGAGCAGGGCTTCTGTCACGGCTTCCATAGAGACAGCTGTCACTTTTTCTTGTCCTGTTATTCTTGCAAGTCCGGCAGTTACGCCTGTGATTGAGCCTCTTTTCTTTAGCTGTTGTTGCTGCAGCTGGTGCTGTTGCTGTTGTTTGGTCTTGGCTCTTGTGACTATCTCTTCTTGTGAGCCACTCATGTCAAGGTCGTTTCCCACGGGAGCTGTTCCCCACTGGAAAATTCCACTGTCTTAGGCTGGGCCAACCTTTACTTTACCCTCTAGGGGGAGCAAATCAAAATGGCCAAATTTAAAATGTCCAAATGCGAAGGCAAAGAGAATATCCAAATACGTAGGAAAGGGAGAAAGAGAAAAATTAAAGCAAGTATAGCTGGAGACTTGTAACTGCACAATTTCCCAGTAGATACTGTCTCAACTTACTCTGATGTACTGTATCCAGTCAATGCAGAAACTTTGTATCACAATGTAACTTTCACAGGGAAAAGTCAGTTCAGTGTCCTATTGTCCTAAGAGGCAGACCGTTTCATGCTCTTAGACAGCTGAGGCAGCAGAGGATTTTTCTTTTAAATAAGTCATGCAGTTGCCAAAGTCTCTTTTGCCTCCCCTCTGCCCTGCTAGCTAGAGGGGAGATCTAAAGTCCAAATGTCAGGTTTGATTAAATAAAAACAAAGTCTTTAACGGATGCAGCTTTAGAGTTCCGTTGCTTTCACTTTCATGCAGTCGGGGGGAGGCAGACTTCCTTGATTTTGACCTCCCCGCTTTCAACCAAATCTCCAAATTTTAGATCCAAATAAAAGTTCCGTTTTACTCACGGGTTTTTTCTGTCCGTAATTTACAGGAAGGAATCGGCGCTCTCCACTAATAGCGACGCGGCTTCACCCTGCGGGCTGGGTAGCGATTCTCAGCACCGCGCTCCCCCGATGTCGTTCCGGAGCCTTTAAAAAGGCTCTTTCTGCGGTAAAGGGGGGGGCGCTTTTGGTGCCCACCGAATCTCCTCGTTCACAGGCTTCCGCGCCTGTGATTTTAGGGGTCCCCCGCTTGCCGTAGCGGGACAGACCCGAACTCGCAGGGCAGTCCTTCTCCGGAGCTCGGAAAAAGGACCGCCATTAGCGCTGGCGCCGACCGGAAGTCCCGGCCCTCCAGATGTTTTTGGCCCACAACTCCCATGATCCCTAGCTAGCAGGACCAGTGGTCAGGGATAATGGGAATTGTAGTCTCAAAACATCTGGAGGGCCGAGGTTGAGGAAGCCTGGTCTGAAGGATGTGAGCTGTGAGCAGTGATGGGTGAGATATTTCCGTTTCTCATTTCCCCAACCTTAAATTCAGTTCTCCATATTTCCACAGTGTTAAAAAAGGTCTTCATGGAAGGTCCTCTCCCAATTTGCCCTTTTGTTTGGTATGCAAGTTTTCTATATATCATAAATTTTGTATGCTGTTCTCATGAATATATGCATTTTTATGTACACTTTACCCAGCAAATGCATCTTTGTGTACATTACTTGGATAGAAAACCGAAGTGCAAAATTCAGAGAAGTGCAAATTTCCAAGGATGACTAATTTGGTTCACATATTGCTTCAGAAAGTGCGAATTCTCACCTTTAAAAGTGAACTGAGTCTAATTTCTCTCCCCTGCCCATCCTTACTTGCACAACTGCACCTTATAAGGGAGCTGTAGCTCTGCTTGGTTGTAGGGCTCAGTTGCTTTGTTTTTGTTCGTGTTTTAGCTTTCCAGTCTCCAAATAGTGGAGAGTTTATGCTTGGTGGTGGATATAACTTTGTGATACATTGTTTTCTAGCTGCATAATTATTCTCTGCATCTCTTGCCAAAATGACACATTCACAGAGCAGCTTGAAGGCATGGTCACAATCCAACACAGAGCTGACTACTTAAGTCTTAAGCTGATTGATTTCAATAGGCTTAATCATACTTAACCCAGTGTTGGATTATGATTTGGGGTTGCTTAAGGGGCATTACATCTTCAACAATTTGTATGAGTGAGCACTATATTTTTTGGTAACCTTTTTCATATTTCCAAAGCGTTTGGGGTGTTTGTGGAAAGCTTGATGAGATGTACTTGTGGATATGCTTTCATTACTCAGGCTAAAATGGACATTCCATTTTGCCGTCCTTACTGTCTACAGATCTAGTATCAGCATGATATATAGGCAGATGGCATTATTTTTTGCAATTTCACTGCCTATTATAAATTTTATATGATATTGTACCTGAAACCACATAGTCTTTAAGCCCATATGCAGCTCGTAAAAGTGATTCACTGGACAGCGAGCCAAGAAATGCCTGTCAATATGGATGTCATAGAATTCAGATTGGATTAGAATGTCCACTTATTTGTCCCATGTCCAGAATGGAAATCAATCCAGTGGATGTGAATGGTATTTGCTATTGTCGTTGCTTTTAGTCCACGAATAATAGGTTTACATTCCCACCACCACCATCTGCATTGTGTTTCCTTTGGATTGAAAAGGACGGGGTGGCATAGCATAATGACCACATATGTTACATATCTTTTTCTGTCACAAAAAGCTGAGACAAACTAGTTTTTGGCAGAAGATGACTTGTGTGTCGAGGTCGCAAGCCACCCCCCTAAATAAATCACAATTCACACAGAATTTTTGTTTAAGGTTTTTGGCATAATTTTGGCCACAACTTTATTAAAATAGATAATGTGAGTGATTGCTTAGGCATTGGTTATGACTATGTGTCCACACCCTGGGACAGAACTGACTTCCAGATTCCAGCGAAATCCAGTAAGGGAAAACAATATTGGGGAGAGAATGGGGCTGGGCACCATACCGTTACCCCTCCCCACATGCTCCCAGGGGCTTGCACGGCCCTAGCCCCTTGCCAGGGATACGGACAAATGTATGGCAAACCCCTGGATTCCTTTAACAGAATTCCCTTGCAGCAGCAGCATTGGAGGGGCAGGCACAGCCAACCCTTACCCCTCCACCAACCAAATTTTAACCAATGCCTAAACACAACCTTACAAGTTGTGACTATTTGCTACGCAGTAGGCAAAAACCAAATGGCACCAACCAATTTGCCAAATGGACAAAATTCCTACCAGGCCCCTGCCCCAAAAGCAGACAACCCCATGACAGGCATAGCAATGTCAAATGCAACAGCCCTAAATTACGGAGGGTGGGCGATCCGATGCACGCAGCAAAAGAGGCCGAAAAAAGTTGCGTGCCAAGAACATATAACCTTTGGGCCAACCCTCTAAATGGCAACATCAAATTCTGTCCAACAACCCAATTTGGCCCAATCACAGTCATGGCCATCCAAACGGTTCCACCCAGTAACCTAGAGGAATGCTTTGTTAGACCCCACCGCAACACGTGCTCCATATGAAGGAGTACATGCATTGCAGTAAAATGGAAATGATGCTGTATGCAATGAATACAAGGTGGAACAGAAAATGAGCCCATCTTATTTCCCTACTGGTGAGTCAAGAATCTGTTAAGATAACTTAGGCAAGCCAGGATTCTCCCAGCATCCCCACCCCAAATCTACAATCATGAAATAATAATAACACAGGCTAACCTTAAAGAGGTGGTGCAAGAATGTCATTATCAGGAAGACAGCTCAGTGGGACAGCATATGAGTTGTGGGTTTGAGCCCCACAGTGGGCTAAATATTCCTGCATTGCAGGAGGTTGGACTACATGACCCTCATGGTCCCTTCCAACTCTACAATTCTACAATTTTATGTTTTATGTGCAAGTGTGACATTAAATCCATAGCATCACCAAGGTTCTCACTTGGCAAAACTGGGGGAAATTCTGAGTTCTTGGCATGATGCTGCCAGTCAGCCTTTATCTGTGGTAGATAAGTCAATGGCCTGGCCTCAAAGAAGGCACCTTTCATATGCCATAATGTATGAACTGCCATGAGACCCCGGGTATAGGGTGGTATATAAATTCTAATAATAATAATAATAATAATAATAATAATAATAATAATAATAGAAATGCTTTGAAAATTATAGCAAAGGTTACTGCTTATGCATGAGTTAAAGACGGTAGACAGAAATGTAATACTGGGAAACCTTTATCAATTTTTGACAATCTATAGTACATTCTTCAAAACATGCTGGTAGCAATTGCTGTCTGCAGTGTATTAGATATTAAATCGTTTTAAATCGTTTTAATGTAATTTTACGGTTGTGAGTCGCCCTGCGCTGCCTATGGGGAGAAAGGGTGGATTATAAATTTGAAATAATAATACTTAATAATAAGATATTTATTTGAAATGTTGCAAAATGCATATTAACTGGAGTCTATGTAATTTTGTAAAGGGTTCCTATGGTGTGACTATAATTAGTTAAAAGAAGCGTAGAAAAGAGGTGTTAAATAATAATTTGTTGCTTTTAGTTATCGCTGTTGTTGTGACAACTTATTTATATTCTGTGTTTAGCCCAAAGACCTCCCCCAAATCAGAGAATAGCATATTAAAACAAAAGACGCATTAGATTACAATAAAATGTCATAAATCAACGAGGAAGTATAACAATATAAGGCTGTAATACTAAACACACTTATTTGGGAGTAAGGCCCATTGAACTCAGTGGGGCTTATTTTGGAGCAGACATGCATAGGATTGATAGATTGCCTTTGCCTGATATTTCTAATTCATGTACCACTTAACATAACAAAAATTCCAAGCAGGTCACACAAATTGTAATTATAAAATTATAAGCAAAAGTATGTTCTGCCAATAGAGATACAGCAAACACCTTCCATTTTAGTTTTTAAACATCTGTTGATAATCTTTCTATGCTGCCAGTTAGGCAAATACAGTGTATGGAAATATCTATCTGAAATAGTTTTTTTCCTGATTTTAACATTTTACAAGGTTTTTTATGTTTGTTGTAAACCACTTTGATTTTTTAATGAAGAATGGTGCACACATTTTTAAAATAGATACATAAATATTTAATATATTTTTTAAAAACTAATTTATTTTGCACTGTTTAAATAGTATATTTTAAAGCACATATACTGTACATAAAAAAGAAGTATGTAATGTACTTGCAAAGTATGGTCATTGCCATCGGGGCCAGTGGGGACCCCAAGATCTCCTGCAATTCTTTTGCAAAGTTTTTTGCAGATAAAGTCGCTCAGATTCGGAAGGAGGTAGACTCCACTGTGAGAACAGGGCCGGTGCGGGAGAGTGCTAGAGTCCTGTCTAGTCATGTTATATGGGATCAATTTCAATCTCTTACCTCTGAGGATGTGGACAGGCTGCTTGGACGAGTGAAGCCAACCACCTGTCTTCTTGATCCTTGTCCATCCTGGCTGATAAAAGCAAGCCGGGAGGGTCTGGGCAATGGGCTCTGTGGAGTGGTGAATGCTTCTCTCTGTGAGGGAGCCTTCCCAGACCTGCTGAAAGAGGCGGTCATTAAACCACTTCTTAAAAAACCATCTTTAGACCTGGCCAGTATGGCCAACTATCGCCCAGTCTCAAATCTTCCATTCTTGGGCAAGGTGATTGAGTGGGTGGTTGCTGAACAATTCCAGGCATGCCTGGAGGATGCGGACCATTTGGATCCCTTCCAATCGGGATTCAGGCCTCATCATGGGACTGAAACTGCCTTGGTCATGCTGGTTGATGATCTCCGGTGGGCTAGGGACAAAGGTGAAAGCTTTTTCCTAGTTCTGCTGGATCTCTCAGTGGCCTTTGATACAATCGACCATAACATCCCTCTGGACCGTCTAGAGGGGCTGGGAGCTGGGGGCACTGTTATACAGTGGTTCTGCTCCTTCCTCCTGGAACGTGTCCAGAAAGTGGTGTTGGGGGATGAGTGTTCAGACCCCTGGGCTCTCACTTATGGGGTGCTTCAGGGTTCCGTCCTCTCCCACATGATTTTTAATATCTATATGAAGCCACTGGGAGAGATCATCAGGTGGTTTGGGCTGGGTGTTCATCAGTATGCAGATGACACACAGCTCTACCTCTCTTTTAAATCAGAACCAGTGAAGGTCCTGTGTGAGTGCCTGGAGGCAGTTGGAGGATGGATGGCAGCCAACAGATTGAGGTTGAATCCTGACAAGACAGAAGTACTGTTTTTGGGAGACGGGGTGGGCGGGGGTGTGAGACTCCCTGGTCATGAATGGGGTAACTGTGCCCCTGAAGGACCAGGTGCACAGTCTGGGAGTCATTTTGGACTCACAGCTGTCCATGGAGGTGCAGGTTAATTCTGTGTCCAGGGCGGCTGTCTACCAGCTCCACCTGGTACACAGGCTGAGACCCTACCTGCCTGTGGGCTGTCTTGCCAGAGTGGTGCATGCTCTAGTTATCTCCCTCTTGGACTACTGCAATGCGCTCTACGTGGGGCTACCTTTGAAGGTGACCCGGAAACTGCAACTAATCCAGAATGCGGCAGCTAGACTGGTGACTGGGAGTGGCCACCGGGACCACATAACACCGGTCCTGAGAGATCTGCATTGGCTCCCAGTATATTTCCGAGGACAATTCAAAGTGTTGGTGCTGACCTTTAAAGCCATAAATGGCCTCAGTCCTGTATACCTGAAGGAGCGTCTCCACCCCCTTCATTCAGCTTGGACACTGAGATCCAGCACCGAGGGCCTTCTGGCAGTTCCCTCATTGCGAGAAGTGAGGTTACAGGGAACCAGACAGAGGGCCTTCTTGGTAGTGGTGCCTGCCCTGTGGAACACCCTCCCTTCAGATGTGAAGGAAATAAGTAGCTAATGAGGCATCTAATCATAGCCTGCATTTTTATCAAGGCTTATAGTTTGATTAGGGTCTGTATTTTAAAATGAGCTTAAAGATTTTCAAATGTTTTATGCCAGGCAGAAGACCAGCTGCCTAAGTACTTTGGCAAGATGTTTATCCTCCTGGACAAGGGGGCCCCCTGATTTATAGCAGAAAACAATTCTCAAAGTCGTAAAAAGGGAATTACAGGCAAGGTTACACTGACCCTACATAATTAAGAATTGGTAAATAGTAAAATAAAACCATGTGCCTCCATTAAACTTGAGCCATATCTTCCTAAGGTTAAAGGCCAAGAGCAAATGGAAAAGAAAGCAACTGGCTGGAGAAGGGGAGTGTAAATAGAAGAAGAGGCTTTTTTCCTATTTTATTTTGAGGCTGTAAACTCTTCCTTCCTTTTACTTTGAGAAGGTTTATTCTTCTAAAAAGCTATCTATGATAATGTATGAAATATACTGGCTTAAATGTAATTATGCAAAGGATCTAGAAAGAAAGAAATGTTAAATTCTTATTTCATAGAGTCATATTGCTGTAGGAGACCAGAGGGGCAAATGAGCCCAGCCCCCTGCCAGACAGGAGACGCCATCGAGCACTCCTGATATATGGTTGTCAGGCCTTTGTTTAAAGACCTCCAAAAAGGAGATCTTTCATTGATGATGCATGAGAATGTGAACCCAAGATCTCTGACATCTGTTTAAGATAAAAATTTAAAACTATTAACCATCTGTTTTGGAGGGCAATAGGGCAAGGAGGGCAAGAGGTGAGCTGGTAATTAAGGTTCCTTGATGAGACAAATGTAAGATATATGACTACTTATTTGTCATTTATAGATAGAAGAATATATAGCTTTTTGTATCCCATAAAAGGCAATAGGAAATGGGTGTATCTTTTAGGATTGGTTATAGCAATCAGCCAATAGGAAATTCAACCAGGCTGATTGGACAGAGGCAGCCAAAGGAGGAGCAAGGAGGCTGGGCTGAGGGAATATAAGTGCTGGCCATAATGGCAGGAGCCCAGGCCAGAGCTTGGTAACCATATACCACTGTGCCTCTCATTTATTTGTCTGACAAATAAATTATTATTTTAATTTCTCTATTGCTGCGTTGAATATTTCATTCCAGCTAAGCGTTAACCATAAGCAGGGTGCTACACTATCTTATCTTTAAAAGACATCTGAAGGTAGCCCTGTTTAGGGAAGTTTTAAATATTTAATGCTGTACTGTTTTTAACACTCGATTGGAAGCCGCCCAGAGTGGCTGGGGAAACTCAGCCAGATGGGTGGGGTATAAATAATAAATTATTATTATTATTGGACTTTTGTGAGGATGGGGGGGGGGATCATGTAGCTCCTGCAGGCTAATCCATCCCATAAACTTACTAGACTCAATGGACATGGTGGGGTATAATTATTATTATTATTATTATTATTATTATTATTATTATTATTATTATTATTATTATTATTATTACATTTCCATCTTTTCTTTGAGTCTGAGAAAAATACGTTTTGGGTCTCCTCTTCGCCCTCACTCCAGGCAAAAGCCTGCCTTTCTAAAGTAACACAAACATACTTAGGAGCTTTGTTAGAGATGATAATTGCATTGGTACTTTTGTAAGTGGCATGTTGAAGCCAGCAATTTTTTTAATGTCAGCAGAGGGGCCTTTCGGTATTTTTGACATGTCCATTCACTGTTTGAACAATCATCAATGGGGCCAGGAAATACTTAAAAATACTTACAGGGCATTTAACGTTTTGCACATGCTGTCAGCTGCAAGCAGAACTGATACAGGATCTGTTGTTTGTCTTCATTTGCTGGCACTTAAAACCATTGAGCTTTTAGTTTGATTTTGGTGGGCATTTACCAGAAATGATTGACAATGGCATGGCAACAATAGCTACACACTCATGGACACTTCAAATTGGGAGGGAGAAACTTGTAGAATTGTGTTTATCTACAGGAAAAGAGAATTGTTTCCCCCCTCTATGACTGTGACTATACCATGCAGCCACGGGGAAAGAAAGGGGTGGTAAAATGTTACAAATGAAGCAAGGGAAATCCCTACCCTTGCGCTGCTGGGGGAACGAAACCATGTGACAACCATGTAGAATTAAATGGACATAGCTTTATTAACAAGAAAATGACAACAGCAGGCAAACTGCAAGTAAGAAGTGTGGGCAGACGGCATAAATTGCCAAGTGACTAATGAAGGGCAAAAACACCTGGTTTGGGCCATGAGCCATCCAATAGAATAAGTCCTTCTCTTCCTTTTGTAATAATAATAATAATAATAATATATATATATACACACACACACACACACACACACACACACACACACACACACATATATATATATATATATATAATTTTCATTTTTTTAAATAGAATTTTGATACATTAAGATCATTTTAAAATTTTACATTTCTGGAATTGCTGGAATCCCTTACACTCCCCCCTCCCCGATTTCCAAATTTCCCCTTATTTCTTTGCATCTAATTACATTTTTCTAATTTCTTCTTTTATCACATCCCCCCCCTTAACTAATATTACATTATACGTGTTACAATAATCCTGCTAACATTTTTAAGTATACACAGTGGTCTTTAATATATTCTATAAACTTTTTCCACTCTTGATTGAATTTCTTGTCATCTTGGTGTCTGATCCTCACGATCATCTTTGCCATTTCAGCATAGTCCATCATCTTGGTTATCCACTCTTCTTTGGTCAGGACGTTTTCTTCCTTCCGCTTCTGGGCAAGTAACATTCTTGTGGCTGTTGTCGCATACGTAAACAGTCTTTTTAATTCTTTTGGTATTTCATCTCATATCAATCCTAGTAAAAAGGCTTCTGGTTTTTTGATAAAGGTTATCTGAAACTTTTTTTCAGTTCGTTGTATATCATTTCCCAGAAGCCTTTTACTATCTTACATGTCTACCACATATGGTAAAAAGTGCCATCTTTATCTGTACACCTCCAGCATAAGTTGGAGGTGTTTTTATACATTTTTGCTAGTTTTACCGGAGTCAAATACTAACGGTACATCATTTTCATGCAGTTCTCTTTCAATGTACAACAAGCCATAAATTGTAAGTCCTCTTTCCATAACTTTTCCCATAGATTAAAGGATACATTGTGACCCACATACTTTGCCCAGTGAGTCCTGCTCTTCTTTGCCTCCTTCCAAAGAGGAGTTGAGGAGGCATTTTATGGACAACCCCTGCTGATCAGCATTCAGCAGAGTACATCCAATGGACCCAAGGACCACCTCAATGCAACTCGCCTTGAGCCAGCCTTGAGGTGTGTTGCGACCATCAATCATCTTGTAAGTGCCTCAAGGTACCTTGCCAGTAACTCACCCTACCTGCAATTCCCACCCAATGAGCCAGATCACAGCCTAAGGGTGGAGTAGGCCAAAAAAGAGGAGCCCACAAGGCCAGGTTAGGAAGCCCTCTCAAAAGTTCACACTCAGCCCCTCCAAAGGAGCAGCTAGCCAAAGCGCAAGTTGACACTAGGAAGGGAGGATGCAGTGGTATGCCAAAGAAGACCGACAACAGTGTAGCATCCCAACTCCACCATCTGCTGCACATTCCCTCAAATTTGCTTCCCACCAAACAAGGTAAAGCAGCATGATGCAACAAGGGGGAAGACTGCATGGCCACTGGGCAAATAATAAGCAAATTAAAGCTCAAATATCTGAAATCCAGAGTGAAGGACCTTCAGTTTCTGAGCCAGTCTAGGGCCATCAAGCCATTTCCCCCAAAACCATGCCTACTCACCCATCAGCTGCTACCACTGCCTGCACCTTCAGATCTCTGCTGCTTCCTGGCTACTTACAGGAGAAGCAGAGCAAAACAGTCTCCCCATTTTAAAGGTGGGTAAGGATTCTTCTAAGGGTTCTTTGCTACTTTATTTAAAGGAGCAAGTTGTTGTCTTATAAGTGGAAATGAAACACCCTTTGTCGCAGCCAATCTGACTTCAAGGACATTTTTATCCACATAATATGGTGATTTTGTTTAACATAGTATAAGCAAATATTTTTCTGCTTTGGGACAACTGTGTTGGGGGGGAGAGAGAATTGAATCCTGCCATTTCTGAATAAATGCCAAGCAGTGACATTTTGGAATAATTAACTTTTTATAGGAGGAATAACCATTGATTAAGCAATACAAGATAAAGGACAGTATAAAATAACATGGGCTGGAGGTTTGTCATAGCCACACCATTGTCATTTCATTTCATTTATTTAAGTTTTTTGGGGGGGAGGGAAGCAAAATGTGTTTGTTTCACATGGTATTGCAAACTTGGAACTTGGCTCTCTGAAGGTTGCTCCATTTTGAGCCAATTATTTTGGCTGGAACAAAATAAAATCCTGTATTTGCATTTCTGTGAAGAACAAGCTTTTCATAGACAGATTGTGGGATTTACTGCCACGCTTTGGGGTCTGCAAATGCCATGGCTGTGACATTCCAAACTTGGCATGAAACTGACCTGGAAACGATGCCTTATGAGGAATGGCTAAGGGAGCTGGGCATGTTTAGCCTGGAGAAGAGGAGGTTAAGGGGTGATATGATAGCCATGTTCAAATATATAAAAGGATGTCATATAGAGGAGGGAGAAAGGTTGTTTTCTGCTGCTCCAGAGAAGCGGACACGGAGCAATGGATCCAAACTACAAGAAAGAAGATTCCACCTAAACATTAGGAAGAACTTCCTGACAGTAAGAGCTGTTTGACAGTGGAATTTGCTGCCAAGGAGTGTGGTGGAGTCTCCTACTTTGGAGGTCTTTAAGCAGAGGCTTGACAACCATATGTCAGGAGTGCTCTGATGGTGTTTCCTGCTTGGCAGGGGGTTGGACTCGATGGCCCTTGTGGTCTATTCCAACTCTATGATTCTATGACCCAGCCCATGGAAGATTACAAGATATGCAAATGAAAATGGATAACAAAAGAATCAGAGGTAAGTTGAGCAAGAGGAGTTTAAAATCTCCACTCATTAGCAACAATAAGCCTTTAATTTAGAGAATGAACTCTGATGGTCTTATTCTGTTACTTTAAGACACAAATATAATCGGTGCCTGCTGAGAAGTCACACCATATTTTATAGCAGTATAATTCAAGCATCTTAAAACCAGTGCAGAGTCAAGCTTAACTAGAGGACAGCTAACTTGACTTGGCTTTGTGGTGTATTTTAAGTGGACGCAACAAGAAAGTGTCTTTTGATTTGCAGTTCATAACAGAGAACTTATTCATGACTGGTTTGGTGATGTATGAAACAAGAAGGGACAGTCTTGCCCTCTGCAGTCTTTCCAAAAATGACAGCCCAAAGGAAACAGATTGCATGTGTATTAGGAATCAAGTACACAAATACACATTTGGCTCAGGTGATCTGCTTTGGTAGTTAATGGGGCCTGAGTGCATCCCATTTCACAAAGTACAAGAGAGGTCCTTGTCATAAGTAGCTTCTAAGCTAAAATTCCATGGAGAAGAAATAATAGGCGAAGGGAAAAGAAACAGAGGCCAAGTTCAGGGCTGGCCCAAGACGTCTTGGCACCTGAAGTGAACCACAGCTTCCACCAGGGGGGGGAGTAAGTGAAAATCTACAGTGGTACCTCAGGTTAAGTACTTAATTCGTTCTGGAGGTCCGTTCTTAACCTGAAACTGTTCTTAACTTGAAGCACCACTTTAGCTAATGGGGCCTCCTGCTGCTGCTGCGCCGCCGGAGCCCGATTTCTGTTCTTATCCTGAAGCAAAGTTCTTAACCTGAAGCACTATTTCTGGGTTAGCAGAGTGTGTAACCTGAAGCGTATTTAACCTGAAGTGTATTTAACCCGAGGTACCACTGTACATCAGAATCAGGTGGGGAGTGAAGATCTACATTGAGAACAAGGGTGGAATAAAGATCTACATCAGGAACAAGAAGGTAAATGAAGTTCTACATTGGAAATGGGGGAGTCAAATCAACCTTACATGACTGTCGAAGTGGAAATCAAAAGCTGTTGTGGCCTCTGAATCATGCCTGGTAGCTGCAGGGGCAGCCTCTGTCATTTCTTCCCTTGGGTTGGGAGGAGACCAGCAGCACCTCCTATTTCCCAAGAGGCCACTGCTGAGGCAGCATGTTGGGGGCTGCTGAAGAGGCAGCAGATCCACAAAGCATGGTGCAGCTGTACCAGCATGGAGCTGCTGCAGCAATAAGCTCCATTCAGGTGGATTCTGTGTCAGTTCAGCCTTTCAGCTCAGAAGACCCCATCATGGAGGGTTCACTTCAAGATCCTGTTGGTGGGCACCCCAAAGGCAGTACTTTTGCCCACCCACTTGTATTCAGTTCCACCACCAGCCCAGCACAATGCAGGTTTGGGTGTTAGTGCAAGACATTTAGCACACATTTCATGTCTTTAGTTAATGCCCATTTTAGTTTCATGTTAATTTCTTTACTGACCAACAACTACAAGAAACAATTACAACTTTATCAGTGTCATATGATGTCGATGTCTTAGAAATCCTTCTTCTTAAAAGGAGGAAGAGTGAGGAAAGTACCGTATCTAAAAAGACCTACATCCCAAGGCTGCTTTCTGCTCCTCCAGCCCATCTATCTTTCTAGTGCAGACATGCAGAAAGTGTAATCAAATTCATGTTTCCAGCTAATAGTTGTCCTAAATAAGCAGCTTTGACTCAAGTTTTGCCACAATGCGGTTTATTCTAATTTCTTAGAGTGATGATATATCAATTAAAACTAATCCATCTTCCAAGTAGGAGCTGTTTCAGACTCCTTTTATCCCGAGGAAGGGAGTGCATGAATCAGTAATTACAAAGCATTGCTCAGCTTCCCCCACTTAACTTTCATCTTCTGAGGAGATTAATAGCCATCCTTGGGACACCAGCTGCTTTCTATTTATCAAAGGGATGCCAGCGGCTGGCAGCTCTCATGAAAGACCAAGGAAAACTCTCTGTGTGTAGTGAGTAACATCCTTGAGATCTTGCCTGGGCAGTGGGGGAGGGGGAGAGAATCGCTATTTGTACATTATTAGTCAGGTTGTCCCAAGTAGTTTGTAGATATGATCTTGTGAGTGACAGAGCAATCACAGAACCTTTCCTTTCCTTTTCCTCACCGTGACATTCAGATCCATCAGCCAGTCAGGCTTAAGGGCAATCAAAAACTCAATTTTTGATTCGATCTTCTCACATTCATGACTCTGTTAAGAAAATGTTGCCCTTCTCTTTGAAATTCAAACATAACTGCCCCATTGGTTCACATGCGCCTCCTCTGAAGAGTTGGTATTACTAGATAGGATGGCTTGATCAGCAGAACCATTGGGATGGTTCTAGCGCTTTAATGTTATAAAACATGCCTTTGGAGGTCAACAAGGCTTATATTCATAAGCTACATGCATTGTTTTGTTTTCTTCACACCCAATTCCATTTGACACGCTACTCTGCTGTCGGTGCCATCCTACAATGAATTTGCATGGGAATTAGTCTTAGCCTGGAAATGCACTCAGAATTATCACTTGATGAAAAAGGTGACCAGGTCTTTTCTACTTAATTTAAAGCCCAACACATTGGTGTTCACTCAGTGATTTACAGTATCGAAAGCACATTGCCTAGTTCTTGAATGTGTACAGTAAATTGCCATGAAATAGCTTTATTTCTGTTCTTGTTCCTTTTCTTTCTCTGGGTATTCACGAGCACTTCTTCCACCAAGTGGGTTAGAAAGAGTTCAGACACAGGTCAGTACAAATGAGGACATCACATCTCCTTTTGACATCATTTGTAGCAGACATTGCATCAAACTATGACAATAGCAGTAGCAGAATCAGGATTCTGTCCTAACAACCTAATAGCATAAAAGATTGTGATATAGATCTTTCCTTGGTTCACATCTTAATTTTTGCAGAAATAAAATATCTACATATGTCTATTATATACATATATACATATACGTTCTATATAATTCAAAGCATTTTTACCTGCTCTTCATCACAAATGAAATTTGTGCTACAAATTAAAGCAAATTCAAATACATCAGAGAGGTTCTAAGAACAAGGCAGAAAGCTACAACCAGCCAAATAAAAGAAGCATCATCACTTCCACTAAATAACCCTTGTGAATAACCAGATCTTCAGCTAACATTGAAAGGTTAAGGAGAAAGCACCAGTCATATCTCGGCACAGAGGCACTTCCAAAAGCTAGGGCACCACCACCAAGAAGGCTTTCCTCTGTCATACAGTGGGCCTCTACTAAAGCTGGCATTACTTTAAAGAGCCTCCCTGGGAGATCTTAACAAATGGGTTGGTTTATATATGAGCAGACATTTTCTCAGGTAACCAGGTACAAAGCTGTATAGGACTTTGTAAGCCAGTACAAGTTCATTGAAATTGGCCTGGTAGACATGGGCAGCCAGTGCAAATGTTTCAAAATTCAGGTTAGATGTTCATGGCAAGGGTGTAGCTTCTTCACCAGTTTCAAGGGGACCCCACATAAAACACATTACAGGGTGTTTAGGCTGTTGTTTCCAGTGCCTTTCCCACTGCACTGAGTACAGCAGATAGGCAGGATAAACACAAAATCTCAATAGAGGAAGGCAAATAGGATATAACAGGCATGATTGAAACCTTGAATGGAGAGTAAAGCTGAAGGGTATAACCATCTTGGCTGGCTTTTAGTGCAGGCCCAGGTCATTGTGCCTCAGCTTTCACAGTCACCACCCACCATGACGGTGGGCAAACTAACTGTAATGGATAATTACACTGGTAGGTTTGGCGGCAGCAGATATGTTCTATGATTTGGATAATATTTTATTCTCTTGCTGATTGTGCTGTTTTAAATGTGAATTTTATGTTGACTTTCTTCAGTAATGTTTTATTTTGGGTTGTTTTATTTGATGTTTTAATGTGTTGTAAACCCCTTTGAGATTTTTTTCTCTTAAAAATATAAAGCGGTATAGAAATGAAAGGGATAATAATAACTTATTCAAAAGAAACAGACTTAACAGGGGGAGAAAGGAAGAGCTGCTTTCTATGTAAAGGTTGTGTGTACAAATGGATACAGACAAAGCTGCAAAGCTGAATGCAGTTACCTATAGTGCTGGGAATCAAATACAGTTTTAGAATGATAAGGCAACTATCAGTGCCTCAAGCCACCAGAACGTAACCATTCCAAAAATCATGGGGGAGGAGGTGGAGGAAGAGACAACTATTTCTATATCATCTATCTGTCATCATTTTCTGTGCATGGTAATCAGATTACAGTTTGTAAAATAGTTTGTTTTTTAATGACTCCAAGTTGTGACAGGAAGCTTAGCAATCGGAAAGAGTCTAATATTGTTACATAGGTTCTGGTCATCCACCATACATCAGGGATACAGGATAATCTCATTATCCCTTCCTTGTACAGATAGTTTTCTCCTGTTATGTTGATGATTTCCAGCACGTTTCACGTAAGTTTTATTTTCTTTTTTTCTCGTGGTACCTCCTTCTTGGAAATAAAAATACAATTTGTCACTGGAAATGAGATAATCATGTATCGTTTTGCTTTTTTATCATTATCTGTATTGCATTACAGTACATCCCTGGGCAATTTGAGTACTTAGGTTGTGTGGAAAATACAGCAATGGACTTTTCTGGACGGGGCATCTGCATATTTCAGTTTCATTACCTTTCAGTGCATAAGGGTGACATACTCACATTAGCGAAGACATTGTAGTCAAATGATTGCAGCAGGAAATTGAGTCAGGCTTCTGTATTCTATTAAGGATTGGGCAAACTAACTGTAATGGATAATTTATCTGATTAACTTGTTTCTTCCCCCAGTGTGCTTTTTAAATGTAAGTTTAATGGTAATTATTTGGAAAACACTTTGTACAGAAATATTTCAGCCTATTAAGTTCACTTGAGTTTAATCCTTACATTTCTAAAGGTCATAAAGGAATAAAATAACATATTGGGAAAGGCAATGTAATGAACTCATTTATTCAGCAGAACCTGCATCTCGTTTCATTCACAGCTAATGAAACATCCACAGCCGAGGAGGCAGTCTAAAACTAGGGATAGGCTTCATTTCCCCCCTGGTTGGTTGGCAACTCCAGACCCGTACACCTGAGGGCTTTCTAATCAACCCTTCCACTATTAATGCAAAATAAAAGCCCATTAACATTTGCACAATCTAGTAAGTGTTCTCATAGGTCTGTACCATAACAGTTTTCAAAAGAGAACTCATGAAAGCCTTGTTCTTGGTCATGGCTCCTTCTCCCTGAGTGGCTCCTGCCCATCACGTTGTCAAGCTTGCAACCTCCTTGTCTCCCTCCTCCTTCCTGATCCTCTTATCACTCCTTGGAAGTTTATGAACCTCTCGGGCAGCTGAATGTTCACCTGTTCACTCAGGCTTTTCCTGCCTATTAGTGCCTGAGCCTGCTCTGTTTACTAGGGTACTAGGCTGCAATTATAAACTTATCCAGCCCAGCAGGGCTCCGCAGGATGGTGTGGCTGCAGTTGGCAGCCAGGGTGGAAGGTTAAGGGGTGGCAGCATATTGGTCCAAATTGGGACCAATATGCTTCCACCAATTCCATCACATGACAGCAGAAGGCCACCTCATGATCTAGTAGATCCTTGCTAGACTAAAGCCTCAAGTGCCAGTCACTGCCCCATGCTCCAGTTGCTTACTTTGGAGTACTTGGGCAGGAGAAAGAGTTGGGTAACAGCAGACACTCCAAAGGGCTGCTTTGGAGGTCCCAACAGAGCATCTTTTCCAACTAGGGCTGGAAATGATAGTGCAAGTCCCATCACCAGTGAGAACGGATGCTCAGAATGGGTATCACTTGCGGATGCTCAGAATGGGTTCACTTGCAGGGAAGAGGTAAGCCTTGAGTAAGTGCTTGAACAGAGCACTCAGAAAAGGTTTGAGCTCTTGCAAGCACTCAAATCAGATCAAGTGCTCAGAAAATTCAACCCATTTAAGTGATGCTTGTGTATCCATAGTAATTGAAGAATAGTGTCTATTGTGGTGTGCCAATGAAAAAGAACAGGAACACCTTCTTTTGTAAGGGATTTTTTTGAGGTAGAACAAGAACATAGGAATTAATTTGCTGGATCATCTAATCCAGATCTGTCTTCAACTGTGGAGCTGACTCTCAGAAACATGGCATGTGGTGATACTTTGAATTAAGCCAAAATTTGCCTATTAAGCTTAACAGGCCTGTTTGCAGGTTGCTAAGTTGCAGCCCCCATTTTGTCTCAGCTTCTGGAAGGGGGATAAAGTTTGCCACGTATGCTGCTCATCCCTTCACCTATATCTTATGTTGCAGTTGGCAGCCTTAGTGATCCTCAGAGACACCCCCCCCCCCGCCGCCTCTTTCTTCTTATAGTGCGAGTAGTCTGGGAAAGTCTCCCAGCATTGCCTAGGCAACTCCTTCCTGTCTTCTGTTCAGCAGCACAGTGTGGGAAGGTAGGAAAGACTCCACACCGCCTAGGCAACAAAGCAACTCGTTCCTCTGTTCACTGTGGCTGGGGGAAAAACTAAAGACAACACAGAATTAAATAAAGGTACATAGGCATTTCAAGAGCGGGTCAAAATATATTAGGAGTTATTTTTCTGAGAATTTTCTTTTCTGTCCCCACTCAAAATGTTGAATTCTACCGCCACCTCAACCCCAAGAACAGTTGATAAAATACTCCTGCAAATACTCTCTCTTGCCACCCACGAATAGCATGGATAATTTTGGGAGACCATTTTCTCTCAACCCTAAAATAAATGGATGAGCAGAATGCCATCTGCCTCAATTCTTAGCCTATCCTATATAGGCTCCCATAGTTGTATTGATGGGGGAGCAGGTCGATTTGCACAAAGGAATGTGTGATTGTCCCTTTCTTCACCTGCAGTGAGTGGAGGCACCCACAATTTAGACATTCTCGTGGAACATATCGGAGCTGTTCCCAGTCCTGAAAGCCTAGAGCAAATCTCTAAATGCAAGAAGTCTACTGTGCATGTATTACCATATATTATTGTGTGTGTGTGTGTGTGTGTGTGTGTGTGTGTGTGTGTGTGTGTGTGTATTATTACCTTTATAGTGAGATGGCCTAGAATCTTTAGATTTTCTTCCTGCTATATATTTTCTTGTGTATGTGGCTTTCTGAGGGATGTGTGTATGTGTGTGTTTGTCAAACATTTCAATACAAGGTTCACTGGGATGATGCCAAGTGTTTATAGTCTTTGATTTTCTGTGAGCCCTCAAGCCATGGCTATAGTTCCCTGAATTCCAGACTTTTGTCCATGAAGTAAGCCACCACAGAATATAGGAAGTGATTAATGTTCATGTACTGCTACCCTGAGGACCTGACCTTGGCACTAGTGGGACCTGACTTGGTAGGGGGGGGGATCCCTATCTCATCTTTCCTTAGCATTAGTCACTGTAACCACCACTTGGCCTAGATGTTGAGCAGCTAAGTGAATCACAAAGCTATCTTTTATCTTCAGCACACATAAATTCTCCCATACATAACCTTTACAAATAGTAGGAGCATGTGGGCTGGGTGGGAGAAATGAAGAATGCATAATGTACGGTTATTTTTCTTCTCTTTCTCACAAGGGACTTTTGTTTCTAAATAGCTCTGCTGTAATATTAGCAATTACATGAATCATGCCACATGGTTTTAACTTTCCTGGTTGTTATATAACGATAGCTTAGTAGTTTTAGAAATAAGCTTTCATTATGAACAGTGAAACTGTTCAATTATTCAATATTCTTCCCCCTCTTTTTTGGAGAGGAAGCTATTTTTCTCGTATGGGGTGCTATAAGACTTGAACATTGTGAATTCTAAAAACTGACCTGAACTGTGTCTCCAGAACTAATATTACTATCAGCCTAGTTATGTTTCAGCTTTTGCATTTCTCCTAATATTGCCATGGAGTTCTTGGCTCAAAAGAAATACTATGTGTTTAAAAATGTATCTTGAGAGAAAATACATTTAGACAACTGCATTTTGTGACAAAATCTGCTCAAAAGTCTATCTCAAAATATCTAAAGCAAAGTTTTGTGCAATGGTTATTTAATTCTCAGATTTTGGTAGAAATTGGGACAGAAGAGATTTATGAATGAATAGCTGTGAAATTAACATGTACTGCAAACAGATTAATTGGTCCATCCCTATTCATGTCTGCTATTTGTATAATTCTTGGCAAATTATCCTGGTTAATCTGTGCACATTACACCAGCACTTAACAAACCATGTGATGTTGTATGTTCTACCTCTCCCTTACAAGTGCCTTCCTTGCTTTTTCGTCAGCTTCTGTTTTCTTATCCAGGTTGCTCTTTTCCTTTCTTTTTAAACCAGGCATCAATGCCAGCCCCTCCACCAATATGATAGTGCACATAAGCAACATGTAAATGAATACTGAATAATCCTATTCATATAAAAAGTCATATCTGTATGAATTCCATGGGCCTAATAATTTGTGCCACCATTTGAGAAGATCTGCATATTTCCTACATCATCTAGTTTGATCTCTGATCCCATCCTGCCTGACACATGTCCCACTCAGGAACTCACCTGCTCACATTGCCTGCAAACCCTGAGGTAAAGAGCTGAGAGACAAGTTAATGGCATAGAAGTTAGCATTATTATTATACCTTGATGATCTGCATCAATAAAGAGATGGCAAGAAGCAACCATGCATACACTGAATGCCACCCTGGGCAAGATCACCCCAGCTAGCTAAATCACCATTTACTTACTTACTTATTAAATTTATATACCACCCTATACCAAGAGGTCGCAGGGCGGTTCACAGAAAAGATCACAATACAGTGGTATCTCAGGTTAAGTACTTAATTCGTTCCGGAGGTCCATTCTTAACCTGAAACTGTTCTTAACCTGAAGCACCACTTTAGCTAATGGGGCCTCCTGCTGCTGCCGCGCCGCCGCCACACGATTTCTGTTCTCATCCTGAAGCAAAGTTCTTAACCTGAAGCACTATTTCTGGGTTAGCGGAGTCTGTAACCTGAAGTGTATGTAACCTGAGGTACCACTGTATATAAAATCAAAATAAGAACAATACCCCGCCCCCAAAAGAGCCACATTTTAAAAGGTATAAGATGTCAATCAGGTCAACCAAAGGCATGGCTAAAAAGGAATGGTTTTGCCTGGTTCCTAAAGGTGTATAATGGAGGCATCAGGAAACTTCCCTGGGGAGAGCATTCTACAGATGGGGAGCCATTGCAGAGAAGGCCCGTTCTCATGTTGCCACCCTCCGGACCTCTCGAGGAGGAGGCAAATGAAGAAGGGCCTCAGAAGATGAACTCAGGGTCCGGGTAGGTTCATATGGAAACAGGCAGTCCTTGAGGTATTGTGACTGTGTTGACCACAGCAAACTATGGCAAGTTCTTAAAGAAATGGGAGTGCCTGATCACCTCATCTGTCTCCTGAGAAATCTCTATGTGGGACAAGAAGCTACAGTTAGAACTGGATATGGAACAACTGATTGGTTCAAAATTGGAAAAGGAGTACGGCAAGGCTGTATATTGTCTCCCTGCTTATTTAACTTATATGCAGAATTCATCATGCGAAAGGCTGGGCTGGATGAATCCCAAGCCGGAATTAAGATTGCCGGAAGAAATATCAACAACCTCAGATATGCAGATGACACAACCTTGATGGCAGAAAGTGAAGAGGAATTAAAGAACCTTTTAATGAGGGTGAAAGAGGAGAGCGCAAAATATGGTCTGAAGCTCAACATCAAAAAAACAAAGATCATGGCCACTGGGCCCATCACCTCCTGGCAAATAGAAGGGGAAGAAATGGAGGCAGTGAGAGATTTTACCTTCTTGGGCTCCATGATCAGTGCAGATGGTGACAGCAGTCACGAAATTAAAAGACGCCTGCTCCTTGGGAGAAAGGCGATGGCAAACCTAGACAACATCTTAAAAAGCAGAGACATCACCTTGCCAACAAAGGTCCGTATAGTAAAAGCCATGGTTTTCCCAGTAGTGATGTATGGAAGTGAGAGCTGGACCATAAAGAAGGTTGATCGCCGAAGAATTGATGCTTTTGAATTATGGTGCTGGAGGAGACTCTTGAGAGTCCCATGGACTGCAAGAAGATCAAACCTCTCCATTCTGAAGGAAATCAGCCCTGATGGACTGCAAGAAGATCAAACCTCTCCATTCTGAAGGAAATCAGCCCTGAGCGCTCACTGGAAGGACAGATCGTGAAGCTGAGGCTCCAATACTTTGGCCACCTCATGAGAAGAGAAGACTCCCTGGAAAAGACCCTGATGTTGGGAAAGATGGAGGGCACAAGGAGAAGGGGACGACAGAGAATGAGATGGTTGGATGGTGTTCTTGAAGCTACCAGCATGAGTTTGATCAAACTGCGGGAGGCAGTGGAGGACAGAAGTGCCTGGCGTGCTCTGGTCCATGGGGTCACGAAGAGTCGGACACGACTAAACGACTAAACAACAACAACAAGGCTTTATAGGTCAAAACCAGCACTTTGAATTGGGCCCGGAAACTAATTGGTAGCCATTGCAGTCAGACCAGGAGTGATGACTACAAATGAATTTTATCTCCCCATATTTTAGAGCAGCAGGGATGGGGAATCTGACATCCGCACCCCACCAACACTGTCTCTCAATCTGCAGGGCACACTCACCAGATTTAGCATCTTCAGCAATGGGAGGAAATCTCTCAAGGGGCTTCCACTGTTAGGGTGGGGCAAAGTGACCACCCATTCCCAAATGGCCAAAAGCATATTGCATGAGTTCATTTCCATCAAACTAGAAGTGACTGCTGTATTTTTATTTTTATTTTTATTTTTTGCAACAAGCCTCTGGTGAATCAAGTAGTAGTAGCAGTAGTAGGAATGGTAAGTAAATAAATGGAGGGTGTGGCATGGTCTAAATAAGAGCCCGCACCTTAAAACCTCACCTTGGCAAAAATTTGGTGGCAACTTTAAAACTATTTTGCTAAAGCTGAAGATGATCAACTAAGGAATGGTCTCAATTTCACCCACAAGGCCATTTTCTCCAAACCATGCTCACTTGCCCTACACCAGTCATCACATGTGACATCAGATGTGGGGCAGGTAGAGACATAGCTGGCTCAGCTATATGATTAAATTCCCTATGGGGAAATTGATAGCACAGCCAATTCCTGCAGAAAGCAGGATTGAAGTCACTGCCATCATAGGCAATGGCTTCCTATTGACCAGCTGTTTTTCAAAGCACCACAGGGGGCTCTTTGCAAGTCCCAATGATGTCATTTTGATGTCAGGTGATTGACAGGCTGGTGGCCCTGCCCACCTGTTCAATTTGGCCAGTGAGAGGTAGGGGAGCTAAGGATTTACCCCTGAACTTAAACCCACTGTAGTGGTTAAGCAACACAGATTGAAAGCAAGAAATATTGTTCTTTAAAGTATGATTTGTTTCCATCATCTTGATGACTGAGTATTTCAATGAACAATAGACATGAAATGCATAATTTATTTGAATAAACAACACAAAGAACCAGGAAGATATTTTAAAGACATCTCTAGGAGCATTAATGAATTCTTCGGGCCATTATCCACTGGAGTTATTAAAGATCACAAATGAGAGGAAATAGAAAGGCGGGGGGGGGGGATTTTTGTGATGAAGAAAAAAGTAGTATGCCTGTAGTAACCAAGTCACATTAGCTGGGAAAGTCTGGGAAAGTGAATGAAATATAAAAGGGATAGATTGCACATATTCTGTTTAGGTTGGAAGGCATGCAAAAGCACAGAAACAGCTTACTCTACAAGCAATCCAGTTTAATTTTTAATGGCATGTTATGATCTGAGTGTCATAGAAGTACATTTCTACTTTCTACTTAGTTTGTTGGTTTTTTGCTTTCCATATTCATGGGAGATTTTCCAGAAAAGAAGGGAAATGAAAATATTGCATTAAATGATCAGTAGTGGTGTAGAGGCCTTACTTGGATGTTATAAATGGCTTTTGGAGTGCTTATTAAGGTAATGTAGACAAGTTTCTGACCAGGTTTAATCACTGATCAATATATTGCCATATCACACTACATTTTAAACACTGGGAAAGAACCGTATGGTTCCAATTTCATCAACACAAAACTTAGACTTTTTCTGGACACAACTAACATGGACATTAGCACTGAACTTCCATTAGATGCTCCAGACATCGCTTTTATGTCATGTAAAAGATCGCCAAAAATGTGAAAATGAACATTCAAGGAAATGTGATGACGATGGAATGAAGTGCTGTCTGAATGCAAGCTACGTGTTGTAGCCATATAGTTTCCTTAACTATCAGGCCTGCAATAATCCCCCATATTTAACACATGCAACAACAAAGATTCTAAGTGCCAGTTGTTAGAAACAAATGGCAGAAGACAATTTGCTTCCTGTGTTGTTGTGAATGCCTATTGTCAACTGGCTGACTACTAAATAGATCAGTGGCTCGGATTTTAGTAGGCTCTTCCAAGGCAATTCATAGGTCCTTAGTCTTTTTCTTTATTGGCTTGTGGGTGGTGGTGGGAGCTTTTGTGAGCCAACAACATTTCCAACAAATCAGCAATATTACAAAAAAGTGGCAAGCAATTGTGCACACCGCTGGGAGAAGGAAAGAGCAAAGCACATTCACAGCAAATATAAAGTCCTTATAAATCAGAGGAGTGTTCCAGCAATCGGGTAGCCAAATCTGATCCTGAACGCAGTGGTGTGTAAATCAAAACTTAATTTTTAAGATTTACTGACAAGATTTATAAAGCAGAACTCAGCTATACTTATCTGGCTCCTTAGCATCTAACTCGGGAGCAAGATCCGCCATTGTATGAGAGCACACAGCAGCACACGTTAGAAACAAAACAAAGCTCTAGGAACAAGTTATACCTATGCAAAATTCCAAGTCATCTAATATTGTGCCTCAGGACTCTCACAAATAACAATGAGCAAAACTTGAGACTTACTTTCTGTGGATCTGTATGTGAATATAGTTGGAATGTACAGTGGTACCTCGGGTTACATATGCTTCAGGTTACATATGCTTCAGGTTACAGACTCCGCTAACCCAGAAATAGTGCTTCAGGTTAAGAACTTTGCTTCAGGATGAGAACAGAAATCTTGCTGCGGTGGCGGCACACCAGCAAGAGGCCCCATTAGCTAAAGTGGTGCTTCAGGTTAAGAACAGTTTCAGGTTAAGAACGGAACTCCAGAACGAATTAAGTACTTAACCCGAGGTACCACTGTATTGTATATCCATTGCGTCTAGTAAGTTTCTGGGATGGATTAGCCTGCAGGAGCTACATGATCCCCCCCTTCTATCCTCACAAAAGCCCTTCAAGTAGGTAAATAATAATAATAATAATAATAATAATAATAATAATAATAATAATAATAATAATAATAATAATTTATACCCCGCCCCTCTGGCTAGGTTTCCCCAGCCACTCTGGGCGGCTCCCAACAAAATATTAAAAACACAACAAACATCAAACATTTAAAACTTCCCTAACCTGCCTTCAGATGTCTTCTAAAAGTCAGATAATTGTTTATTTCCTTGACATCTGATGGAAGGGTATTCCACAGGGTGGGTGCCACTACCAAGAAGGCCCTCTGCCTGGTTCCCTGTATCCTCACTTCTCGCAGTGAGGGAACTGCCAGAAGGCCCTCAGAGCTGGACCTCAGCATCCTGGCTGAATCATGGTTAGGCTGAAACACTATAACTGGTCCTAAATCACCGAGTGAGCTTCTTGGCTAAGTGGGGATATGTACCCTGGTCTTTCAGATCTTTAGTCCAGCTCTTAAACTACTATGCTTCTTTCCTGCTACAACAGCCCACAAGGGATCTTATACCAATCAAATTTAAAAATCCAAATTTACTTACTTAGGCAGCAGACTTAACTCCATTTACCAGGGAGTAAGCCCCATTGACTTCAGTAAGACTTAGCTATTAGACACGGTTAGGATTGTGCTGTTGCTTATTTTTTATTTTGATATTTTCCCTTTCCTCCAAGGAATTTCAGGTGATGATGTGCATAGTTCCGTCCTAGTCAATTTGTCCTGAAAGCAAAGATGAAGGTTGTGCTGTGATGAACGTTAGACTGAGATGGAGTGACCAGCCCAGGGTCAAGTAATGAGATGTGTCACCCTATTGACTGCCAGAGCTTTCCAAGCCGATGGACTGGCTACACAGATGTCCCCTCCCTCCCACCTCACCCCATGTTTATCTCTCCCAAAGCTTCATGCACGGTGTAAGGAACATGGCCATCCCTGATACGAGTGAACTATTTCATCTTGTGAGCTTCATGGATGAATGGGACTTTGAACCTGAATTTCCCCATTTGCCATCCAACCCTCTAACCTGGGGTTACCGAAGGGAAGGGTGGCACTATTACAGTGCTTACCAGGATGGACAGGGGAAGACAGGAAAGACAGTAAGGAGGTTGGCATGGTGTTCATGAAGTGATGCAGCCAATAGAGCGTTCCCACCACTGTGCCTGCACTGCATCAACCTCCCAACCACCTTACTCCTCTCCTTCCTGGTAAGCAAAATGACATGGCTGCAGGGAGGTCAGGTGTGCAGGGGTGCCCCTTCTCTGCCAGCCTGTAGTGAAATTGCGGGAGACAATTGTATTTCAAGGAGTTAGGTGGCATGTCCCTTTCCCTTTAACATCCCCAGTTTGAGGTCTGCTGGATTCTTGTGTTTCAAACACCTGTTGGGAGTTTATTGGGTTCTTCTGTGTTGCAAGCGCTGGTTGGATGCCGGCTGGAGGTAGTGGGAGACTCTCAGCCGCTCTGTATTAATCATGAGTAATGCCATGTGCACTTGATTACATCAAGACAGGCTATAAAAGCCATAGGTGGGAAGGGGCCCAGTGAGCTTCTGCCCAGATCAAAGGATCTGATGCTGGGGGACCGACGGTTGGGGTCTTTCTTCTGCTGCTCTACCTGGGGCTTTGGGCAGCTGAAGGGGAAAATGGGTAGGCCCTGCCGGGTATGTTTTATGTTATGCTTTGTATGCCTGCTGTTTATTTGTTAATAAAACTGTTTTGGTTCCCCTTCCACCTCCTCATTCCTTTTGTCCTGATATTCTTGGAAAGAACTGTTGTATTTGGCAGTACACAGCCACCATACAATGAAGCAGAATATGACTGAAGCTGGCACATAGGTCGACATTTTGCTGTGTTTAAATTTCCTTTTCCATTTGCCACAGTATACTCCATAGTGTCGAAGGATTTCTTTGAAGGACACTGGGACTGGGCAACAGGCTACTTTTCATTCTCAGTACTTGAGAATCTGTAGTCTTTTGCCTTAATGGGGAATGTAAGCATGGGTAGAGGAACAGGATGTGTGCATTCTGGCCTCATAATATCAGTGTGTGTGTGTGTGTGTGTGTGTGTGGGAACTGACATCGGAGGGAGAGGCGAAGGGGAGGCTCCCAGATGATGCTGGCGAAGGACCCAGCAGCAGGGGGAGAAACAGCTCAGTAGAGGGGGAAGCCAATCAGCGCAACACCAGGGATAAAGGGGGGCAGACGGGGGAATTGGAGAGAGGGCTCCAGGACTCTTCACTGGACATCAGTGAGGAGAGCCCAGGTCCTCCGCTACCCACGCCTTCCCTGCACAGAAGACTCCCGCGCAGTGAGAGGAGGAGGAGACTGGGTGTCAAACAACTTTTATGCTAGAAGAGGTTCAAGAAACGCCCACTGACGGATTCTGCCAGTGACTGAGGCAGCCACCATGAGAAGGGGCTGTGCAGTCAGAAAGTTTTAACAAGGCAAATTAACCGAGAAAGGCACCAGTTTACGCACGAGTAACTCATACCCATTACAGTGTGTAATATTTTTATTTGGTTTTACAAATACAAAGTTATAAAAATCCAACTATATATATATATATATATATATATATATATATATATGTTTTGGTGTCTTCGGGTGTCTTCCCGTGTAAGAGTTGGGGTGTCTAGGCGACGTTTCGACGAGGTCTCACTCGTCATCTTCAGGCTGGTGCTTTCGGCTTCTTGTTACTAGAACAGAGCAGGATCTCAGTGTTTGAGTTCCTATAAATACTGTTGAGGGGGTGTGGTGTATAGCCTCCAACGTTCTGGGCAGATAGGAAGTTCCTAGGTTAATGTGCCTTTTCTTCTTTTGTTCATTAATTACTTGAGGGATATCTTGAGTGATTACTTGAGTGATATTCTGAGTACCACTTAGGAGGGTCATTAGGTGTGGATTAGTTGCTAAAGCTTTCGTGTCTTGACCTCTTGACCTTGTGAAGAGTTTTTCTGAGAAGATGGCTGTACTGCACTTAGTTGTGCTCTGGCTTGGCTTCGTGTATAGGGGCGAGCTGTGGTTTTGTGCCCTGTGCCAGCCAGATCTGTGTAGGGATTGCAGGGGGGTGCAGCATCCGGAGGTGCCACTATGGTTTGGCTACTGGATGGTGTCTGTAATTTATCTGTGGAGAGGGTCTGGGTTTGGGTCTGGTGTGGTTGATTGGAGATGGCGTTCTGTGTGCCTCTGGTTCTGGTGTCGGTTTTTGTGGGGAGGGCTAATTTCCAGATGTCTGGCAGGCGGGACGTGTCGTCACGCTTGTTCATGTTGTGAGGGTGTTTCTCTATCTCGATGGCTTCCATGATTATTCTCTTGTGGTGATGTTCCATGTTAAAGAGCAATTTGGAATCTGCAAAATTAATTTCGTGTCCTGTTTCTTTCATGTGTTGGTAAAGAGAGGAAGTTTTTTCTTCTTTTTTGACGGCATTCTTGCGTTCTGCGATACGTGCATTTATTCGTCTGTTTGTTTGTCCAATGTACGTGGCTGGGCAGACTTTGCAGGGTATTTCATAGACCCCTTGGTTTTCTAACTGGATTTTATCTTTTGGGTTTCTGAGGATATTGGCTATTTTTTGGTTGGTGCAAAAGGCTGTTTTGATATTGTGTTTATGGAGGATTTTGCTAATTTTATCTGTAGTGCCCTTGATATAAGGAAGGAGGGCCATGCCATTGTTTTCTTCTGTGTCTTGGTTTTTGGGGGGTGTTTCTTTTTGGATTAGCTTCGTAACCCTGTTTTGCTGGTATCCGTTGGCGATTAACACATTTGAGAGATTCTGTAACTCAGTTGTCAAGTGGTCTTTGTATCTCTCTTCACACAAGTGCCCATTAATGAAGCCTTGACAGCCATTCAAAACAAATACAATCCCCCCGAATACATCCTGGACCTGACCAACCACTGCCTAACCAACACGTACTTCATCCACAATGGACAAAGATACAAACAGATAGAAGGAGCACCTATGGGATCACCCCTCTCACCGGTCATCGCAAATCTGTACATGGAACACTTTGAAACCAATGCTTTAGACAAGTCAGAACACAAACCCAAACTTTGGCTCAGATATGTTGACGACACCTTTGTAATTTGGCCACACGGGAAGGAAAAACTAGATAGCTTCCTCACACATCTCAACAGCCTACACCCCAAAATACAATTCACTATGGAAATAGAAGCCAACAACCAACTTCCCTTCCTTGACGTCCTAATCTACAAAAAACCTGATGGCTCCCTAGGACACACTATCTACCGGAAAAAAACACACACCAACCGCTACTTACATGCACAATCACACCACCACCCTGCACAAATAAACTCCGTAGCCAAGACTCTCATCTCCAGAACCAAACGCCTGGCTGACAAAGACCACTTGACAACTGAGTTACAGAATCTCTCAAATGTGTTAATCGCCAACGGATACCAGCAAAACAGGGTTACGAAGCTAATCCAAAAAGAAACACCCCCCAAAAACCCCCCAAAAACCAAGACACAGAAGAAAACAATGGCATGGCCCTCCTTCCTTATATCAAGGGCACTACAGATAAAATTAGCAAAATCCTCCATAAACACAATATCAAAACAGCCTTTTGCACCAACCAAAAAATAGCCAATATCCTCAGAAACCCAAAAGATAAAATCCAGTTAGAAAACCAAGGGGTCTATGAAATACCCTGCAAAGTCTGCCCAGCCACGTACATTGGACAAACAAACAGACGAATAAATGCACGTATCGCAGAACACAAGAATGCCGTCAAAAAAGAAGAAAAAACTTCCTCTCTTTACCAACACATGAAAGAAACAGGACACGAAATTAATTTTGCAGATTCCAAATTGCTCTTTAACATGGAACATCACCACAAGAGAATAATCATGGAAGCCATCGAGATAGAGAAACACCCTCACAACATGAACAAGCGTGACGACACGTCCCGCCTGCCAGACATCTGGAAATTAGCCCTCCCCACAAAAACCGACACCAGAACCAGAGGCACACAGAACGCCATCTCCAATCAACCACACCAGACCCAAACCCAGACCCTCTCCACAGATAAATTACAGACACCATCCAGTAGCCAAACCATAGTGGCACCTCCGGATGCTGCACCCCCCTGCAATCCCTACACAGATCTGGCTGGCACAGGGCACAAAACCACAGCTCGCCCCTATACACGAAGCCAAGCCAGAGCACAACTAAGTGCAGTACAGCCATCTTCTCAGAAAAACTCTTCACAAGGTCAAGAGGTCAAGACACGAAAGCTTTAGCAACTAATCCACACCTAATGACCCTCCTAAGTGGTACTCAGAATATCACTCAAGTAATCACTCAAGATATCCCTCAAGTAATTAATGAACAAAAGAAGAAAAGGCACATTAACCTAGGAACTTCCTATCTGCCCAGAACGTTGGAGGCTATACACCACACCCCCTCAACAGTATTTATAGGAACTCAAACACTGAGATCCTGCTCTGTTCTAGTAACAAGAAGCCGAAAGCACCAGCCTGAAGATGACGAGTGAGACCTCGTCGAAACGTCGCCTAGACACCCCAACTCTTACACGGGAAGACACCCGAAGACACCAAAACCTACATTCCTGTACCCGTGAAAATCTACGAAAGCAAATATATATATATATATATATATATATATATATATATATATATATACACGCATATGCAAAGATTTCTCTGAATCTTGGGACTCCCCCCCCCCATGGGATCCCATTTTAAACATTTTAAACTGCATATTCTTTCATACTCTTTTATATCAATCCATATTGTCAATTGTAATTGTTACACTACAAGTACAATCATAATCCTGCCATCTGCTTCCCAATCATCTGCTTACAGTGGTCTCCTAAATAACTTAAAAGTTTTTCCCATTCTTTTATAAAGTTTTTGTCCTCAGAAACCTCTTGGTTTCTGAGTTTTTCAGTCAGTTTTGCCATTTCATCATAGTCCATCAGCTTGGTTTGCCATTCCTCTCTGGTAGGGACATTGTCTTCTTTCCATATCTGGGCTAGTAGCTTCTGGGCGGCTGTTGTTCCGTACAAAAAAGGTCTTTTCTGCTCCTTTTGGATGTCGATACCTGTAATTCCTAATAAAAAAAGCTTCTTTTTTTAACAAAAGTTATTTTAAACATTTTTTCATTTTGTTATATACCATTTCCCAGAAAGCTTTTATCACCTTACAAGTCTATCACATATGACAAAAGGTACCATCTTATTTCTTTTTCTTTCTTTTTTTTTTACAATTCCAGCAGATATTTCTACTTGTCCTATACATTTTTGCCTGCTTAGTAGGAGTCACATACCACCGGTACATCATTTTCATATAGTTTTCTTTCAGAGTACAATAGAGTAAATTTCAGGTGACATCACTATATTTTCTACTGTATCTGCATTTCTTTCTTTTTATGTAACAACTGAAATCAAACCTATAATAGTTTAAATTTTCTCTGTAGACCATAATGTTGAAATGAAATGAACTTTAAGGAAGGCTAAACTGAGGAACAAAAGGAACCATTATATTATCATCTGACCCACCCCCCTTTTTCCCCACTGAGGGGATGCATGAGTGCAAGTTTTATCATTTGGTGAAAATCCATCCAAGAATGGATTTGTCCAGTCTGTTTTAAGGTAAAAATCCTACTAATCCAGAAAATGAAATACAAAGATTAAGTTGCATCACACATACAGCCCAGTATGACTCATTCATTTCACTCATAAGGCACATTTTAAATAAACTATTTTTTTTCTTGTGCTCTCTAAATATAAAAATGTACTCACAGGAATGACAAATTTATTACTGTACTAATTCTGCAATTTGAAGCATTACTCAAAGTCTACCCAACTGTCTAACAACGAATCACTTAAATTAGTTATTTTGATCCAAGTAATGATTCCATAAAATGGGGATTTATGTTAAAATTCCGCAAATAATTTCACTTTATTAGTGACACACCATAAAGTAATTATGGAGCTGATAATTGCAGCAGTGACACCTTTTTTCTACTTGAAGTAAATAAAATAGCATTAAAAAATAAAATAAAATCACAAATATATAACCATTGGCAATTATTAATGTAAACAATTAATTAGAAATTGCAATGGCAAAGTAAATAGCTGTTCCCTGTACAAACTTAATTATGCCTTTTATAAGGGTCAGGAACCCAATCTCACACTATGAATTATTTGAAAACAACAACAAACCTGATTTAGGTGCATTATTTTCTCAACACTGCAAATGGAAGTGAATGGATTCCCAGTGAATAATCACAAATGTGCCTGTACACAAAGCCTCATATTTTGGATTCATTTTTTTTTTTATAAATTTTTATTAGTTTTACAGAATTTTAGAAAACAAACAAACACTTAAAAAGACAAACATACACGTATAATTTCATAACATATTTTCATAAACCTCTTTTCTGGGACTTCCACATACCCCCCCTTTCTGCATCCCAATGTCCATAATTTTATAGCAACTCCCAATTATTACTTTCCAACCTCTGTCATCTTAGTCATCTCTGTATTCTGACCTTATATCACTGTATCCCTTTGTTCCTGAAAACCACAACACTCTAACATTCATTAAGTTTATAATAGTCCTTAAGATAACTTTTGAATTTTCTCCATTCTTCTTCCGCCGTCTCTTTTCCTTGGTCACGGATTCTGCCTGTCATCTCGGCCAATGTCATATAGTCCATCACTTTCATCTGCCATTCTTCCAGAGTGGGTAGATCTTGTGTCTTCCAGTATTTTGCGATGAGTATTCTTGCTGCTGTTGTAGCGTACATAAAGAAAGTTCTGTCCCTCTTTGGCACCAATTGGCCGACCATGCCCAAGAGAAAGGCCTCTGGTTTTTTAGGAAAAGTACATTTAAGTACCTTTTTCATTTCATTATAGATCATTTCCCAGAAAGCCTTAATCTTCGGGCATGTCCACCAAAGGTGATAGAAGGTACCTTCAGTCTCTTTACATTTCCAACATTTGTTATCGGGCAGATGATAAATTTTTGCCAGTTTGACTGGGGTCATGTACCACCTGTATACCATTTTCATAATATTTTCCTTTAAGGCATTACACGCCGTAAATTTGATACCGGTGTTCCATAACCATTCCCAGTCATCTGACATGATGTTGTGACCGACATCCTGTGCCCACTTAATCATAGCTGATTTGACTATTTCATCCTGTGTATTCCATTTCAGCAACAAGTTATACATTCTGGATAAATTCTTAGTACTGGGTTCTAACAATTCGGTTTCTAATTTTGATTTTTCCATCTGGAAGCCAATTTTCCTGTCCTGTTTGAAAAAATCCATTATTTGATGATATTGAAACCAATTTTGTACCTTGTGCTTCAGTTTCTCATAACTTTGCAATTTAAACTTATCTCCATCTTGTTCCAAGATTTCCCAATACTTCGGCCATCCGACCTCCATATTGAGTTTCTTCACTGCCTTGGCCTCCACTGGTGAGACCCATCTAGGGGTTTTATTTTCCAACAGATCTTTGTATCTTATCCAAACATTAAACAATGCTTTTCTAACAATGTGGTTCTTAAAGGCACTATTGACTTTATCATACCATAGATATGCATGCCAACCGAAAGCATTATTGAAACCTTCCAGATCTAAGATGTCTGTATTTTCGAGGAGCATCCATTCTTTCAGCCAGCAAAATGCTGCTGCCTCATAGTACAGTTTCAAGTCCGGCAGGGCAAAACCCCCTCTTTCTTTAGCGTCTGTCAATATCTTAAATTTGATTCTGGGCTTTTTGCCCTGCCAGACAAATTTCGAGATATCTTTCTGCCACCTCTTAAAACATTCCATCTTATCCAGAATCTGCAAGGTCTGGAACAAAAATAACATTCTAGGCAATACATTCATTTTAATCACAGCAATTCGGCCTAACATTGACAATTTCAAATTTGACCATATTTCTAGATCTTTTTTGATTTCTGACCAACATTTTTCATAATTGTCTTTATACAAATTCGCATTTTTAGATGTCAAATAGACCCCTAGGTATTTCACCTTCTTAACCAGTGTCAACCCTGTCTCCTCTTGAAACTTCTCCTTTTCTGTATCTGTTAAATTTTTTCCTAAGACTTTGGTTTTTTGTTTATTCAGCTTAAATCCAGCTACCTGGCCAAACTGTTGTATTATTTCTAAAACCTTTTTCGTACTAGTGTTTGGCTCTTGCAAAGTCAATACTAGGTCATCTGCATACGCTCTTAACTTGTAATGTTTAGCTCCGACCTGCACTCCTTTAACCTGCTGGTCTTCCCTTATCATGTTCAGCAACACCTCCAGAACTGAAATAAAAAGTAATGGGGAAATTGGACACCCCTGTCGTGTTCCTTTTTCTATCTTAAGTTCCTCCGTCACTACATTATTTACAATCAATTTAGCTTTTTGCTCAGAATATATTGCAGCCATACCATTCTCAAAACCTTGACCTACCCCATCCCATGAAGATTCTTTATCATAAAACTCCAAGAAATATTGTCAAAGGCTTTCTCCGCGTCCACAAAGATCAATACTGCTTTAGTGTTTATATTCACCTCTAACTTTTCCAAAATGTCTATCACATTCCTTACATTGTCTGCTAGGTGTCTTTTAGGAAGAAAGCCTGCTTGGTCCCTATGGATCTTCTCCATCAACACTTTTTTAAATCTTTTTGCCAAAATGTCTGCAAAAATTTTGTAATCCACATTAAGTAGTGATATTGGGCGGTAGTTCTTCAGTTGAGTCTTTTCAGTCTCTGTCTTTGGTATGAGTGAAATATATGCTTCTTTCCACGATTCAGGTGTCTTTTTTCCCTCAAGGATCTCATTACAGACTTCTTTTAGTGGTTGAATCAGCCATTCCTTCAGCGATTTGTAGTATCTTGAAGTCAATCCATCTGGTCCTGGAGATTTGCCCAGTTGCATATTCTGAATGGCAGCCTCTATCTCTTGTTCTGTTATTCTCTGGTTCAGATCCATCTTACTTTGATGAGAGATTTTTTGTAATCCATGTTTATCAAGGAATTTGTCTATATCTTCTTCATTTTGCGGGCCTTGAGTATAAAGTTTTTTAAAATAACTCAGGAAGCAATTTCTAATTTCATTGGGTTTAGATATATTCTTTCCATCCACTTCTAGGCTTGTAACTGTATTTAGTTTCTGCCTTTTCTTCAATTGCCATGCCAGAAGTTTGCCACATTTATTTGCTGATTCAAATGTCTTTTGCTTCATCTGCTTTATCTTCCATTCAATCTCTAGGTTCATCAATTCCATATATTGTGTCTGATATAACTTGATCTCTCTTAAAATCTCCTGGGACTTTGGTTTTACTCTTAATTTTTTCTCTCCTTCCTTTATCTTTTCCAAAATCTTTTCTTTTTTCTCATTTTGTTTTTTCCTTTTTATTGAGTTTTGTTGAATCAAGAAGCCTCGCATCACCGCTTTGCTTGCGTCCCAGATCACTCTTTTCTCGACGTCAGCCCTCAGATTTATTTCAAAATAGTCTTTTAAAGTTTTTTGGGCCTTCGTAAGAATCTCCTTGTCTCGAAAGAGGGTGTCATTCATTCTCCATCTAAATTGACCAGTTGTTGTAAGTTTCATTTCCATCTTCACGGCGTTATGGTCGGAGCAAGTTTTTGGGCAGATTTCTACCTTCTTAATCTTTGGAGCCATACCACTAGTAATCCAGATTTGATCAATTCTGGTCCAGGTCATCATTGCTTGGGAGAAAAAGGTTCCCTCTCTCTCCAGAGGGTTCCTTGTTCTCCATATATCTATCAAGTCCATATTTTCAGTCATTTCAAAGAAAGTCTTAGGAAGTCTCCCTTCCTTACTAATTGTTAGTCTTTGTGCCTTGTCCATATTAGTGGAGACCACGCCATTCATGTCTCCCATAATTATCATATTGTAATCCAGATAGTCCGTCAGGGTTTCATGAAGTCTCTTAAAGAAGTCAGATTTGCCTTCATTTGGTGCATAGATTCCAACAACTAAGAGTTTTTCTCCTTGTACTTGTATCTCCACTGCCAAATATCTCCCTTGTTCATCTTTAAATATCATTTTTGGAGCCCATTTCTCTTTCACATATATTACAACTCCTCTTTTCTTAACTTTATCTGAAGAAACGAATTCTTGTCCTAGTCTTTTGTTTGTAAGTAGTCTCCTGTGGGCTCTAGTTATGTGAGTTTCTTGTAGGCATATCAAATCCAGCTGTTCTCTATTCAATATATGAAATACTTGTCTTCTCTTCAGAGGCCCATTGAGCCCATTACAATTCCAACTGAGGAATTGCAGAGCCATCTTGTTATTTTCCTAAGGCTCCTCCAACAGCTCCAAGTTGTTGCTCTTCTTCTGATGGTGGTAGTTTTGGTCCAATCGAGAGATTCAGAATATCTAGTGCTCTCCTCTGTTCTGCGAGTATGTCCACAGTCCCCTTCTGCAGGTCCTCCTGATTTCTTGCCAAGAATTTGTCTTTATCTTGAATTGTCTTTATTTTCACCTTCTTTGCCTTGTAGTCGAATGACAATCCTTGTGGAAATTCCCACCTGAAGCGGATGGAATTTTTCTTTAACAAAAGAACCAGGTCCTTGTAAAAGTTTCTTAAATCCAAAATGTATTTTGGGATGTCTTTAAAGATCTGTACAGTTGAGTTGCCAATTTGCAGGGCCTTTTCAAAATGTAGTCCTAATATTTTGTCTCTTTCCTCCTTGGATCTAAATGTAATCAGGCAGTCTCTCGGAGTCTTTCTGTCCTGCTTTTTACCCAGTCTAAAAGCTGTTGTAATTTTAAATTCGTCTTCCTCCAGATCCCAACAGTCCACAAACTCCCGTGTCAGGTATTCCGCAAGGTTGTCCCTCTCATTCTCCGGAATCGATCTTAATTTCAAATTTCTCTCTTTTCTCTGTAACTCCCACAAGGCCAAAGTTGCGTCATGCTCATAAACCTTCTTAGCAATCGGCTCTAATTTCTCTTGCGTCTCTCCAGCAACAGCTTTAGCATTTTCGGCAATTTGACGTGTAGTAGCGTTTTCCTCCACCAATTTATTTATAGATTCTGTGTTCTGGTTTAGTCTTGCTGATATTTCTGTTAATTTTTGTGTATTTTCTGAAGTCTGTTTTGTCAAAGACTCCAGAGTTTGATTTATCTTGAGCAGAGCGTCTGTCACAGCTTCCATAGAGGCAGCTGCTCCTTTTTCTTGTTCTGTTGCTCCTGCTGGTCCTGGAGTTGCAGCTGAAATTGAGCCTCTTTTCTTTGTCTGTTGCTGTTGCAGCTGTTGTTGTTGTTGCCTAATTTTGGCTCTTGTGACAATCTCTTCTTGTGCGCCACTCATGTCAAGGTCACTTCCCACGGGAGCTGTTTCCCGTTGGAAAATTCCACTGTCCTAGGCCGTGCCGAACTTCACTTTACCCTCTAGGGGGAGCAAATCAAAATGGCCATAAAATAAAGTATCCAAGTACGAGAACAAAGGAGAATGTCCAAAGATATAAAAAAGAAAGATTAACACAGTCAAAGTCAATGTTACTAAAAGCTTGTAGCTGCAAATTGCCACAGTTTCTTTATTCTTGTAATATACTGTAACCAGTCACTGTGTAAACTTTGTGTCACAGTATCACTCTGCAGGCAAGAGTCAGTTCAGTGACGTATTGTTCTAAAGAGGCAGACCGTTTCGTACTTTCAATAGTTAAGACAGCGGAGGATTTTTACTTCAGGTGAATCATGCAGTTATTAAAGTCTCATTCACCTCCCCTCTGCCCTGCTAGCTGGAGGGGAGATCTAAGGTCTAAGTGTCCGGTTTGGTTAATTAAAGAGCGGGTTTCAGCGGATGCAAGTTTAAAGTTCCGTTGCTTTCACTTTCATGCAGTCGGGGGGAGGCAGACTTCCTTGATTTAATCTCCCGCTTTTAGCTCAATTTTCAAAATTTAAAGGGTCCCGATTATTTTTCAGCTCTTACTCACGGGAATTCAGTCCAAATTTTCTTTTCAGGAAGGAATCGGCGCTCTCCGCTTATGGCGACGCGGCTTCACTTCGCAGGCTGGGTAACGACTCTCAGCACCGCGCTCACTCCCGATGTCGATCCGTAGCCTTTAAAAAGGCTCTTTCACGGTACCGGGGGGCGCAAAGGTGCCCACCGAGTCTCCTTGTTCTCAGGCTTCAGCGCCTGAGACTTTAGGGGTCCCCCGCTCGCCGTAGCGGGTAAGACCCGAACTTGCGAAGCAGTCCCTCTCCGGAGCTCGGAGGCAGGACCGCCATTAAGCGCTGGCACCGACCGGAAGTCCATATTTTGGATTCAAAGCGCAAGCAGGAAAATGTTTATTTGGAGGTAAATCCCACTGACTTCAGTTGGGATTAGGCCCAAGTAAATGTGCAGAGGATTACAGTTGCATAAACCATGGTATAGCCTGGAGAGGTTCTATTTCCTTTGAATGCCCATTTTGTTTGCAGAAAATATGGATACCTGGTTGCAAAAAAACCCCCCCACATTCTGATCTCTTTCAAATTTTAGAACCAGAAGGAGCATTTAAAGCATGGGTAGGCAAACTAAGGCCAGGGGGCCGGATGCAGCCCAATCACCTTCTAAATTCGGCCCGCAGACGGTCTGGGAATCAGCGTGTTTTTTACATGAGTAGAATGTGTGCTTTTGTTTAAAATGCATTTCTGAGTTATTTGTGGGGCATAGGAATTTGTTCATTTTTTTCTTCTTCAAAATATAGGACCAGCCCCCTCCTGAAAAAGTTTGCTGACCCCTGATTTAAAGTGACATTTGCTTACATCTAGAATCTTGGCATGCAGGAAGAAGAAGAAGAAGAAGAAGAAGAAGAAGAAGAAGAAGAAGAAGAGGAGGAGGAGTTTGGATTTGATATCCCGCCTTTCACTCCCTTTAAGGAGTCTCAAAGTGGCTAGCATTCTCCTTTCCCTTCCTCCCCCACAACAAACACTCTGTGAGGTGAGTGGGGCTGAGAGACTTCAAAGACGTGTGACTGGCCCAAGGTCACCCAGCAGCTGCATGTGGAGGAGCGGAGACGCGAACCTGGTTCCCCAAATTACAAGACTACCACTCTTAACCACTACACCACGCTGGGTCTCAAATCGCCTGATGCCCTCTGGGACTACAGTTCCTGTCAGCCCCAGCCATCAGGTGTTGTAGTCCAAGAACTTCTGAAGATCCACAGGTTCAACATCCTTGTCCTAAATGGAGATCTAATGCCTAATCACAAAGTTCTTTACCAACTCCTACAAGCCTGACAAGGAAGTTGGAGAGGATAATACTGAATTCCTGTAGCAGAATGATAGGAATTCCCCCACCCTCCCTTAGTAATGAATTATTATTATTATTTTTTCTCCCTGGGGAAGAAATGTATACCTCTTTTGTTCTGAAGAAATACAGAATTTTGAACAGCCACATTTTTGTATGCACCCCATCCCCTCTTTAAAAATATTCTTTCGGCATTTCGCAGAGAGTTGCAAAATCTATATGTATGGAGCATGGACATGCATTTCTGACGGCTCTGGGAGACAGTAAAAAACATTCTGGGCATGCGTGCATTCTTCCTGCAATGAACATGATTTAGGAATGAAAAGGTAAAGGAGTTTTTTTTACTCTTGTTCCTTTCTTTTTAAAAGAAAGGAACACCTAGCTACTTTAAATGAACTCAAATCCCCAGGGTCTGATGAGCTGCACCCAGGGGTCCTAGAGGAGCTTGTGGGTGTAATCTCAGGGCCTCTGTCTATAATTTTTGAAAACTCTTGGAGACTTATCCTGCAGACTGAATTACCGTATTTTTCGCTCCATAAGACACACTTTTCCCCTCCTAAAAAATAAGGGGAAATGTGTGTGTGTCTTATGGAGCGAATGCAGGGGGAGGCAGGCAGGAATAGCCCCCCAAAGCCGCACACAAGCTACGTGCGGCTCTTGTGGGCTTTTTCTTAGGAGGGAGAAGGGACAGATGCAGCCAGTCAATCCCTTCTCCCTCCTTGTAGAAAAGCCCGCAGAAACCACGCGCTCCTTAAAGGGTGCACGGCTCCTGTGGGCTTTTGCGGGAGGCGGGGGTATTCCCATAGCCCCGCGCAGCCTCTCCCGGCTGGATGCATCCTGCTCGCTGTCTTGGCTTCTTTGCTCTTTGGGGCTGGGGGGCAACGCTCCCCCCCCCACCAGCCCCACAAGGCTGCACGCCTTTCTGCTGCTCCCCGACCTGCTCTTTGGGGCTGGAGGGGGGCTATGGGAGCAGGTCAAAAGGAACCCGAAGCCTCCGGAGGGCAGTGGGAACTCCCACAGCGCTCCGGAGGCTTTGGGTTGCCTTCACTGAAGCCTGGAGAGTGAGAGGGGTCGGTGCGCACCGACCCCTCTCATTCTCCAGGCTTCCAAGGTAGCCGTCTGAAGGCAACTGAATGCACCTTGAGCGGCACCTTGTTTTAGAGGGGGAGAATAAAGGGAAAAAATTCTCCCCCTCTCTGCGCACGCCTCCTGCCACTTCGCTGAAGGGACGGTGGGCATAGAGGGGGAGAATTTTCTTTTTCTTTTTCTCCCCCTCTAAAACAAGGTGCGTCCTATGGTCGGGTGCGTCCTATAGAGCGAAAAATACGGTATCCTTCAGACTGGAGGCAGGCAAATGTTATCTCCATCTTCGAAAGCGTGTATGTGGGGTGTGTGTGGAGAAGACCCAGGTAACTACTGACCAGTCAGCTTGACGTCAAAACCAGGAAAAGTCCTAGAACAGATTATTAAGCAGTTCGTCTGGGTGCACTTAGAAAAGGATGCTGTGAGTACTAAGACCCAGCATAAGTTTCTCAAAAACAAGTCATGCCAGGAGAATCTCATTACTTTTTTGATAGAGTTACAAGGGGTATGCTGTTGAAGTAGAGCATCTTGATCTCAGTAAGGCTTTGGACAAAGCCCCTCATGATATTCTTGTGGAGAAGATAGTAAAACAGTTAAGTAACTGTTAGGTGGATTTGAAGCTGGTTGACTGACCAAACTCAAAGAGTGCTCACTAATGGTTCCTTGCCATCCTTGAAAAAAATGACAAGTAGGGTGTTGTTGTTCAGTGTCTTTATGAACAACTTAGAAAGAGGAATTAAGGGGATGCTCAGCCAATTTTCAGATAACGCCAAACAGGGTGGGGTAGTGAATGCTGCAGAAGATAGAATCAGGATTCATATGACCTTAGAAAGTTGGAGAACTGCACCCAAATTAACAAAATGAATTTCTATAGGGACAAATACGAGGTTCTGCACTTAGGAAGAACCAGCTGCACAAATAAAAGATGGAGGATACGTGGCTTGCCATTAGTACATGTGAAAAGGATCTAGGGGTCTTAGTGGACCACAAGCTTAACATGAGCCAACAGTGTGATGCAGTAGCAAAAAAAAGCTAATGCTATCCTAGGCTGGATCAAGAGAAGTATTGTGTCCCAGCCAAGGGAAGTAATAAAGATATTAAAGAGTCTGGCAATCAATCTTTATGAGGAACAATTGAAGATATTTAGCCTGGATAAGAGCAGACTGAGAGGAGATATGATAGACATCTTCACATATCTACAAGGCTGTCACAGGGAAGATGGAGCCAGCTTGTTCTCTCCTGTTCCAGAGGGAAGGACCCAAACCAATGACTTCAAGTTACAAGGAAAGAGAAGTATCACATGTACCAAAGTAGTGTCCAGGTACACACTTGTAATAGATATTACAACTAAACATCAGAAAGAACTTTCTCATGGCAAGAACTGTTCGACAGTGGAATGGACTCTTTCAGGAAGTAGTGGACTCTCCTTCACTGGAGGGTTTTAAGGTTGAATGGCCATCTGTCATGGATGCTTTAGGTGAGATTCTTGCATTACAGAAGAATGGATTAGATTACCTTTAAGGGTCCCTTCCATCTCTACAGTTCTATGACCTGTACACGGTGAAGGAAACAACCTTTGGTGCATATCAAGGCATTTAAATGTCTGGGCACTGCCTGATAAACACCGTGCCCTAGTTGAGTCTGTGCCAGCAGCGTTGCAAATCTAGATGCCATAGAAATAGATTGCATGCCCAGTTGGGAGCAATACAAGTTTCCATAAAAAAAGAGGAGGTTGAGGTGTCACTGACAAAAACATTAAACTGCTGTTAAAGTGAAGATATATCTTCAATGTGTTTCCTTTTTTAATCTGTTTTTACTTCCACACCACACCATGCAACAAAAATAATATTGTTTAAGCTGTAAATAGAAATTGACCCCCTGCATTGAAGAGTATTCAAGGATTCACATAACGTGGTTTTTTTTAAAAAAAACAACAACAACCACAATATAGTATACAAACAGGATGAAGAATATTTTGTTTAATATAATTTTCAATCTACTTTAATATATAATACATTTTTTTCCCTCTGGAGTATTCACTGTTTTTTAAATCTATAATCAAAACAAATTACCCCATTAATTGGATCCACATTTCATTTTTCTTGATTTCGCTAACCCTTCTTCTCATTTACTGTACTTTAGTTTAAGACAAATATATTGTAAGTGTGGTGCATTTGTGGCCATTTCTGCAAAACAACCCCCCCTTCCATTGTGGGAGTTGAACAGAAATAGTCATGTGCATAAAATTGTAGGCAAATGTTTGGATGACATTTTGAAGGCTATGGTTTTGACCCCAAAAAGATTTAAGGGTAATGGGGAGCACTTGTTATGGCAGTGGCAGGGAGCTTCTCCCTACTTCCCCAACCCCTGAAGCATCAACCAGAACACCAAGCATCCCTACCTTACTCCTCACCTCTTCATCTTCAATACAGCATTTTAAAGGCCTCACTCAACAGGGGTCTTGCTGGTGCTCTTGGAAGCCTTAGTTTGTAGCAATATTCTAATTATGCACTGGTCATTGGATTTAAGGTTTCATGATCTAACAGTAGAACATGTGATTTTGGAGGGTCCTGATTATTTGGATATGTTCCAATCTGGATTCTGGCTTGATTTCGAAACTGAAACAGCCTTGGTTGCTCCTGCAGATGACTTAGGCTGAAATATGGATTGGGCTGTATGGGAAATACAACCCAATCAGTTCTAGCCACTTCTCAGTGGTTTTAGATACTATTGATATCCTTATGGGATAACTTGCCAAGTTGGGCATATGGGGCATGGCATTTTAATGGATCCAGTCCTTACTACAGCATAGTTCTGTAAAAGTGCTGCTGTCGGATTTCTGTCCCACCCCATGACCTTTGATTTTTGCCTCTTAAAACTTACCAGTTTTGAGTTGACTGGAAACAGAGCCTTATAAGGAATGGTTGAGGTAGTTGGGTATGTTATCCTGGATAAGAGGAGACCAAGAGGGGATATGATAGCAGTCTTCAAATATCTAAAGGGCTGTCACAAGAAAGATGGAGCAAGCTTGAACCAATGACTTCAGGTTACAAGATAGAGCTGTTAGACAGTGGAATGGACTCCCTTGGAAGGTGGAGGATTCTCCTTCATTGGAGGGCTTTACGCAGAGGTTGGGTGACCATCTGTCACAGATGCTTTAGTTGGGTTCCTGCATTGTAGGGTGCTAGACCAGATGGCCTTCAAAGTCCCTTCCAGTTCTACAGTTCTAAGATTCTGTTACTTCTTTCTCTTCAGGTCTCTGTGCTGCAGGTTTAACATTGTTGAGTAGTTTGTGTGTGTGTGTGTGTGTGTGTGTGTGTGTGTGTGTGTGTGTGTCTGTGTGTGATATGACACATCTTTAGGAGATTAAATGGCTGTTTTTATTAACTGGTTTTGCAAAACTGTTTTGCATAGATCCCAAGATTCATTACATAGATCCCAAGATTCTCATTCTGTGTAGCTCTGTGCTCTCTCGGGTTCAATATGTGCTGCAATTCTAAGCCACTCTAAATAAAGCAAAGCTCCATGCCCTTCATTCAGTATAATAGGGAATGTAAAACAAGCTATAACTTGTCCCCTTTCAACCAGAGAGGATGAAATTTGCAGGTTCATGCGAACTCCCAGACTAAATTAAGGCTGGGAAAAGTAATACGGATTCATTTTTCTCCTTGCTGGGATGAGTGAAGGATTGTTTGTTGCCTTATAATAAGTAAAAAGTAGCTTAGTGGTGTGTATTTGTGCTTATGCATTTTTAGAAAACTTTGCAGCTTCACCTGGGCTCTCCTAATGCTTCTTTTTGTCTTTGAAAAGGCCTTGCCTTGTGAGGCTAGCTAGAATCCTATATGAGTTCTGAAGAGCTCTAGATTTATTTGTTTATTGTTTAAGCAGAACAGTGCAAGGTTTTTGTACAAAACAACAGCAACCCAACAGCTTTTAATTTTTGACTTCACTGTTGTGCTTTAACAGAAACATTTCTTTTTCCAGACATGAACATACAATGGGGACACACACACTTCTTGGTAGTGCCATAGACCTTGAAATACATGACACAGAAACAGAGTAACAGAGTGACACAAGGCTTTGTGGGGCCCTGAGTCAATTTGCTAGGTTTTTAACAATACACTTTGACTTAGGGGGGAAGGAAAGGCTCCTCAAATACTCCAATTTATCTCATTATCCCCCCTCCCATGCAGAGGGATACATTGATGTACACACCTGGTTTTTAATAATGTTGGAAATTATCTTGCATACGTATTAATTTTATGCCACTGAACTGTATTTGTTTGAATCTAATGCTTTAATGTATCTTACGTAATTTTCTTAATCTGTAAGATGCCTTGTGTTGCAGCCTAAGATACATCAAAACATACACATGTTTGTGCCAGTGCCTGTGTGTTACATAAGCTGTAGTCACACAGCAAAGAATATACATATATGAAGCAGACCTTAATCCTATTAAACTGAGTACTTTTGAGTAACCAAACACGAGATCAAGCTCTTCTTTATTTGAAAGATATATTCAAGGGCATATGAACAGTCAGATGAACCACAATCATCTGTTTATTTTGTGAAACATGAACCACTGAAAACTGCACCCAAATTCAAAAAGTTTCATATGATAATACAAATATTCCAGTATTTTAATGATTGCTATATCCATAATTTTGTTTTTCTTTTGTATCCATGTTCAAAGGCACAGGTGTGGAGTTTGGGGTGTCGATTATGAACAGTCATCAAAAGGACCACTTCAAAGAGTCTCCCTCCTTTCCCCAAGAATAAAGAGAACTAAAGCAGGACAATGATGGAAAAGGAAATATTATATGCATAAAGGCAACACGCTAGACTTTGATTATAGAAGAGAAAGCTATACCAATAAACAAAAATAAAGTTTTTATTAACGAAAGTTTTTATTGAGGGGGAAATGCAATCATTATCATTGTAAAGTGACAATGAGGTTTGCCGTGGTTCAAAGGATTGCCATTTCATTTTGAACAAAATGCAGCATTGCCTGCTTTCATGTATACACTAGAATATTGTACTGTCAATCCAAATTAATAGACAGAAGCCATATACTAATAGCAAACTCGGTTTTTTTTGCTGTGGGTTCTTATGTAGCCAGTAGCCACCAGTCACAAGAGGGAGTTATCAGTAGGCTCCTGGCTATGATGCCTGTACACCAAATCCCATTTGTGGGGAATGCACTGGTGAGCAGAAGATTCAATCCTACCAGCTTCTCTTCAGGGAAGGCTCTTGCAAAGCAACACAGCAGGATTATATCCTCCTGCTCAGAGTGCAGTCAAGGGGCTGGGGAAGAGGTGAGGAAGCACAGGATCTCCTTCTCCCCCCACCCAACTCCTTCCCAGCCATAAAAACACAAAGTAAATATTAGTTCATCATCCAAATTATGCGGATCATGTGTTCTCTGGGCCATGATGGGTTGGGTAGGGGCTTAAATTAGGTAGGTGGGTTGTGTACAGCCCTAATGTTTACAGCATTCCTAATTCCTAACTCCCAGTGTGGTCAGTGGTGATGAGAGTTGTGGTCAAACAACATCTAGAGGTCCCCCCACCCCTAAGTTAGTTACAATATGAGTTTCTCCCTGTGGAAACTCAGCAACTTGAAGTACAGTTGTACCTGTAGTTACGAACTTAATTCGTTCAGGAGGTCCATTCTTAACCTGAAACTGTTCTTAACTAGAGGCGTGCTTTTGCTAATAGGGCCTCTTGCTGCCACTGCACCACCGGCACATGATTTCCATTCTCATCCTGGGACAAAGTTCTCAACTCGAGGTAACTCTTCCAGGTTAGCGGAGTTTGTAACCTGAAGCGCTTCTAACCTGAGGCATTTGTAACTTGAGGTACCACTGTACTCTAATTTTGTGGGGTTTGGCTGTGCATCCTTGAAGAAGCACAAGGACTCTTGTTGGATACAGAATGACCAACCATTTGTAACAGTAATGTAGCAAAGGTAGTGCTAAGTAGCCAGTTCAAAGACTAAGGGGTTGCATGAGTGGCATACCACTAAAGCAATAGGAATTTCCTTTCCCTCTCTCTGTACACCTGGATCCCCTGGAGCAGATTTTGAGGGTGTGCTGTGGGCTAAAGGGGAGAGGAAGGGGAAGCCCCATTGCATCAGTGAAAGTCTGTTAAATAAGTGGAGTACACAGCATTGGATAAAACCTTAAGTTTTGTTATGTATAGCAACAATTATAAACATTTTAAATGTAGATAGGTAGCCGTGTTGGTCTGCCATAGTCAAAATAAAAAAAATTCCTTCCAGTAGCACCTTAAAGACCAACTAAGTTAGTTCTTGGTATGAGCTTTCGTGTGCATGCACACTTCTTCAGATACACTTCTTCAGTATCTGAAGAAGTGTGCATGCACACGAAAGCTCATACCAAGAACTAACTTAGTTGGTCTTTAAGGTGCTACTGGAAGGAATTTTTTTTATTTAAACATTTTAAATGTCATGGATGGATCTAGAGGTGTCCTTCAGTAGGTGGACAGAAGGTCCTCCTCCTAATTTCACCCAAGTTCCTGACATCTCCCATCCCTTTTGCGTGATGATAGCCTTTTCACAATATTGTGCAGAATATTTCACAATATCATTAGAATTCCTTCAGCTGGCATAGCTCTAGAGCCTACCCTGTAGCTTATATGTAGACCAAGGCATGTGGTCAGATAATAATTTGTAAAATATAATTTAAAAAGTAAACACTGTGGGGGGGGGGTTCAGTCTCTGGGTATGGATTTTTAAACTATCACATGTTGGAAAGTGGAACATGACAAATTTTTAAGCGCTATATATTATATAGGTTCTTGGTCCAAATTAAAATACAGAAAAGCATATGTAAGAAAGCAACAACAGCAGATGTGGAAGGAAGTAGGAATGCATTCCCAAGACTTCAAATAACTTTTCCCCCCAAGGGTAGTGGTCTTTCTGTACTTTCTCAATGCTCATGGCCAAGAACTTCTAAAAAATGATGCTTAAAATATGGCGACAGCTCTGCTCAAAGCCAATTTAAAAATAGCGACCATCTGAAAGAGAATAGTCTGTTTTCCATGCCTATTTCTGAAATGGTTTAGATTTCAAAAGATAACGTTTTTAGCCATTTGGCATTGAGCTTGCAAAGTCCATTTCCCTTGAAAAAAAGAATTTCACTTGAAACACTGGGGATGTCTATATTTGCTGCCTCTCCTCCCCACTCCACACATTAGACAGCATATGCCAGGATGTGTTTAAGCTACAGATTTCTGGATTGCTGAACTTGCCCTTAACGCCTTTTCGTTTCTCATTCTAGGAACACAAACTGAATAGATGTATATTTGAAAGAAAAAAAAATTCGCAATACTTTTTTTATCATAATGAAACAAGGGATAGGAATTTTGAAGTCAGAGGGAATAACCCCAAATTTTGGAAATATGGATTATATATTGGGAGACTAAATGACTGGCATTGTTCTGGGCTTTCTCCCCAGTTGCAGATAAAGGAGATCATAAGGGTTTGGAAGCTCTTACAAAGTCCTTCAGAAAATGGATCATTGCTACAGGTTGTGATGGCCACAGTCATGGACAGTTTATTTAAAATTCTAATGTCTATTAGCTTGATACCTAGAAATAGAAACATCCCAATCAGTGGCAATGCACCTCTGATTGCAGATACTGCATATAGACAACAAGAACAGCTGTCACTCTTATCTTCTTGCAGACTTCCCTGGAGCATTTGACTAGTCACTGTCAGAGATAGATTGATGTGTTAGATTTGCAGGTGGAGTTGGCACATTTGTACTTATATTATTTGTTTTGCTTTATTTTCTTCTTGTCCTATATTACTTCCTAGGCTCCCTGATTTTATTTTGTATCCTTTGTCCAAGGAGTTCTTTCTGGAAAAAAGGCCTGTAGTCTTAATAGCTATAGATATTTTACTTTCAAAAAATGCTTCAGTGCCTTGGTAAATGTTCTGATTGCTCATGCATCTTAAACAGTTTGTTTGCAAAGTACAAAAAGAGAGAGGAATGGCTGGCAGGTCCTTCAAATATTCTGTTCTTTTCATTTCACATATTGCAGATACACAAAAAGCCCTGTGTAATAAATAAACATACCATCTCTATGTTTGGATGTGAATTTTAATCTATGCTAATTTTATACACAACAGTTGCTGCAGCCAGATTCTATTTACAGTCTTTCCGCAGTTTGGGAGACATTGATATCCTCCTGAAATAAGTGTTTTTGTATAAAACCCCTCAGTTGCTGTGTGTGCTGATAACTGATAACATCAGTGGAATGCCAAGAGCTGTGTTTATCAAATAAATTAGAAAGCCTGAGACATGAATTCTGCACCAACTGGGATAAGGAATTTCTAATTGAGCAACCCCAGAGGACACACAGCAGAAACTCTTAGCCATTATATCAGCCAGGGCTTACAGATTTGAGTAATGGTTCCAATTTTTGACTCATACATACCAAAGCATGAAATGAACTACCAAGGCACACTAACAATTCAGAACATGGATGGGGAATCCTTGGCCTTCCAGATGTTGTTGGACTCCAACTCCCATCAGCCCTAGCCAACATGGTCAAATGTATTGGAATCTGGAGTCCAATAACATCTGGTGCCCCATGCCTGGCTCAGAATATAAAACTCAGATCTGAAAATGTTGAATACCAAAATACCCAAATTCACATCTGAGCTTTCTCTCTCTAAATTTGCAGAAAGCTGCAGAAAGTGAAAATGTGCTCACAACTAAGGAATCCTGGAATTTATGCCCCTGGTATAGAATGTTTATCATGAGTATTTAAAAATGGCTGTCTTCATGTGGACTTAACATCTAAACTATTCCTTAATGAAATCCAAAGGAACATTTCTATGTTCAGAGTTTAAAACATGACTAATGTTGAGATGGTGGTAGCTGAGTGCATATCCTGTCTCTTTGTGATACCCAGATGCAGTCATTTGAAAGGGACTCTTCAAAGCCTGCTTAGAATGTGGAAGAGAAGGCAGGTATGTTTTTCATGGATGGGAGTGGATTATTTTCAGCTCCTTGATTTGTCCATTGGGACCTCTGTTCAGGACAAGGAGCTTGCTAAATTGAGATACTATCATGAGTCACTTTGCCACCATCTACTGTTAAATCAGGATTGAGTTTAATGTTACTGAATAAATCATTTTCTGCTCAGAACCACAACATATTTTTAGTGATATTACAGGATGTTCAGTCACTGAGTGGCAAGAAAGAAATTGGGCAGGCTATGTAAACTGGATTTATAAAGTGATTTATACACAAGAGCAAAATGAGAATCCCATCTCCAAACTTCATAAAACACAGCCAGGTCATTTTGCATTACAAAGACAGATGTAGCTGCTAAGAGCAAAGTTTTAGGGCTTGTGTTTTAAGGATACTGTCAAAAAGAAGGTGTTACTGATAGTTTCATAAATGAAGCCTAATAAAAAGAAGAGCAACAGCTAATGAGCCATGAATGTATTCTGCAGTGATATCAATTTATATTGGACATGTGGCCCTCAATAGGGGGGGGGGGGAAGCTTGCCAAATTCCAGCCTATCAAGAAGCACATCCATTAAATGTGCTTCCAAACAGATATTCAGAACATGTTGATGCATAAACCAACCTGCTGGTTTCCCCCAAGGAATTCTGCATTTGTGAAATAAAGACATTATTTAATAATGAAGTTTATCCCAGGTAGAATTTGTAAACGCAACCAGAAAATTCTGTACCTCACATAGAAAATAATTAGATCTTCTTTGAGGATGAATTAGTTTCTTTATGGTCAAGGGATGTGGGTGGCGCTGTGGTCTAATCCGCCAAGCCTCTTGGGCTCGCTGATTGTAAAATCAGCATTTTGAATCTGTGATACAGGGTGAGCTCCAGTTGCTTTCTCCCAGCTTCTGCCAACCTAGCAGTTTGAAAGCATACCAGCGCAAGTAGATAAATAGGTACCAATGTGGCAGGAAGGTAAATAGTGTTTCCATGTGTTCTGGCACTCGTCATGGTGTTCCATGCACCAGAAGCCATTTAGTTATGCTGGCCACATGACCCAGAAAGCTGCCTGCAGACAAACGCTGGCTCCCTCGGCCTGAAAGCAGAGATGAGTGCTGCACTCCATGGTTGAATTTGACTGGACTTAACCATCCAGGGGTCCTTTACCTTTACCTTTACCTTGCTTCATGCCCATTGAGTTTAAAGAATGCATGCATGTTCAAATATGTGAGTCAGGGCTATAAAGTATTCTACGCAAGGTTTTTACTGAATACTATTTGCAAGTATGTGCAACTATTTGAATAGAAGGTGTCATGTGACTGATTGACTTCAAGAGGGGGAAAGGCCAAGTTCAAATTACTTTTCATTCCTGTAGTTTAGTGGGAAACATAATTTCACTTACCTCTCAGCCTCGCCTGCCACACAGGGTTGTTGTGAGAGTAAAACAGGAACTCTCAGAGAACCCAACTTGAAGGGAGGGATATAAATGTGGACTTCCGGGTCAGCGCCATCAGTGAATGGCGGAGTTCCTCCGATCGGAGGAACGGGCTCCGTAGAAACTGGGTCTTCCCGCCGCGGCGAAGGTGGGGACCCACTAGAAATCCCAGGCGGAGGAAGCCTGGGAACGTGGGGTTCGGCAGGGCACCAGGAGCGCCCCCCTACTCACCGGGAACCCCTTTTTGGGGTGCTGGAGCGAAGTGGTGTGAGTGGCGCGGTGCTGCAAACTAATTGCTATTTTTACGGAGTGAAGCCGCACAGCCATTGCCGGAGAGCGCTGACTTTTTCCTGTGGACAATTGGACTCAAAACAAGTACCCGTGAGTAGAAACGGAAAATTAGATCAAGAAATATCTTAATTTGGCATCGAAGCGGGAAGGTTCAAAACAGGAAGTCCGCCTTCCGCTTTTTGTATATAGATTAAAGCAAAAACTTTGTAAGCTAAAGCCTGGAAAGCCGTGAAAAAAGTCTAATTTCCTTCATTTATAATTACTGAAACCCCCTTGGAAGTAGGAGAAAAGGGGGGAGAACTTTGTTTAACCCCTGCAGGAGAGGGAGTGAAGAAGGATAAACTTCCACCGTCTCTAACCTGGGAATGGGGTGTCAGAGACAGAAATAGTTGGAAAGGTTCATTGACTGTGAATGGAACATTTTGACAGATAGCTAAAGAAGAGAAATAGACTGATTCCAATGTTGCCTTTTGCATTCTAAAGAAACAAAATATCTGAAAAATATCTGAAAAATGAAAGTAATTTTCCTTTGTTGGACTTGCCTTAAAAAAATGGATACAAATAGAAATTGCCTCCCCTAGAGGGAGCTTGTTAAATTGTTGCTGCAGTTTACTTGAGGACTCAACAGCTGTGAGATTAAGATCGTGGGACCAGTCTTTTCTGACCTTGACTAAAGATGAGCTGGGAGGAAGATTGGGTGCTTGCTTTATGCAAGATAAGTGCGTTGCTGGAACAGATGCATGAGAAGATGGATTTGATGAATGAGAAAATGGACTTGATGACTGTTGTGGTTAACAACTGTGGACAAACAGGGAATATTGATACAGAAATCATTCAGGGACCAACTCATGAACCTGTACTGACTGGGCAAGTGCAGAAGATAATGGAGGAGGATGTGGTTGCACCTCAAATAATACAAATGGAGAAACCTGAGGCTCTACAGGAGTATAAGCCGCTGTCATTGAAGATTGAAGTTGAAGTGGGTGAGGGGGAGTCTGGAGCTGAGGAGGGTCCTAACTTTGGAGAAACCTTGAAATATGTTTTTAAATATTTTTTTGATTACATTGATGGCTGTGGGGAGTGGGGCTGTGGGGAATGGGCGGGTTTGATGAAGGGAGATGGAGACAATTTTGGGTTGGAACCCCCCAGAGACCTACTCCTCAATGAGAAAGGAAAGAAATTAAGAAAGAGACCAACAAATGACAAGGAAAAGGGCAAGTATAAACAACAAGAAGAAGATCTGTAGAAGGGACATGGAAGAGACTTAAGGGCCTCGGACATAAGACTTCCAGGTTGATGGACTAGATGGAATGGACAGTAAGGACTGACACGACCCGAGGCCAGGAAGAAGAGACGGATGAAGATTGGAAGAAAATTTATAAAGAAAATTTTTTATTTGGGGAATTAGCCTAAAATCAATGAATATTAAGGAAAATGTTGGAATGAAACTATATGACTCTAGCAGAAATGATATTAGGGGTTATGTATATTTGAAGATAAATTATTTAACAAAAATTGAGAAAGATGGAAAGAATTTGCTGAAATAACTAATTAAACTAGAATACAAAAAGGGAGGTGTGAGGAGGTCAATGAAACAAGCAAATGGAAGTTAAAGATATGAAATTTGGGATTTGTGTCTTTTTTTGTCGTATTGCTATATTGGTTTTTATGTTTTGCGCTTTTTCTTCTTTTTTATGTATTGTAGTGTTTTTTTCTATTTTTTCTTTTTTTCTATTACTCTGAAACTATGAATAAATATTATTTTGAAAATAAATAAATAAATGTGATTATAACCCTATTCAATTACTCAGAAACAAGAAACTGTCATTCCAAGAGGAGAGGGGCCACGCCACACTTCTGCTCTTGTATTTTAGGCCAGCCCTTCACTGAGATTGCAAATAGGTTAAACAAATGTCTGCTTAAGGGCAGCCTGTCAAACAGATGTAGGCTATTTTCATAAGCTGGAACCATGAACATTGGGGATGGGCCAATGTGCGGTTCAGGCACTCAAAGCCCCACTCTTCCCCTCTATTATTATTATTATTATTATTATTATTATTATTATTATTATTATTATTATTCCCACATACATTTGAATAACTGAATATGACATGCTATCCCATATCCATGCAATACTGGGGAGTGGCCTTGCAGTGCAGGAATAACATGCTCACCAAATCCACTTACCCTCTTTTAGAGGTGCGGCTGCTTTGTGTCAGAGTCTCTCTTTGCCGGATCATGAGCTTTGGTTCATGCTCCTGGCTTGAAATCCTGCTCTATGTCAGCCTGCCAAATTGGCCAACAGCAGGCTGGCACAATGGGCTGGGCTCACTGAGGGCGGGCCTGAGGGAACCATCAGGCTTCCCTTGGGTCTGCTCCCAGAGGATTTAAAGCAGCCTGCACCAGCCCCCGACATCTAGCTCTTCTTTGTCAGATCAAGCTCAGCGCAAGACCATAGGATTTTTCTGGATAGCCAGCGTGGGATCTACAAGTGCCGAGCAGCACCAGGGGCACCGAAGATACTGTAGAAAAATAAAGAAAACTTTATTTCAGAGACGGTACAGTGTGCTTTATTTCGTTGTCTGCCCTGCTGTGTTGTAGGGTGAAATAATATGCTTCAGACAGCACCACACTTTTGCTGTTGTTGTTGTGTGTAGACAATAATTGGTGTCTAATTTGTGCAATAATACTTTTTAAAGTGTTGCCCCTATTGAGGATTGGTGGTAAATGTCAATGCTCCCTGCTTCCGGCAACAAAATGGCTAAGGCTGATCCCACTTCTTTTTCTAGATCTCCCTACAATGTCCATTTTGCAATCCTTTTATACAGCTTCATCCTCATCCTAGGTGTACCTCATGCCCAGAAAGCATCAGGCTTTAACTCACAAACAGTTCTCTTGATTTGAGGAAAATCACAGTGTGAAACATTTTAGGCAAGAAAAGTATGGGTAGGTTAATTTATTCTATTACAGGGAGATGTGTTCTCCTTGACTTGAGAGGGAGATTTTACAGCCCATACAGATCTTTCTTTTCTTTTCTTTTCCAGTGAGGGGAAAAAAAGCTCACAATAACTATTGCTGGAGGAAAAGGGTGCTCACCATTTCTGGAACTATCTTAAAGTTCTATGAACTATGCCCCTGTTTGATTAATGCAGCATACATGCATTTATCTTTCCAGGATACTTTGTAGAGTGATCCTATCCCATTAGGGACCATGTGAGCATCATTTTGTATTGGTCTTGTTTAATTTATAAACTCTATCTTATTATTTCCTTATTACGGGTTCCTTAATTGCTTATTACTTATTTTTTTAGTAATAAGAAAAAAGCAATAAGGGAAAGTTGATAAAATAAAAGCTGACCAACACAAAATGATGCTAGCATGATCCTTAATTAGATGGAATCACTTTACCAAATTGTGTGTGGGGGGGGGAATCTAGCCAGGAATGATAAATGGTGCAGAAACAGCAGCAAACAAAATGTGACTATTCTCTCAAACTGTTCTTGAGGTGGGGCAGAAGAATCTTTCTCACACCTACCCACTCAAAGTAGAATTTTTTTCAGTCAGCACAGCCCTAGTTTTTCCAAGGAAAGAATTAATCCAAATTATATGACTTGCATTTAGCTGAAGATGGTATAGCTAATCCATATTTAATAGCTAGATGGACAATTTTAAGCTGGTGCTATTTAACTGATGTAATAGGACTTATGCTGATTTAAGCTCAGTCATATGAGCTGATGTGCTGAGTTCAAAGAACTCACAGTGCCCATGTGAGAAGGGGGACTTTAGAGAAGCCAGTGTGGAGTCATTAGTAGTACACTGCTCCTGCCATTAGGACCAGCCCAAGCCTTGGGCTGCTGCCCATAGAGTTGGGGACCATCATAGGAAGCAGGAAAGTATCAGTTACATTCACATATTCCATTGTCTTCCAGAGAACACAAGCATACTTTTGCTGGATTGTGTGCTCTGTAGAGTTAATAGAATAAAAGCAGCCTGAGCCACTGATTTCAGTTGGCTCAAGCATACTTAAACCCCCTCCCCATAGTGTTACTCATTGGTTCATCTTCCTGTTTCCACGTGATGGAAATGATGGTAAGAAGAAGCACAAAAACAGAAAACGAGAAGCTGATCTTTAAAAGCAAAATAAAAGGGACAATTCAAATGGGTGCATTTTTAGTTAGCCTTTTTGTTATGTAATTCCAATTGTTATTCTGAACAGAAACATACCCTGAGAATAACAGAAACTAAAGCGACTGAGCATCTGAAACAATAATTATTCCTGATTAATCAGTGACAATGAAGAAATTGTATAAACTGGTGCATTCATGAAAGACATCATGTTATATTCATAATGTCAGAAAGCTGAAAGAATTCCTGAAGATATGCCAATTCTCCTCTTGTAAGAGCTGTGAAGTAGAGACTATTTTGGCAGGCACAGTTTGTTATGTGGGATGTATCTGCCCAAATTACCCTCTCCTATACCACTATTAAAGGCATGACCCAGGCCCTCTTTTACTAGTCACTGTCATTGGAAGGCTCACAAGGGCCAGCTGACTCAAACTGCTGCAATGGGACACTGGGTAGAACAGATGTTCTGATAGCATGATATCTGCAGGAAGCCTTCTCCTGCAATATGCAGTGATGGATAGAATATGTAGGAACTAAGATGGTATTTTAGGTATCCTGGTCCCAAACCATACAGGATACCTTGAACCTGGCCTGGTAACTGATTGAAAGCCAGAACAATTCTTGCAGCAGCAGCATAATGTGATGCTGACACTCTTTCCACCCATCACTAAAATAAAAAATAAATACAATACCATCTCTGTAGCTCAACTGTGCAATCTAGGTCACTGTGTGATCCAAAGGCATTCGTATAAATTTCAACTTATAATTGTTAAATTATGTGCTAAATTATGTAAGAAGCAGCAAATAACACTTTTGAACTCAGTCTGAACTGATAAATCCTGTTGCAAGGTTGTGTGTGGTTTATATATTATGGTACAAGTAAAAAAGTAAAGACAAGAACATAGACTGAATCATCCTTACTGCTAGTAGCTGGGCAAACCAATTCATTTATTCTTTTTTATTTTCATATTCAGGTCTGGTTTGAAGTACTTGATGTTTTGATAAGATTAATGATGACTAAAGAAAGGGGATGCATAGAAGGTGAAGTAGTGCATATTGTCTAGGAGATAAAAAGTTAGTATTTCCCTCCCTGTTTTCACCCTGGTGATTATTTCTGAGAAGTAATTTTATGAGATGCCTGTCATTTGTTTTATTCATTGTGTATTTCTTTTCTGTCCTCTGAATCATTTTCATGGGCCCCATTTGTCTAGCATGTAGCCTTCACAAATGTAAATCAACCAAGGAGTGCATGGACTCCAGGAGAGTAAATCCCACAAATAGAAAGTTTCACACCCCCACCATAAATTAACTGCCATACATTGTGACATTTTGATGAATCCATTAGCAGTGATGGGGCTGTAGTGTAAGTCACAACTGAAAGGCAAGGAACAAGCAAACAAAGTGTCATAAGCCAACTTTGACTTCAGAATGTTGCCCTGCTATTTTGCACAATCTATTCTGAACATGACTACTATGCATGAGTTCTGTTTTCTTATTGAGGGAAACCTCAACAAATGACCACCAGTGCTAGGCTTCAATGTAAACGGACAATCTTATTTTGTTTTGGCTAGATCCATTTAGCTCTCCTTGCCACACAGGAGCCCATTTAGAAGACTCAGCATGATGAGAAGCCTCCGATTGACTGCAACAGTTCCAAAAACTGGAATCTGCCAGGCGTTGTGAGAAGAATAGTGAGTAAGGAGGTGGGTGGTCAGTGGCAGCAGCAGTGCTAAGGGAGGGCTGGAAAGAATCTCTCAGTAGGTAGCAGCAGCACTTGGAACTGCTACAGTCTTCCAGAGGCTTATCACCACGTGAAGCCTTATTCACAGGCTTCTGTGTGAACTCTGGCTATGTTTTAAGACAAAGCAACAAGCTAAAATAAAACTTTAAAGCATGCAACAGTGGCTTAGGTTACTTATTCGACTTTACAAAAAGCCATGAATGTATCTGTTGATTTCTTTGAATCCATTTCAAGTGCTGGTCATAACATTTCAAGTCGTAAAGAGTCATTTAAAGGCAGGAGCAGCCTGTTTAAAGGCCTTTAGAAATTTGGCCTGCACACTAAGCCAGCACACCGCTCCTCCTCAGATCAGAATGTGAGAACTTATTCTATGTTTTAAATGTATCAGAAATGTGCTTGGTTGGTAGAGGGTCTTTTTGGATGAACCATTCATCTCCTAGCCAGAGAAGATCCACTTAGATAATTCCTTGTTCACACACCCGCCCACCCACAATGTTTGCATCAAGAAAGCTGATGAGAAAGCAGCTGTTCACATATAGGCTTCTACAGCCATATATATATAAATAATTCTATATCTGAAAACAATATAGAAGCAGTTTTCTTCATTTTAAGCAGCTCACCAACTATAGCTACTCCAGGATAAGGCAAGTTTAGCTATAGTGATTTGTGGTCTGGTAATATCCTAGTTTGAACTACTGTGATACATTATATGCGGGAGAGTCCTGAAATATGACGCAGAAGCTTCAATTAGTCTAGAATTCAGCTGTAAGAATTCTGTCTGCTGTCGGTAGGCAAAGCTATATTACACCAATTATTAAAGAGCTACACAGGCTGCCTACCTTCTTACAGGCCCAATCCAATGTTCCAGTGCTTAGATTTAAAAGCCCTAGATGGTTTGGGACAAAAATACCTGAAGGATTTTTCCTCCTGATGGTGAAATAAGAAGGCCTCTCTAAGGTGGAATCTACACACATATAAAAACACTGTGAAAATGCTTTTAAAAAAAGTTTTTTAAAAATATATTGTATTTGCCATAGCTCACAATCTCCATCTAGTGTCAGATTTGTATATTGCACTTTAAAACACACTTAAAATGTTTTCTTTGCATCTGTATAGCTGAGTCCTAAGTGAGCTACTTTCTTGTCAATCTGCACTATGTCTTCACTTGCATTTGGGAAACAGCCTTAAAAGTCTTCAGTCAATTGCTGTTGCTTGCATCTCAGAAAAGGCTTTTGCTCTAGTGGCTTATTGACTTTGCAATGCCCTTCATAGAAAGGTTTGACTGGTATCAGGATTGAGGTCTTTTGCATGTGGCCAAGGAATTCTAGTTCACCCAGGCATTTTTATTTATCTTCATTTGTGTTTTGGTTTCTAGCTTATGTCTTTTAGCTTTTACTCTTTATGTATTATGGGATTTGTTTTTGTTATATTTGTTACCATCATAGCCATTTATCATTTTGAATGAAGGGTGGTTCAGAAATCTCTAACCTCAAACCAATTGATGTATTAAATAAATATTGCATATATGAGCTGCAATAAACTAAGTCACACCTTTTTAAAAGTCAGAGCACACCTTTTCAAAGGAAGTCCATTGATTCCAATGGGTCTATTCTGGTTATGATTTTGTTGGATTCGGCCCATTGTGTGTGCCTCCTTCATGTGTAGCATTTGTCAGGAAAGTGTTTCATGCTTAGAAAGCTTTATTCCAGTGTCATGGTTATAGGGAATGGTGTAAATGAGAGAGGATTAAGTTTTCCTCCCATCCAGCTAGGATTACCGCTCAAATTAATGCAGTGCTGCAGGAGCAGTGGATTAAAAACTGTCAACTCAAAATTTTGATTTCCTGCTCAGAACAACAACAACAAAATGTTGTAGGTTTTACTTGTGGCTGTTCCTATGAGATTTTTTTCTTAAAAAGATGAACTCAGAATACAAACTGTGACTGTCATTCAAAGGCAGTAAAGTATGTGGGGTTATTGCAAGCAGTAGATAACATACAAAAAATAAAATTGTTCATCTTATTACTCCATGCAAATAAAATGTGTTGCTTGGCTCCTCATTAGATTTCTTCCCGCACAACCTCCCTGCCGATCTTCTGGTGACATTGCAACAAAATAAACCTAACAAATCAAACATGTGCAGCAACCTACTTTAAAGCTTTCACATTGAAACAATAGTTTAGAGAGTTCTGAGGCAAAACAAATAAATAAATACAGTGGTACCTTGGTTCTCAAATTTAATCTGTTCCGGCAGTCCCGGAACTCCCCAAACCATTCAAAAACCAAGGCGTGGCTTCCGATTGGCAGCAGGAGCTTCCTGCACTCAAGCAGAAGCCATGTTGGATGTACGCCTTCCGAAAAACATTCACAAACCGGAACACTTACTTCCTGGTTTGCGGTGTTCGGGAGCCGATTTGTTTCACAACAAAGCCGCTCAAGAATCAAGGGACCACTGCAAATAGATGCCTAACACCTGACTAAAATACATGGATGAGATTCTACTTGACTTTTATTTTTATTTTTACGTAGATATTTTCCCTTCCATAACTCATACTGTACAGCTGTTCTATTTTAAGTAGGACATCTCAGATTAACAGTTTCTATTCCTGGTTTTTGATCCCAATCCCAGATGTCCTGTTTTGGCTCCCATGCTCTGGCCATGCCAGAGCACAGGACCAAATTACACATGTTTTTGGGTTCTGCACTGTGGCATGAGAGTGGGCCCCTGGACAGGCACCTCTTTTAGACGCTTTTAGCTGGGTACCCGATGGACTACATATCCAACCCAATGCCTAATCTGCCAAAAGTTGTGATGATTGCTATGAGGTAGGCGAAAACCTAAAGACAGAACAATTTGTCTTTATAAGGTAAAGGTAAAAGGTAAAGGACCCCTAGATGGTTAAGTCCAGTCAAAGTTGACCATGGGGTGTGGCGCTCATCTCGCTTTCAGGCTGAGGGAACCGGTGTTTGTCCACAAACAGCTTTCCACATCATGTGGCCAGCATGACTAATCTGCTTCTGGTGCAACAGAACACCGTGACGAGTGCCACAGCACAGAGAAATGCCATTTACCTTCCGTCCGCAGCGGTACCTATTTATCTACTTGCACTGGCATGCTTTCAAAGTGCTAGGTTGGAAGAAGCTGGGACTGTTGCGAATTCCTCACGGCGCTTTTAGCAGAAATGCTCAGAGTCCCAGGTTTTTCCAGTGCAGTCTTTTTAATGTGAGCTATATTAATGTGAGCTATATTAAAGTGAATGGAAACCGCACATGAATACCATGACAGGCATTTGATTGCAATAGCACATGTTGATAGGAGGGAGGAGAGCAACATTAGTCTTCTCACCTGCTTTTATCAATTTGAATTTGGCTATTTTAAATGTATTAAATGCTTTGTAGCCTAGCCAAAGCCTCTTAGGTTGGGCAATGTAGAATAAAATCTAAAGAAATAAAAAGGAAAAGACATTCTAGCTGAATTCAATTCACTATTAACTATGATTAATTTCCATTGAAATTGTTGGAGAACAAGCATTCTTAAATATGTGATGTATTACAGCCCTTACATTACCTGTCCTTATTTGTGAACAGAATAGCAAAATTGTAATAATGGGTTAATATGCCACTGTTGCTCAAGCAGAAGGTATTTCGTGCAGCTATATTTGCCTTTCCTTCGACAGTTCTCTGTACCCCTAAAAAGCCACTTCAGAGAGAGCAGGGCACCTGCACAGCAAAGAAATCACTTGAAATTGGGCAGAGAATTCTTGTGTCAGATTGATTGTACAAGATGTCTTTTGCTTGCACAGCCATGGGATAAATTTATTATTATTACTATTACTATTAATGAAAAAGTAAGTAATGTGCTACTATTAATAATAATATGAAGAATGCAGTAATGTTACTTAAATGGCCCTTATAAAGTGACCTTCAACTGAAACAAATGAACGAACGAAAATGCACATCAATGACAAATGTTGAAGACGCAATCAAGTTTCAGGCTAAATCACATAATTGCAGGATGCCCAAATTTTTGAAATCCATTTTGCCTCAGTAGACATAATAACATAAGAAAAAAAGTTACATCACCAAATTGGATCAAGTGGTAAATTTGTATATAATCCAATCTCGTATTCTAAATACATACCGGAAGCTGCTTCAGAAGATGATAGATGGACACTTCACTGAGATAAATCTATAATTACACAGAGAATCATTGGCTTTTAAGAGCTCAGGCATTGTTCTTCTTAAGAAAGCTAAATAACATGCTACAGACATATAGGAAGATCGCATTAAAAAGTTAAAAAAACACATTTTATCAGTAGAAGATCAAAAATCCAGAGGAGAAGCAGGAGGAGTCTTGTTGTGCAAGTGAATGTTCCTGTGTTGGCTTCTTCTAATGGGACTGGATAGTTGAATCCCACTCTTTGTGATTCCGATCGTTGTGGATGTACATCAACAATAATACATTCCCAGATGTCAAGTCAACTGTGAGTTCGGACCCACCATAGGACATCATCTTTGAGAACTCTTGTATGTCTAATATTATGTCTAATGAATTCAGCAATTGATCTGAAACTAAAATCTCAGATGTGGGAACTTGAATCTTGTGAGAGTATGAACTACATTGTATTAATTTCAATGATAAGTAGCCTTGAATTCAATTACACAAAGCAAGGCTTTGCCTTTTGAAGCCTTACTATCCATTCTTATTTTTTTATTTCTATTTCTTTAGGGTTGGGAATTCAAAACGAATTCAGTAATTGATTTGAAAAAGAAAGGTACTTGCAGCGTGAATACTGAAATATTTACCACTTTGGTAATTTATTTACTTCGCTTGGAAATTCTGCTCTCCTCTTGAGAATTATATTGGGATTTTATGCACATTTTGATTCATTTGCTTTATTTTTTTTGCACATTACTGATGTAGCAGCAACTTGAAAAGCCAAATACTGAAGTGGAATGGAAGAAACAGAATCCTGTGGCATCTTAAAGTCTGATTCATTTGGCTTTCTTACACAAGTACATAATTCATAACTTTCATGAACAATTGGTGAAGGATCTTGATGATTGCATGTATATTATGTGATATTATTCTATACCCTGCAGATACAAAGATGGGTCTGGATTGATTGTGTTTAGAAGATCAGTTTTACTAGTTAAAAGGTAAAGGATGCCCGCCCGCCCACCCACACAATGGAAAAAGAGCAATGCAGTACATTCACAATAAGTTTAAAATATTATTATGCCACTTTAAACAATCACAGACTCCCCAAAGAATTCAGACAGCTGTAGTTTGTTGAGAATGTTGAGAGTTGATAGGAAACCCTTGTCCTCATCACAGAACCACAATTTCCAGAGACTGGCAACACCTCCCCAGGATTTCAGGCAGAGTTTTCTTCCAGGTTTTTTTTGTTTTTTGAGGTGGGAGCTTCTGTATGCAAAGCAGATGCTCTACCACTGAGTTCTGTCCTCTTCTCCTATTTTTAGGAGAGAAGCTTCTACAGTACCTTGGATCTCAAACACCTTGACTCCTGAACAAATCGGCTCCCGAACAAAACCTGGAAGTGAGTGTTCTGATTTTGAATGATTTTCAGAAGCCGAAAAGCTGGCGCGGCTTCTGCAGCTTCCGATTGGCTGCAGGAGCTTCCTGCAGCCAATCGGAAGCCTCGCTTTGGTTTCTGAACATTTTGGAAGTCGAACGGACTTCCAGAACAGCTTCCATTCTGCTTCCAAGGTACGACTGTATAGGCTACCAAGTGAAAGTTCACTTCTAAGGCGAATAACAGCTGCTGGGTGTGTAACCTTCCCTCCCCACATCCCCTCAACTTGAGTTTGAAATAACCCTACCCCTTCATATCTGTTATTTAGAAGAAGAAAACTAGACTTGTTAAGTGCAATTGTCCAATTAATGTCACATCTAGTTTGGCCCTGCAGAGGAAGAGAAAGTATCACCCTCTAGAGTGGAGGAGAGTCTTATGTCTCGCAGATGTGATGCCTGCCAGAAAGTCACACATTTTATCCTAATGGTTCAAAATAGGCCACTTTAACTACTGAAGAAATCCATTTCCCATGCTCCCGAACATCACTGGCTTCATTTGCAGAATGAAAGTTTGCAGATAGAAAATATTCAATAGGGTTCATCCAGCTCCAGTCCATTTCCCACCACCCTCTGCTGTATATTATCTCAAAAGACTTAGCTGCCTTCCTTTGAAGCCTTGAAAGGGTCTTTCCCCTAGATTTCTACATAAGTGTGTTGGGGGGGGGGGAGAGACATATTGCATTTCCTGCCCCAAAGAGAAGGCAGCTCTTAGGGGAAGAGAGTTGGTTTGTTACCTTCATGTGCTGCAGGGTTCGTTAATAAAATACCCAATTTTTAATACCTTGACACCTTTTTAAAAAAGCATTAAATCCGCACAATATATTTTCTTTAGCTCTGCCACCCAAGTATGGTTCATTATGTTTAACATCTGTTTTAGGCACACTGCGTTTTTTTTCTCTTTGCAAGTAAATCAATAACTCAAACCTTGGTTAGGGTACTTGGAGTCTTAAGACTGGAAAAAATGAGAAACTGAAAGAAACAGAAAATGAGAGCTCCTCCTACCCTAGGGTTACCAGACATCCCCGGATTTGCACATCTGTCCCCGGGAAACATGGCAGCAGCAGCCTCACGGGCCGGAGCCAGCCTGGTAGCGCAGTTGGCTCTGACTGGCTTCAAGAGCTGCTTGCTGCCAGCGCCACTGCCGAAGGGGAACTGGGGACGTCCAGCGGTACAGATCTCCTGCCCCCTGCCCCCTTTGTTTTGACAGATCGGTGGAGGCTCAGGAGTTGCATGTGGGTGGCTGTTGCCTAGGAGGGGCTCAAGGTGAGAGGTTTCTCTGTCAGGCAAGGTGCAAAGCCCTTCAGTCAAAACAAAGGGGGAAGCAGGCAGGAGATCAGTGGAGGCTTGGGAGTCACGGGTGGGTGGCATGCAGTTGCCCAGTTTTTCAAAAAGGCTGTGCATTTATGTTTCACAGGGTGCGAAAGAAGGGCTTTGCAGCATACGCGGCAGAGAAACTGTGCAACTTGCGCCCCTCCTGGGCAATGGCACGCCACCCACCCATGACTTCTGAGCCTTCCCCAATCTCCTGCCCCCTTCCCCCTGTTTTGACAGATCAGGGGAAGCTTGGGAGTTGCGGGCGGGCGGCGCGCTGTTGCCCAGCTTTTCAAAAACTCTGCACATTTATGTTTCACAGAGTGCAAAAGAAGCGTTTTGCGCCTTTATACAATATGCATGTGTGCTTGGGCTCAGGGTCTTTTGCCTCACCATCCCCACTACTGACTCCCTGTTGCTACTCAGCTTCAAAAGAAAAGAAAAGAAAAGTGTCCCCGGATTCATTGAAAAAAATCTGGTAACCATATCCTACCCCTTAATGTGAGATTAAAAATTTACACATAAAATGAGTGCTGGTGGGACAAAGATTATCTGCTGCCCTGTTACTGTGCTGAAAATCCTTCTGACTCCCCAGCTACCTCTGCAATATATAGCCCTCCTCCCAACTCCACATACACTCACCTCTGCCGGAATAATGTCAGGGCACTTTAGCAAGGAAGACAGCAAAATAGCTCGAACTGGCACAGCAATGAGATGACTCAATTTCTGCACTTTTATGCCATGCCTTCAAGATGGAGCTCGGTCTAATCTAACAAGGCAAATAATCTTACATTCCGTTCAAATGCTTTTGATTGCACAAATCACCCAGCAAATATATGGATGTGTGAGAGATGTGCTTAGCTCTCTGCAGTGGAGAAGAAAAAGAAGAAGAAACAAGGTTGGGATCTGTGTCTGTGCCAGTAGTGGAGAAAGGTGGGTGCAGGGCATGTGGGCTGCCCCAGCTGTCATCACTGAGAGATGTGTGTGACAAAATAACAAAAATATGAGGTGTTTTTTTTTAATAAAAAAAATGGGCTCACGAAACTTTTTAGTTCAGTCAACAAACGTAACGGAGCGTGGCTGGCACTGGGCGCCACACTGCAGGGGCCGGCACTTACCGTGGGGCTTGCAACGTGCTCAAGCTATGCATCTCTCCTGGGAGTGATGTGGTGGCTAGGGCACCTGCAGGCTCCACGCTGCCTGAAACGGCAGCGTGGGGCTTGCGTCTGCCCTCCACCTCTCCCTCTGCCTCCCTACAGCTGAGGGAGAGACAGCGGAGAGACTCCGTGCAGTGCACCCCGCCCCTATGGCCAGCTTGCCACACCCCCATGGGCAGCTCACCCCGCCCCTGGCTGGAGGACGCACGTGCCGCACCGGGCACCCGAGCAGCTAGGTACGCTGCTGCTATGTGCATGTACATTTGTGCTAATGAAAGCGCAATTTTAGGGTTGTTTGCACATTTACACCAAACAGAGGTGCAAGCTGTTTCTACAGATGCCTAAGTGTTTGTGTGAAAGAGTGAACACTTTTTCTCAAATGCTCATTCAGATCATACAGGTTAAGCCACCACCTTTTGAAATTAAGATATACAGATCCCGAACTCCTTAGCAGTCAAAGGTTTTGGCTCCCAAATGACGCAAACCCAGAATTGAGTGTTCCGGTTTGCGAACCTTCTTTGGAACCCAAACGTCCACTGCAGCTTCCGATTGGCCGCAGGAGCTTCCTGCAGCCAATCGCAAGCTGTGTCTTGGTTTCCAAATGTTTTGGAAGTCGAATAGACTTCTGGAACAGATTCTGTTCGACTTCCAAAGTATCGCTGTACTGGACTTGGATTCTGGATTTATGTTTACCCTTATTTAAGTTTGAAACTTTTAAACAGGTTATCTGGGCAGATAGTATAATCTCATAGACTCATATACGTAATCTCATATACGGAATGAAAACCAAATCTATCTTGTTCTAGAAAGAATCTAAATTAAACATTCTAATCTTCAGGGGAAATCCCTGACTGGCATTAGAAAGCTGATGTTGCTCCATATTTGCCTGCAAAAGTGACCTTCCAAAATTCACTAAATTTTTAGCTGTCCTGAAACACAAGTACGCCATATTCTTTATAGATTGTCCTCTGGACTCAGTGTTTATATCAGGCAAACTCCGTTTGACAACTTTACTTTCCCCACACATGCCCTCCCATAAACCCCTTTTATGACAGCCTGTGTCAGAAATATTTTGTGTCAAAATGAAATTCACTCCATTTATAAAGTATCCTTTAGCACTGGCCTCTGTTTGTTGCAGTTAACCTTGCACCTCTGAGTACCAAATTCTGCTCAAGGCTGACTCTTCACTTTGCCCAGCTGATCCAAACTGAGGAAAATTAGAATGAGCATTGCTGCCTTTCTCTCTTGGTTTATCTAGTTTACAAGCAGCATATTTATATATGAAATAAAAGAGAGCAACAAACAAAGCTTGGAATAAGTACTCTGTTCTTTTAAAAGTTAAATCAATATTAGTAATGCATAAAATGATTCACCTAACTGTAAGTTTGTAGTGTAGCCTGATACAAAAAATTATTTTTATCCAATAATTAAAGATGCAGGAATCCTTTCTTCTGTTGCATCTGTTCACTCTTAAATATGCATACAGGTCTCTTTCTTTCACACACATGTATTTCTTTTCATCACTGAGGCTACAATTACACATTCACTTACCAAGAGGTTTGTACTTGTGATTTCTGCATTTAGCTGTGATTTGTGCATTACACTGGGTTGGTCTAGATAACTGTCTGGGTACCATCCAGCTCTACAATTCTATGATTCTACTAGGGGTGTGCATTGACTGCAAGATTTGGACCCTAGTTCAGTGCTTTGAAAAACAACCTTTCTTGGTCCAAGGTGCCTTATAGACTGTCTGATTCAATTTAAAGGATTCAGCTTTTATCTACATGCCTTTTGTTGTGGGTATCAATTCAATGGCATGGTCCTAGTGGGATCGGATGCAGAGCAGCAAGCTAAATGGTTTGAGGACTGAGCAGGCTTGAGCTTTGGGAACTTCCATCTTGTGGACCCTTACTTTCCCCCACCCCAAATCCTCCATATTGGCCTGCCTGAGCTGCTATTGCATCTTGTCAGGGTAGGGATTGAGCCTGAGACTGAGAAGAGGACTTCTCACTTTTGCTGTCTCTGCCTTGTGCGCCTCTTGAACGTCTTCCCTGACCCCCTCTTCCAAATGCTTCGGGTCATAACTTTTCCAACAGCAACAGTGAAGGTGAATTTGAGTTTGGTGGAGGGAGAATTCAAATTGCCAAGGCTGCTGTCAACACTTCTACCATTGGGGCCACCATCTGGTGGTGGGAATGACTGCACACAAGATTTGACTTCTATATGTATCAGTCATGAACTGGCTAGGTGAAGAGGAGTGGTGGGAGACAACAGCCAGGGGACCCTAGAGAACCCCCAGGAAAAGAAAGCTCAGAGCCAGGGGATTGGTGGTGGGATGACAACGAGTGGTCAGAGGGAGAAGACTGAGGGGAGGCAGTGTTGGAAGCTGGAGAGGCAACAGGGTTTAGTGAGCAGGCAGAGTCTGTGGCAGAGTGCAGCTCAGACTCTGCAGCTGAAGCAGAGTGTGGGTCAAGAGGCTGCTGAAGAATCCAGGGAGTCTTCCCCTCCTGCTGCAACTAACTCCCCCCCCCCCAGTCTCCAAGAATGCACAGAGAAATGAAAAGAGCAGAAAAGAGATTAGTTGTGTGCAGACACACTTTGAGAAAAAACTGGGAGAGTAGAAGCTTTAGAAAGGGGTGGGAAGACAGAGACCTTCAGTCCTTGCAACTGTGTCTTCGGGGCAAGACCTCCTAAGAAGATTTGCTGAGATCACTAGGCATGAGCTGTGGTTTGTTTCCTTAAATAAGAAAGAATAAAATTTATTCATTTTTTTGTTGCTGACCTATCTGCAGCTTTCGGGAGCAGCCTGATTTGTTTTGCAGCTGCTCTGGTTTTTTCTGTTCAGCATGTTATCTGGGAATCAAATTTGATGTGTTAAAAACAACATTCAGTCCTTCCTCCACTCACTTTAATGAGGAATCTAAAACTGGCTATGACTCCCTCCCTTTTTCACAGAAGTGCATGACATTTTCAGGCAATTCCCTCCAGAATGGGTTGTAAGCATATACATGTACAGTCATACTTCGGGTTACAGCTGCTTCAGGTTGCATCTTTTCGGGTTGCGGACTGCCGAAACCCGGAAGTACTGGAATGGGTTACTTCCAGGTTTTGGTGGTTGTGCATGCGCAGAAACGCTAATTCGTGCTTTGCGCATGCGCAGAAGCGCCAAATCACAACCCACACATGCGCAGACGCGGGTTGTGAACGCCGCAGGTTGCAAACGTGCATCCCGCACAGATCATGTTTGCAACCCAAGAGTCCACTGTATCTCAACAATACATATCTCCCTACACCATTCATGGACAAAAGATATTCCCCTTTCTCCAGATACCTGCTTGGTTCATATCACAGTATTTGTACTTTCACAGTATAACATAAGAATGGTCTATAGATATATCCATTTGTATGCTGGGCACAAACATCCAAGAATCTAATGATAGTTCTGCACACTACTGTCAACTCCACATATAAAATGGGCTTTTATATTAATTTTTCTGGCAATAAAATTTTAAATGTAGGAGTTTCAACTCAGATGACTCAGGATTTTAGTATGGGAAATGGTTCTTGGTGAAGGCATCCCCATAAGATATTTAAAGAATAAATACCTGGGATTTAAATTTGTGGGTGACTTCATTATCTATAATAACATCCAAACAGCATCAGTAGCTTGTGCTTCATGTCTATCTTGAATTTATAACCAGAGCCTATAATGAACTCATATTATTGCAAACAGTTGCTGAGCTTTGAAAATGTATATAAATGATGCTTATGTTTGCTCTTCATTAAAGCTCAAACAGGTAGACACATTGAAATCAATGGGTTAAGCAACTTAAATGAATTGTTTTAATGGGTCTATTGTCAGTAGGAAATAGTTGGATATTGACTATTTTATTTTGCTTAATATTGTGGTTTTATGATGGTATTGGTTTTAATTGTAAGTCACTTTCAGAGATGTGCATGGAAAGGTTGGAAATTCTCATCTAAATCAATAAGACCCAATATTTTTACAGATTTTTTTAAATAAAAAAAATATTGTTGATACTGGGCAGGGAGTAGGCGGGAGTTTCGATAAGTTAAAGTGGAACCAAGCTGTTTTAGGGAGCAATACATATCCCACTGAATGGCAAATCTCCCACATATTTAAATGTCTGTATACTGCCCCCATTAACCTTAGTAGTGCCTTCATACTCAACTCTTAACCTTAGTACTCTACTAATGGTTGCATTCATTAACCTTAGCCCTCAACTCAATTGTAATCTTTGGCTTGAGTAATCAGAAAAGTGAAAGTAGACATATCTCCTCTGGCATCTAAAATGCCCACACAATTTGTTAACCAAGACAACAGGAGTAATGGTGTTAAAAATGATATTTGAAACGTTTGGATGTTTCTTTTATTTTTTTACTTTTTAAAATATGAGCTAACTGCCTTGGGTAATAGTCATATATCTGTCAAAGAAATGGAGACAAGTATTTGATGCTGAAATTCATTCAGCCTTCTGGATCTTACTTAGCAGCCTATCTATTACAACAGGGGTAGGCAACCTAAGGCCCGGGGGCCGGATGCAGCACAATTGCCTTCTTAATCCGGCCCACGGATGGTCTGCAAATCAGCATGTTTTTACATGAGTAGAATTTGACCTTTTATTTAAAATGCATCTCTGGGTTATTTGTGGGGCACAGGAATTTGTTCATCCCCTCCCACCTAAAAAAAATAGTTCGGCCCACCACATGGTCTGAGGAACGGTGGACTGGCCCACAGCTGAAAAAGGTTGCTGACCCCTGTATTACAACAACGGAGGAAGGAAAATTTAACTAGTAATGCTGTGCTGACACCTGTCCTCAGGGACAGGGTTTAGGTTTGATGAGGCCCTAAGCTACTGACATGGGACCCCTTATATGTCCAGCTGTCCTTTGTCAACAACAAATTGTCGCTGGTTTTTGTGTTGAACATATGTGTCAGAGCTGCTTCCAGATCCTAGCTCACAGAGGATCACGCTAGCCAGCGATCATTAAGTAAAAGTCTTTATTGAGTTACAGTTTCCATTCTCAAGCTGCTGCGTGCAACTCTACGTCTAATGGCTAGATCGGCGAAGCTCCGTCTGAGTCTCCGCCCCTTGTGCACCAACTTAATATCCTAGCCCTGCTCCACCTTTTCCGCCTGACTGTTCTCCTCTGGGTCCCTCTGCCCCCCGGGGTCTCTTCCTTCCTGGATTCTTCTGACGCCGACCCCCCGGACCCTCCTGTCTCCTTGCGCCGGGCTTTAGGACCTGGCTCTCTTTCAGGGCTGCCTACTGCGTCACTTTCCTGTGCATTTGAACTTGGCGCGCGCGCCCAACCTTCCACTTTCCGTCTGACCGTTTCTTCGCTCCCCGATGGAGGTGTGGCCACTCCTGACTCATGCCCTCCCCCCTGTTGTGAGCTGCCAGTGCTTGATCCCTGGCTCCCTTCCTCTTCCCTGCTCTCTGGCGGTGACGCTGGTCCCAATTTCCAACTGCTCTCCTCTGAGTCCCCTCTGGCTCTATCTTCCTGGGGTGCCCCCCTAGACTCCCCCCTTGCCCTGGCCACTGGTGCTCCTTTCTGTGAATCTTCTGATTCACTGGAAAGACTCGGAGATCTCGGGTCGTCGTCATCACTCATCTTTTCTTCTGCCTCCTCCCCCTCGCTCTCTGTTTCCTCCCTTGCTCTTGCCTCTGCTCCTGAACCCCTGACAATATGCTATATGGTAATTTATGGACCGTTATCTAAAGCCATTTGCACATCACAAAATATGTATTTTATCAAAGTAATTGTTGAACTGAAAGAAAATTAATTGTACAATTGTTTTTTAATTTAATTATATTTGTAAATGTACATCCAGGGTTTTTTTCCTTTAATTTTTTTGGGGGGGCCCAAGAGAGTGGGGCCCTAAACTATAGCTTGTTTAGCTTATAAATAAATCCAGCACTGCCTGTCCTCCATTTTCTCAAGAGTTTTCTTCTTAAGGTGCTCTACACAGGTGGGGTCAGTCCAGCCAGCAGCAGGTGATTTCACTGAGTGCCAGTCTTTTTGCAAGTTTTCTCACTCCAGGGAGGTTGGCTTCCATTGGTGATCCCCAACCTATACAGAGTAGCTATGACTTATGATTCCCACCCTATCTAGTCTGCAGTTGGCCTTCCTAGATTGAGACTGGCCAACTGCAGACTAGATAGGGTGGGAATCATAAGTCATAGCTACTCTGTATAGGTTGGGGATCACCAATGGAAGCCAACCTCCCTGGAGTGAGAAAACTTGCACACCTGGTAAAGGGTTCTGAGCTCTCTGTTGTGCTTTTTGTGATCAGCCTACAGGGCATCGTGTTTGTATGTGAGCCCTGACCTGCAGGCTGGGGTGAAGTGGGGAGATCCAGGCAAGGGGCCACTCAGACAAATGGGGTCCTACTTCTGTTAGTACTAGGTGGTGTTATAGCACTTGACCTGTTCCTGAGGCTCTCTAAGTTCAAATACATTGTGAAATATGTGTGGAACAGAGTGTGGCTTTGAGTGCTACAGGAAAACTTTTTTCTTTTTCTTTTTTTAAAAGGATTGTTTATATGTTTGTACATACACGATCCGTCCTAACAATGTCAGTGCCTTCCTCTGCCCTAACCCCCAAGGCAGACATGATACAGGAAAAAGCAGTGATGTCCAATCTAATATAATTCATTATTGTTATTATTATTACGTACATAATTAAGATTGCCGTAACAAATATCAACAACTTCAGATATGCAGAGGACATAACTTTGATGGCAGAAACTGAGGAGGAATTAAAGAACCTCTTAATGAGTGTGAAAGAGGAGAGCACAAAATGCAGTCTAAAGCTCAACATCATGGCCATTGGTCCTATCACCTCCTGGCAAATAGAAGGGGAAGAAATACAGGCAGTGAAAGATTTCACTTTCTTGGGCTCCATGATGACTGCAGATGGTGACAGCAGCCACAAAAATAAAAGATGCCTGCTTCTTTGGAGAAAAGCGATGACAAACCTAGACAGCATCTTAAAAAGCAGAGACATCACCTTGCCGACAAAGGTCCGTATAGTTAAAGCTATGGTTTTCCCAGCAGTGATGCATGGAAGTGAGAGCTGGACCATAAAGAAGGCTGATCGCCGAAGAATTGATGATTTTGAATTATGGTTCTGGAGGAGACTCTTGAGAGCCCCATGGACTGCAAGAAGATTAAACCTATCCATTCTTAAGGAAATCATCCCTGAGTGCTCACTGGAAGGACAGATTGTGAAGCTCCAGTACTTTGGCCACCTCATGAGAAGAGAAGACTCCCTGGAAAAGACCCTGATGTTGGGAAAGATTGAGAGCACAAGGAGAAGGGGACGACAGAGGACCAAATGGTTGGACAGTGTTCTCAAAGCTACCAACATGAGTTTGACCAAACTGCGAGAGGCAGTGGAAGACAGGAGTGCCTGGCATGCTCTGGTCCATGGGGTCATGAAGAGTCGGACATGACTAAACGACTAAACAAACAACAAATGTATATGTTGCCCATCTGACTGGGTTGCCCGAGCCACTCTGGTTGTCTCTCAACAGAAATTAATCCTGTAGCCAAGTAAAAATATCTTATTTGCTAAAATAAGAGATTCAGATTTTGTATTTGCAATGGGAGTGGAGGTGGCACAAACCTATTTAAAGAAAGAGAACCAGCAGCCAGGGTGGTGTTGTCAACTGAGCACACATATAACCTGATTTCCTAAAAGTAACAGCCTTTCATATTCAGTGCAAGATATTAACAGATGTATATCAGGGACTCTGCTGAGACTGTCTCTTTGAATATTTCCAGTATTTATCTATTGTTGACATTTTATACACATTTTTCTTGCGAAATCCATTAGCCTGCTGTGTTATCAAGAAAAAAATATTCTTTCTGTATTAAAAAAAAATCACAATATTAAGATAGATATCATTGTAGTAAAGGAATAAAAAAAATGAAAAATATGGCAGTGAAGGAGATTGCTGGCTGGGAACTGGCTTCTCGTTGAGAGCATAAATGTTTAACTTGTTTCTGTTGTTGTTTTTTTTAATGAAAAATATATTCCAATTTGTATGGAGGTTCTCCAGCAGGAGTGTTTAGCTTCCCATCCCGCTTGGAAATTAGAGAGAAGTTAAAGAGTAGATGATTGATTCTTCCATTCTTATACCTGATAACTGTTTGTGGACATTTGAAAGAAGCCCTTTCCAACCCAAGAGCACAGGGAGCACAGCTTCCAAGAGGCTCATGATGATGTAATTGTGACATCAGGTGACTGACAGGTGGGCAGACAAATTTGGCCTGTGAGTGGTAGGTCAGATACAGATCTGACCCACTAGGGAAATATATTTTCCCCTCCCTTCTGTGTTATATGAGTACTTCCTTTTCTCTGTGCTGAGTTTTCCTTCCAAAGTTCAGCTTTCTTAGATAATGTCTGATTCTAGTATTAAAAACTCAGTATCTCCATGCTATAGATAATTTTATACATGTCTGTCATGTCTTTTCTCTTCCTTATCCATCATTGTATTTCAGGGCTGGCTAGCAACATAAGAAAGACCCTTACTACAAATTTGAAATTGTTTTGCTTGGTATGCTATGCTGTTTATCTTCTGTTCCCTTCTACTTTCCTCATCTCTTTCTCTAAATACAAGCTTGTTACTGAAATAGTAAATGCCCTGTTAAACTATCTATAGCAAGCACAGGATGATAATTAACATGTGTCAATTCTGCATATTTCCATTTGTTAATTAGAACATCACTACTTGATTCAAAGATAAAAAAGCTATGCACAACAATTATTTTGGTTTAGCAAGTGTTTTACTGACAGCTTGAAAATTGTCAGTAATAACACCGTTAAAAATAGGGACAGAGCACTGGAATTAAACTACTTTGAGAGACTGTTGAGCTCTAGATACCGTGTTTGACTATCACTGTGCTTTTAAAAACAACTCTATCATTCTCATTCCATTAAGAAATAGAATATATTTCTATATCACAGTGGGAAGCAGCTCCCCAATATGTATGTAAATCTGAACTTATTTCCATGGTTTAACACTGTAGATCATGGCATTAATGATATGGTTGACATAATTCTAATATGACAGGAGACCCTCCCTGATGAACTTTGGTGACCCTGGTAAAAGCCTGATTCCGGCCTCACCTCCTGAAAGGCATTCAGGCATATCCTGAGTTCCCCCATAGTGTGGCACACCTGACCTAAAGATTAACACATGCAAATTGGGTTGCCAAATACGGAATACTCAACACCTCAATGGGACCCATCCACAAAATGATTAGGTAAGTTGAAGGCAGATAGCAGACAAAAAGATAGCCATGTCCATTTGATTGCTTGATGGGTTTGCTAGGATTACAGTCTTTCACCTTTGTTAAGCAAGATGGGCGAGGTGAGAACGCTGCAGAAAATTCTTGGGAATAGTATGGAACTATGGAAATCGTAGAAATCACTCAGTTCACAGCCCACAGCCACCTATCCCAGCTACAACAAGGTGTTAGGATTCTTGTTCCCTGTTTGCAGTCATGAGGTTGTTGTCTATCACATGACAGTATACAGTATGTTTTCAATCCACAGTGTGGGAAGTGACGGAGACAGGATGTTTATGTTACTGTGTTCCAGAATGTGGGACTATTGTCCTTTGTTCTTTCTCTCCTTTCTGTCTGATGAGAAAGAGGAAGGAGCTAAGTCAGAATGCTCGGAGTGTCTTATATGTAAATAAAAATAGATTAGCCAAAATGCTGTGCTACCGAGTTCTGTTACGCAAACTGCGAATACTCTGCAGATCCATAAGTGTGCTGATGCTTCTTGGTATCAGTCGCTGTGATGTTCAGACTGAAGAAAGCTTTTGAAGCTCCTGAACAATCAAGCAGGAGGGAGAGAACATGTCAGTTGGTCCTACAAGAGACTAGGACGATCTTAACGCAAGGAACTCTCTTTCTCAGTGCTCTCAAGGAACAGCACATGCTCACTTAGGTTTAAGGACAGGTATAATAATAATAATAATAATAATAATAATAATAATAATAATAATAATAATAATAATAATAATAATAATAATAATAATAAAAAATTTTATATCCCGTCCATCTGGCTGGGTTTCCCCAGCCACTCTGGGCAGCTTATAGTCTTCCCTTCAATTTTTCTGCTCATAGTACAGTGGTACCTCAGGTTACAAATGCTTTGGGTTACAAACTTTGCTAACCTGAAAGTAGTACCTTGGGTTGAGAACTTTGCCCCAGGATGAGAACGGAAATCACGTGCTGATGGCGTGTCGGCAGCAGGAGGCCCCAGTAGCGAAAGCGCGCCTCAGGTTAAGAACAGTTTCAGGTTAAGAACGGACCTCCGGAACAAAATAAGTTTGTAACCTGAGGTACCACTATACTGGTCCTGCTGGCTGAATTGCAACACTCACATTTTTGTAGGCTTTTAAAAATAGTTAGGAAATCTTTCACTCTTCTGATCAAAGAGTGTGTATGTGTGTGTGTGTTGTAGGAATCGTTGCCAGCTTAAAATGTAATTTGCTGTCTGAAGCAGCATTTACATACTGTCACATTTATTTCATGTAATAAACCAAGCTGTTTTTATTCCTCTTTGTGAGAGCTTCTCAACAGTGTGTAGATGAACATACATGACTGTTGGTTGCACACATGTGAGTCCAGATACACACTTGTAACACCAGCATCATCCAACCTTGCAGGCATCTCAAAGGTTAGAAGGGTGACTAATTCATACTCTTTTTGTACCCTTTAAAGATGGGTCAATGACCTACAGTTTGTGGGGTGCATCCAAAATGCTAAAAATCGCTTAAGTAATACAGCAATATCATTTCAGAACAAGCCCCCATTCCAACATATGATATATGGTGAAAGACACACCCTGTCTGTTTATAGGCTGTCTTGAATTAGCACCACCATTAAACTGACAGGAGCAAATAGCACTTTCACAGAACAAATTTGGAACCTCAAGATGTTATTTTAGGCTCTGCTTTTCACCAGCGCTGGTAAGGCACATACTGATTCCTGTAACAGCAAGCAGAACCTGATATGAATATGTGCTGAGTGTAAGCATAAAATGTTTAGAATTTCAAAATGCAATGCTGGAAATAGTGGGTTTCAACTGTGATAGTTATGCATAAATCTGAAGTTTCACCCTTAAATAGATTTGGTTACACGTGAGTCATAACAAAATGGTGGAACTCAATACTGAGTAAACGTCTGTAGGTTCTGGCGTAACAATGTAAATGGAGCAATTATCAGTTAGTTTTAGGTGGATGAGTTGCTCAAACTATGTGCCCAAGGTTTGAATAAAGAGAAGCAACAACTTAGCAAAGAAAATCTTTTCTATCTGGATTTTCACTGTTTGAAATATGTAAACCCTGTTGATGTTTAGTTGTTTAGTCATGTCCAACTCTTTGTGACCCCATGGACCAGAGCACACCAGGCACTCCTGTCTTCCACTGCCTCCTGCAGTTTGGTCAAACTCATGTTCGTAGCTTTGAGAACACTGTCCAACCATCTCATCCTCTGTTGTCCCCTTCTCCTTGTGCCCTCAGTCCTTCCCAGCATCAGGGTCCTTTCCAGGGTGTCTTCTCTTCTCATGAGGTGGCCAAAGTAGTGGAGCCTCAGCTTCAGGATCTGTCCTTCCAGTGAGCACTCAGGGCTGATTTCCTTAAGAATGGATAGGTTTGATCTTCTTGCAGTCCATGGGACTCTCAAGAGTCTCCTCGAGCATCATAATGATGGTTAAAAGTCAAGGAGGGTAATAATTGAGCGTAACCATTGAGTTTTTTTCTCTTGTAGGGTAACCGTGTAGAGATGCTACTGGCATGCAACAGTATCCCACAGATGATCTTGAATTTTTTGGGCCAAAATTGTTGTCACTGTTGACATGGGTTGCCATACTTCTGGATCTTCCCAGACATTTTTTGCCGATTTCTGCCCAGACACTGCCAACTGCAGTGTTCCAGATATGTCTGGGAAATTCTGGATGTATGGCAATCCTAGCATAGGCTGGCAAGAAAAGGGAGACTTGGTACTTTAAATACTTGGACCCTGAGCTGTTTTGAGTGTTATACATTAGTATTTGCATCTAGAATTGGGTAGCATACAGACACCAGTGCAGTGGTTTGAGGATCTGAGTTATATGGACATACCACCAGGGCTGGCCTAAGACATTTTGGCACCTGATACAAACCACAAAATGCCCACATCCCAGCCAGAGAAGAAAGGGTGAGTGAGAAGCTGCATCAGAAAGAAGGGAGCATTAATATCTACATTGGGAATAAGGGTAGAAGGCAACCAGCAATGCCTCCCATATGACAAGAGACCACTTAGAGATGGCATTGGTGGGGCCTGCCAAGGAGAAGGCTGATCTAACCTCTAAGGGGTGAGCCACAGCCATTGTTGACACTGTGGCTGCCGCAGCAGCCTCAGTGGGTAACACATTCCTTGGAACATGGATCTGCTGGCCTTTTGAATACAGCCACCCTGCGGTGGTCACTTCACCTTGCCCCATGCATGTGCCAGCACTGCCCACCACACTGCCACATAATGCAGCTGACATATGCATTCAGAAGTAGCATGCATGCTCACAATGGGTCCCAGGTTTCAGGAAATTTGGTGGGTGGGGCCAGTGGCTTTTTTTCTGGGGGTACGCATACCCCTAAACATTTTGTGAATCTAAGTTTGGCCTCATTGAGGGGCAGTATCTCAATATGAGTAGGAAAATGAGAGTATCCCTAAACATTTTTTTAAAGAAAAAAGCACTGGGTGGGGCAGTACATACTGAGGGGAGGGGACAACAATGCAACCGATGAATATATCCTATCATGCACCACCTACAAAAGTCGGTGGGAAACACTGAGATAGCTTTCTATTTTATGGCTCCAGAAATCTATCATGTGTGGGTGGAAGGCCACAAACACACACCTGGAAAGAGTGACCTACTTTTTCATGAATGGCCTACTGTGGTCATAGCTTTGGTTATGGCTCACCTAAATCTCATTCATTTCAGTTGACCCAGTCTGGATCCAATCCAGTATGTCCCAGAATATTTTCTGGTCGTCAAGAAGTTTCCTCCAAACCTGTGAGCATTCACAGAATCAATAGATGGTAGCAGTTCTGTAAAGACAGTAATTGCCATGATGGATGAGGCTTCATAAGCATTCCAAGGCTTCAAAAGAGCAGCGGATGATGAATACTGTTTCTATGACTATTCTTACCACTTAAACATTTTGACCTTCTTGTCTGGCTTCACTTCCCCATCACAGCTAGAAAAGGGTAAGAAGTAACATTGTATGGTCAAATGAAAAAGAAGGACAGCTAACTGGATCCCATCAACGGATAGCCCCCTGATCCATATTGTTACTGATTGCTGCAAAACATCTACATTCTGGAGCCTGAGGAAAACATATTCAACCAACCAGTCCCACTAGCAGAAGCCCATGCAAGGACTTATGGTAGAGTAACAGGGCTTTCCCCATTGTTTACCCCCAAAAAATGAATTGAGAACCCCCAGGACAGGATGCAGGGAGAGGAGAGAGAAGATAATTCGATCAGGAAGGAGAAAAGCTTGTGCTGACAAAGCAATCTGCTTAGTGCTATGTTGAATTCCTTCCTAGGAGTTTAATTGATAGCTACATGTTTAGTTAGGAAGGACTTTCCCATTATTGATTGACAGCAATCACGTCTTCCATGCAGCGCGATGCATGGCTTGAACGCTTGCCTAAGCCAGCTACGGATGCTCCATGAAACGTATTTGTTCTTTTCCGGGTCCCTCTGGTTTTGACTGATCACTTTTGCTCTCTGCTTGAGGTAGACTATCAAAGCCTTGCGAAGGGACTTTTCAAGAACAGAAGTAAGGGGTGTAAGACTCCTGAGCATTTCTAAGTCTCTCTCTCTCTCTCTCTCTCTCTCTCTCTCTCTCTCTCTCTCTCTCTCTCCTTTCCCTCCTGTTTTTGCTTCTGCCACCCACTAGCCCCATACTTTTTCACCCTTCATATATAATATAAAAACGACAGACAAGCTTCCAGGAAAGACAACTTGTCCACTTCTGCCATCCCCTGCAATGTGTGACCACAGGGACTTGTTCACTGTATGATAGGATGTATACTATCCCCATTATGGTCAGAGTCATGTTCAAACTGATGGTGTGTCATTGTACAGTCCCCCTAATCATCTGCAACTTGCAGATATCCCTTGATGGACAAGCTGAAGTGAATAGGATTCCATGAGAAAAGAATGTTTAAAATAAACTAATGTAGGGGGCTAGATAATCTTCAGATGCCTTCATTCCCCACCTCTGTGAGGTTGGATCCAAACTTAGACATGGTAAGGGCAGATCCACTGAAATCAATGGGACTTTTGTCACTCTTGACAAACTTAAGTCCCATTTATTTCAATGTTTATTCTAAGTATGTATAAGTTTGGATCCCACCCATGAGAACTGTGGTTTTAGATGCATTTATTTAAACCATCTTTAGAAAGCTGTAATGATTTGTAACAACATCAGTTAAGTAAATTAAAGTATTTGTCATTCATATTGGCCTCTATGCCGATAAGCCCTTTAAGAAACAAACATGCAGCTATTTGATGTAGTAATAGAAGATGCTTTGTTCAATCTGTCACACGGATCTTAGTGACTTCCAGGATGAAACAGTGTTTGTGAGAGAATCCAAAATAGTTTTTCTTGAAACAGAGCATTTGTGTGATTTGATCCATCTGTTTTATCATTTGATCTGTGATTTTCTGCAGACAACAATATTGCCACATGCTGAGTCTTTAAAAGAACTTTAGAATCATTGCTAATAAGACTTGCCTTTGCGACGGGGTGACAGGAAATTAAAATGATGCTGCCATTTATTTAGCTGTGTATATTTGCCAAATAAGGCTTCGTTTCTCAATAGACGCTGGTTCTGATTTTATAAACAACTAAGCTGCTGTCATCAAGACTATTCTCTCATATCAAGCACTAGGTGATATAAGAAAATCTCCCTCAAAAGCTGTCAGTTTCTGGTCAGGGAGCCATTCCCAAGGGCTTTTCTAAACAATGCATACAGATGTTGTATGTGAATCAGTTCTTTGATACCAGTTGATGTTCATTGTACTGTCTAAATGGGCCTTTCATCACAAGAACATTCAATCCAGCTAATGGTAAGCAGCTAAAAATTATATAGATTTCTGGAATTAAAACAAAATAGTGTAATAAAAAGGCTCCTTATTTAACTCACAGGCTAATAGATCTGTCTAGAGTAAATAGCATAACATATAAATAAAAAAAAGATAATTCCTTAGCAGCAAATAAAATAAAAGACTATGTAGGCAAACACGTGAAGACAATCTTTCATTAATAATAATAATAATAATAATAATAATAATAATAATAATAATAATAAATTTTATTTATATCCCGCCCTCCCCAGCCGAAGCCGGGCTCAGGGCGGCTAACAACACTAAAATAGTGCAACATTATAAAAACATCATAAGAATTAATTAAAATCAAAATTGATGGCAACCATAAACTAAAGTATTGTAAAGATTGCCAAAGGAGGGAGTCAGGCTGCGCCCTAACCAAAGGCCTGGTGGAACAGCTCTGTCTTGCAGGCCCTGCGGAAAGATGTCAAGTCCTGGAGGGCCCTTGTCTCTTGTGACAGAGCGTTCCACCAGGTTGGAGCCGCAGCCGAAAAAGCCCTGGCTCTAGTTGAGGCCAGCCTAACCTCTCTGTGGCCTGGGACCTTCAAGATGTTTTTATTTGAGGACCGTAAGTTCCTCTGTGGGGCATACCAGGAGAGGCGGTCCCGTAGATACGAGGGTCCTAGGCCGTGTAGGGCTTTGAAGGTTAAAACCAGCACCTTAAACCTGATCCTGTACTCCACCAGGAGCCAGTACAGCTGGTATAGCACCGGATGAATGTGATCCCGCAGCGAAGACCCCGTAAGGAGTCTCGCTGCGGCATTCTGCACCCGCTGGAGTTTCTGGGTCAGTCTCAAGGGCAGCCCCACGTAGAGCGAGTTACAATAATCCAGTCTGGAGGTGACCGTCGCATGGATCACAGTGGCTAGGTCAGGGCGAGAGAGGTAAGGAGCCAACTGCTTAGCTTGGCGGAGATGAAAAAATGCCGCCTTTGTTATAGCTGCAATCTGCGCCTCCATGGAGAGGGAGGTATCGAAGATTACACCCAAACTCTTAACGGACGGTGCTGGCACTAATTGCACCCCCGCAAGAGATGGGAGTTGCCCCCTCAATCCCATATCGTCCCGTCCCAGCCAGAGGACCTCTGTCTTCGAAGGATTTAACTTCAACCGGCTCCCACGTAACCATCCAGCCACAGCTTCCAAGCATCTGATCAGTGTGTCTGGGGCTGAGTCAGGATGGCCATCCATCAACAGATAGAGTTGGGTGTCATCAGCATACTGATGGCAGCCCAGCCCAAAACTCCGGACAAGCTGGGCGAGGGGGCGCATAAAGATGTTAAAAAGCATCGGGGAGAGAATCGCACCCTGAGGCACTCCACACACCAAGGAGTGGCGGGATGACAGTTCCCCCCCCAAGCGCCACCCTCTGTCCCCGACCAGAGAGAAACGAGCGCAGCCATTGAAGGACTGTGCCCTGGATCCCCACGTCGGCGAGGCGGTGGTCCAGAAGTTCGTGATCGACCAAGTCGAAAGCTGCTGACAGATCTAGAAGAATCAGCAGCCCCGACCCGCCTCGATCCAGCTGTCTACGAAGATCATCTGTTAGGGCGACCAGAGCCTTCTCGGTCCCATGACCAGCGTGGAAGCCGGACTGGAATGGATCCAGAGCCGATGTTTCATCCAGAAACCTACCAAGCTGTTCAGCAACCGCTCTCTCAATCACCTTACCCAGGAATGGAAGATTCGAAACTGGGCGGTAATTGGATAGATCTAAGGGATCTAATGATGTTTTCTTTAAGAGCGGACGCACCACTGCCTCCTTCAGTTCCCCTGGGAATGTCCCGGTGCCAAGGGACAAATTGATGATATCCCCCAGGGGGGCCCGCACCTCATCTGGACACGCTCTAGGGGCTTGCTTTATTCCAGTCATTCTTTTAGTAGTATGCCAATGCAAGCAGAAGTCCTTCTGTGAATGGAACAGCTTAGATACATAGGAAGCTGCCTTATAGTACTGAGTCAGAGCATTTACCCTTCTAGTTCTAGTTCTATCACAGCAGCTTGATGTTGCTAAAAGAAAACAATGCCTTAATTATTGATCCCCCAAAAAAGTATTCAGAAAAGTAGAGGATTATGGTATCCTAGAGTGCTTTTCATAATGTTTCTCTCTTTTTTTTTAAGCACTCAACAAAGCATGGGGTTTTTTATTGTATTATATCTATCCATCTGCTGGAACTATGCTGTCAATGTAGGCAAGCAAAGCCTCTATTATGCCTGCAACAATAGCGTTCCCAGACCATTGGACATTAGAGCAGAAAATGTTGCTGCTCATTTGGCAAGGCGTACACAGGAGCCCTCCTTCCTGAGACTTTGTGGCTTTCTTTTTTCTTCCTGTGTAATATTCAAAGCTAATTGGGTATTGAAAATTCCAGCTTAGGTTTCATAATAGAGCACTTCAGTGAAACCCCTAGATAAACCTATTAAGAAGAATAGGGAAACCTATGATTTTCTTCTTCTTCTGAGCCCTGGGTTTTAGCTCCTGTAGTCCAAAGTATAAAGCTGCCTTCAGAGCATCTTTATGCACCTTATTCTTGTGTGCACACAATATGATCTTGGCAGGCTAATCTACTTAAAGTGTGTCAAGTTTATTCCCCCAACCTCCTTCTATCCATTCTTTGTCATGGGAGTGACATCGGCGGTACCTTTTAGCACAGTTTGTGTAGTCTTTTATTAAGTTTGAAAAGGTAAGGGGGATAAAGATGCATGAAATATGAGGGTTTTCCCACCCCCTGTGAACTAGAAATCTAGTCCTGTTGAAAACTTCTCTCTTGGAAAGACATTGAGTTGGGAAGGGTGCTAGTAATTTTATGAGTCTATGAGCTGATTCTGCAGACAAGCAAAATGATGGTAGTGGTGATGGGGATCAGAGGGAAAATGTTGAGGCTATCACAGGGATTCTTTGGGAGGTGCACCCCATCTATGGGTATTCTGTCTGCATCTTGTCCTAGTGACCACAAAAGAAAAAGTTAAAAGATAAGGGACCCCTGAACAGTTAAGTCCAATCAAAGGTGACTATGGGGTTGCGGTACTCAACTCACTTCAGGCCAAGGGAGCTGGCATTTGTCCACAGACAGCTTTACAGCTTTCTGGGTCATGTAGCCCGCATGACTAAACTGCTTCTGGCGCAATGGAGCACCGTGACGGAAGCCAGAGCACATGGAAATGCTGTTTACCTTCCTGCCACAGTGATACCTATTTATCTACTTGCACTGGTGTGCTTTTGAACTGGTAGTTAGGCAGGAGCCAGGACAGAGCAACAGGAGCTCACCCCATTGTGTGGATTTGAACCAATGACTTTTTGATTGGTAAGCCCAAGAGGCTCAGTGGTTTAGACCACAGTGCCACCCGCCGACCACAAGCTTGTTTGCTGTCCAATAGCAAAAGCTGCTGCTTATTTTATCCCACAGCAGTGGAAGACTGCCATTGTGTTGGGAATAGGAAGAACGGAATGGGAAGAAGGAAGACATCCTATCAGAATTGTCTTTCATGTAGGTTGATTTAGCTACTATTCTGCACAGCCCATAGCAATGCTAACCTCAAAGTCAGGAAGCTACAGGCTCTGACAGGGAACCTGAGTTGGGCAATGGTTAAGGTAAAGGGACCCCTGACCATTAGGTCCAGTCGTGACTGACTCTGGGGTTGCGGCACTCATCTCTCTTTACCACCATTGTGAAGGGAAAGATCCCCTTGATCCTTTCATTTGTCTCCAGCTGTGGCATCTTTTCATTTTTCAGTCTCAGAAGCCGAAGCAGCCCTCAATTAAAACAGTCCTGCTGCTGAAGAAAGAGAAACAAGGCAGGAAAAAACAACAACACTCAGATAACAGCCTGAGGCAAGCGTCCCCTTCTTTTCTGCATTGGTGAGGGGAATTAAATGCACCCATCATGCTTAACTTGGGCTTTATATAATCTTTATACACACACACACATTTATTGGTTTTTCACAATTTTATACATTTTAACTTTAACCATTTCAAACATTAAAATAAAAAGTTCTTTTGAACCTGCAGACCTCCTCCCCTCCCTCCATGGTTTCTATATTTAAGATTAAATTTTCTGCATCTTTTACCATTATCAATCTATTTTATATCCATAGTTACCCTAATAAAATCCCCATTACAAGTGCCATTACATGTCAATGGGCTTTATATAATCAATGACTGCCAAAGTTCACAGAAAGAGGGAGTCATTTCTAGTACACATGCAACATAACCGTTGCCCCAAAAGAGTGTGTGTGTGTGTGTGTGTGTGTGTGTGATTTGAATTATAGTGATGAAAGTTAACTTGAAATAAGCACATCTATTCACAAAGCATATCCGTCCTCAAAGGAAGGGAGGATAAATTAGTCCTTGGTGAAAGTTTATATAAGTAATTGAAAGAAAATATAGTGAGAAATGGGATACAGCAAGAAATTGAATTCTTTCATTTAATACAGAAAGTGGGAAAAAACTCTGAGAGACACATAATGTACACACTACAATAGGTATCCAACAGTGAAAAGAAAAAAGTGTTGTACCTTATTGTTACAGAGTTTAGCAGGCAGTATTTTCCTTTCTCTCCTTGTAATGTAATGGAAAACCATGCGAGGTGCGATGTCCTATGGTTTCAAGGTTATTGTGAGAAAACTTGGATTATGCTGTTGCTTGACAAAATTGAGCAAAGACATCTGAGAATACAGAATTAAGGTTGTGGATGGTATATTTGACCTGTATACCAGACAAACAATCCACTGAGGCATTCTTTCAGTATTGTTGTATCAATTCTGTTCTTTTCAATGAGACTCACATAGGTGATATACCCCATGGATTGTTCCTTCAGTTATTATTTGCCAGCAATAAATGAAGTGGCAATTCCTTGGAACCTTTGCAGAATTAAATAGTATATACTAGAACCTAAACTATGTTGCATTGTAAATTACCTGTGCTCCAAAGCCTGTAGGTAACAGGACTGTGGTAAGCTGTATGGGTTACTTCTGCATGGTCCTAAAGATTCTGCTTTTTATGCCAGTCCCCAAGAAAAGAAAAGAAAAGAAAAGAAAAGGGGAGGGGAAGATGCATAGCAGAAAAACAGAGTGCAGATATGGAAACACAGTTAAGCAAAATGGTAGCATTAACTATAAGAAATGTACCCAAATATGAATTGTACAAATTGAAGGAATAAACAGTCCTGACTTTGTTGAAATTAATGCTACATAGGAAATCAATATGGGACAAAGGATATTAAAATGGCTGTTTCATGTATTAGATCCAACATTTCTAATGAAAGAGAGTCAGAAAATGAAACAAAACCCACAAATAATGTAAACTGCAATGTGAATTTCAAACTGGATTGTTTAACCACTGGAGGCAGCACTAGTATTTTAACATGAAATTTGAACACAAGCACTATTATTATAAATATTCAGGATGTGTCTCAGCGGGAAAATATTAGAGGAAGGGGTAATTTGATGACACACAAATATATTCACTCTTCAGGCCTGCATTATTCTGCTACCAGATATTTAAAACTTTGCCATCACACCCAAAGAAGAGACACAAGACACAATAAACATGGTGAAAACAGGTTATAGTTATTAAAATATAAAAAATTATAGGATCTGCAAAAGCAATTAATCAGATTAGCCAAGCCATATTATTCAGGGCAGGAGAATTCTGCAATAAGTGGTGGAGGGGAGCAGATTAGATCTTCCTGCCAAAAGCAAAGAGTTAAACTATGGAGTTCACCTTAGATAATGTTGTGATGGCTGCCAACTTGGACAGCTTTAAAAAAGGAAACAGACAAACTCAGGGCAGATAAGGTTATCTATGGATACAAGTCATGATGGTGTTATATACTATTGGTAGTATCAGAAGTCATATCCCTCTAAAATACCAATTGCTGGGAGAGAGAGAAAAAGCCTGAGGGGCAGGGACTGTGTTATTGTTAGATACATTATTTTTATTTTTTCCATTTGAGTACTGGGGCCTGCAGAGCAAAAATGGGTTCCAGTGAGTTCTTGTGGTGCTCTCGCAGGAACTCATGGAGCTCTTGTGAGATCTCATAGAGTACATGAGATCTCCTGAGATTTGGGTGAGATCTTGTGATATTCCAGCAAAATCTCGTGAGAGCTTGCTGGAAGCTGTCATTGCCATTCCTGCTTCTCTGTCAATGGCAGGGGCAGCAAGGTGAGTGGGATGGCTGTGTGGCACTTCCTCTTGGCTTTCCACCACCTGAAGTGGCTGCCTCATCTCACCTCATGGGCAAGCCAGCCCTGGAGAGGGAAACATCACACTCATGTCCTGATTGTAGGCTTCCTGTAGGCATCTGATGGCCACTGGTGTTGAACTAGATAGACATATTGTCTCATCCAACATGGTTATTTTTATGTGCCGTTCTATCACTAAAACATTACTGAGGTTACCAGTCTTTGGTACCTGCTGACTTAAAATCTTCATTCCTGTACCTTCTTTACATGTTTATCCTATCTACTTTGTTTGTCCTATTCTTGAGCTCTTATTCCTCAGAACCTTAGCAACTATTTGTTCATTATTTATTTGTCTCACAAAAATGTCGCGTGCAGTCTTTGTTTCCATACCATAGCTGTCAATTTTAGAGATTTGAAAATAAGGGACCAGCAGCCTTGAAAATAAGGGACCAGCAGCCAAAATAAGGGACCTGCAGCCTCACCTGTTCCAGGCACTCCAGTCTTCCTGTCCTCCTGCAGTCTGGTCAAACTCATGCTGGTAGCTTCGAGAACACTGTCGAACCAACTTTGTAACCAGAGGTTCAACTGAATAGAATCTGAATCACATGCACCACAAGGCCTATGCAGCCTCAACTTAAGATGGCTCCCCTGCCTGGCTTTGCACTGCAAAGTTTGCAGCAGCACATGCGACAAAATGGCGTCCAGCATTCAAAACCCCCCTCAGTTTGCATTAACTAGCCACACACAAGGCATGCAAGCTCCACCCCCAGTTGTTCTTAGACTTCTTATTGGGTGAGCAACACAGCCAAGCAACACAGTTGGAGCCTCCCTCCTCCCTGGCCGGCAGGGAGGGAGGGAGAGGAGCTGCTTCCTTTGAAATTTAACGGACATCATTTAAGGGACATTTAAGGGACATCCATCAATAAGGGACAGCAGCGGGACATGGCGCTGGAATAAGGGACTGTCCCTTCAAATAAGGGACACTTGACAGCTATGCTCCATACAGAACTTTCATCATCCTCTCAGAGGCTGCAAATATTTTCCAATGTTATATCATATGTACCATCAGCAATCTGAATGCTTTTGGACATGCCACAACACTACAGAACCTTAAGCAGTGTTTAAGGGAGATTCTGCACAAATCACAGATGAAAGCAATCAAAAATCAAGAGTGATACAGAAAGGTCTGTTGAATTTTTTTTTTAAAAAAAATCTTTTAAATTATTGAAGACAGATCAAGAAAATAAGGAAGGTTTGTTTGTTTGTTATCAACCAAATGTCTAGACCACTCTTCATCATATGGCAATCACAGAGCTGTTTTCAAACATAATACATAAAACAACATATTGTACAGTGCACTAAATAGCCACCAAAAAAATCAGCTAAAACCAATTAAGCCATAAGAAATAATAGAACTGTAACATATTGAAATAATCTCAATTAATTTTCTTGAAAGGCATGAAAGAAAGAAACCCGATGTCAGAATTCCAGACAGGTTGTATCCAGCCACACCTCCATTGGGAGAAGGCTCCACAATTTGTGTGCCATCAGGGCCAGACCATCCATGAGACAAGGTGATGTGACCACCTCAGTTGGCAATAGCCACAGAGACAGCAGATCCCAATGCAGATCTCCTTCCCTGGTGGGAAGAGGAACGCCATTTTGTAGTTCACCTCAGGTGCCAAAATGTATTGGGCCAGCCTTGGGTGCCACTCCAGAGAAGGCTGTATCTTAGAAATTCTATCTTCACCCATCCCCTCAAACTTAGAGCCCTTTTCACTTGATATGGGGAGAAGCACTCCAAAAAGTATCAGGATCCCAGATTTTATAAGTCAGTATTAACACCATAAACTGAGCTTGGTAAAATATAAGCAGCCAGTGCAGACTTTATGAAATAGACATTATAGGATTCTATGCAGAGCATGGTACATTAGCTGGTGCTTCTGGGCCATTTCTAAGAGAACCCCTACAGCTTGCATTATAGTAATCTAAAGGCATGGTTACTAAAGTTTGGATCACTGTGCCAATGCTATCCTGGTCGAAAAGTCGCTATAGTTGGTGAGTCAGCAGCAGCTGACAGACACATGCTCATCCAGGGCTACACACCTGTTCTTTCAAAGTGAATGTGATACCATCTAGGTATGTACCAAATTCCCAGAAACAAGAAGCACCCATCAACAGTGCCTCCATCTTGTCAGGATTCAGCTGAAGTTCATTGACCCTCATCCAACCCTTTGCTGCCTCCACCATGTCAACACCATAACTGCTTCATCTGGTTCAGATGGTATTGAGAGGTTGAGATGGATGTCATCCAAATACTGATGACCTTGAGTTCCAAACCCCCTGATGACCACACCCAAAGTTTTCATTCATATAGACAGATAGCATAGCTGTCAAGGGCCGATGTAGAAGTCTCCCAACAGTCTCTGTTTCTATGGAAACAGTCTTGCAGATAGCCAAACCATATAACTCCCAATTCCCTTCAGAGCCAATCCAGGAAACCATAGCTGATGGTACCAAAAGCTGCTGAGAGATCCAGAAGTAGCAATGTGGTTGCCGTTCCCATCTCTTTTCCAATACAATTCAACCAGGATGAACCAAGACGTCTTAGTACAGACCTTGGCCTGAAACCAGATTGAAATGCATGTTTCCCTCAGACATCTCTGGCCACTGTGAGAACAGGATGCTGAAATCGAGTGGGCTATTGACTTGATCCAGCAGGCTCTTCTTATTGTCACATGATATGGGTCAAGATAAAATGCAAGAATGTCCGGAGTTGCATGGCCACAGCTCTTTTGAGAGCCTTGCCAAAGAAGGGGATATTAGCAATTGGGTGGCAGGTATCGCAGATCTAAGGGTCCAGAGAGGAAAATTAAAGAAGTACAATACTAACTATTTCCATGAAGAACCCCCTCCCACAGTGAGACACCCACCTATTCCTTCCAGTTAGCTATTAAAAACCAATATGAGCAAATATCAAGAGAGCAAGTTCCCATGAACAGACCTCCACTAACAGGCTGCTCAACCTGTGGAATTTTTTTGCTGATTCTCCCTTTTTTCCCCAGTCCCATTCGCTCCTCCACCCCCAGCCCCCCAAAAATTGCTCCAGTGGGTTTTAGCAATCTGCTGAAACAACATGAGCTCATATGATAGACTAGATGGAAAAGAGAAAATGGCCAAAAAACTACAACCACTCTGCAACTGTGTTTGCCAGCAGAAGTCTTGGCCTGATAAGAGTCCCTTCTGTGAATGCAGGATTCAAGTCACTGTATTTGCATGTAGGTGTAAACATTCTTTCATATCAATCTAAATAAATAACAGTTAACTTAATCCACGAAAAATTCAGTTCTGATAAGAATCCAAATATTAATTAAGTACATTTGCCCCAGAGATAACATGTACCTGATGATTTTTATATACTGTATTTATATGGGATATTATATACGATTTATTTATAAAGCTGCTCCTGTGAGGACACATTCATAGCATTTAAATCAATGACCCATTCACCATGATCCTATACCTGTTTCCTTGAAAGCAAATGTCAACTTCAGTAAGTCTCTATGGATCTGTTCTCAGCAATTAGAGCCTTGTAGTTTTCCTTGTGGACTTTTTAATACTTCTGCTTATGGTTCTGAGTCTGTGTGCTTTAGTTGTCCTGGAGGGACTTGGAAGCAAGACTCAGAAGAATCCTATACATGTCTACATAAAAGAACTTTCCATAGAGTTGTATTGAATTCCTTACTTACCACCTTCAGATGCTTTCCCCATGGCCCAACAAGATATATTTAAACTATAGGCACTGAAATGGCTGGAGAAGAACCTGTAGTTTATGTAAACTACATAAGCCTAATGCCTGTTTGGTTATTTTAGGAAATAGAGCTAATCTGAGGAACTACAAAAAGTCTATTGGGAACTCGTGTGTGTGTGTGTGTTTAATGAACTGGGCAGTGATGTAAGATGAGTAAAAATAGCATAAAGTACTCTGTGGAACGCAGCTGAATGCCATAAAACAGGTGCAGGAAACTTTTGGTGCTCCAGATACAGTTGAATTCGAGCTCTCATCAACCCATCCAACATGGCCAGCCAGAGATGATGGGAATTGTAGTGCCAACAGCATCTAGTAGGCCACAAATTCACCAGCCCTGCCATAAAACTACCGATATCATGACAACATACACCAAATTTTTATATTCTCTACTTGTAAGACAGAATCATCCTTAAAAGGAACATGCTTGGGCCAAATAAAAGTATGAAAGTATTGACACAAATCTTTAAAATGGGCTGAATGCTGACCTTACCTTCACATGTGAATGTTGATGATCCAAATGAATATTGTGAATATTCGAAAGCTCGGAGATACACCAGTGATGGTTAACATTCACCTAAATAAAATTGTGAGCGTTCTCCAGTGTTAGCTGGACAAGCAACAACGTACTCCCAAAAACCTATTCCAGTGAAATACCCAAATTTGTTTAGGATTCTCTACATTCTCGTATGAAAGTTGTGATTTACTAGATTTTGAACTTTTACCAAAGAACAATAGGAGTTGTTATATTTTGCTCAGAATATTTCTTGTTTGCAACTTGCACACTCTCTTTTCTGCAACACATTTACAACCATTTATGTAAAAATAACTTTTAAAATTGAACATCAACATTTTATATAGAAAAAATGTTTGCAGAACTGCAGAGAGAACATAACTGAGTGAAACTATCACTCAGCTGATGAACAGCATGCCTGAAAGGCCAGTTGGAAGGGGGACAACGCACCAATTCTTCAGGACCTGCCAAGCAGTTTGCAATTTAGAGATATTGCACAGCTCCAATGGGTGGGAGTTTCAGAGCTGTAGGGACACCACAAAGCATCCTTATTGTCTTAGTGGGTAGGCACACCAGGAGGCCCTACGAAGCAGAACTTAAGCTGTGGGCAGCATTGTATGGGTGTAGACAGTTGAAAAAACAGGTGATGTCCACAGCATCCCACTCCCAGTTTATAGACTCCTAAAAATAACTTCAAGTGTTGTGCCATGTTTTAGTGTAGTGCCATGTAACTGAAATCAACATTGACTCCATCGTTCTAGATTCATGTAAATGCCACCCAGAGAATGGATGTGAAACTGTACTTGGAAGTTAATGCTAAAAATATGCCTATGTGTAACTAAGTAAAACTATGTAACAGAAAGCAAATTCCCCTGCACCAAGCAGTCAAAATTCTATAAATAATTCACCTTTTAAATATGTAATGGAGACTTTAAAGGCACATAACTCTAGCACTCTTGTATGTGAAAGCTCTTCATTCTCTGCCACTTTAGATATTTATAACTTTCAGAAACAGAATTTATTAATATTTCATTGTAACCCAAACACTAGTTAAACAAAAGAAGCTTGGGGAAGTAGTTAACCTCTTAGCTGAGAACCAAGGAAAACCTGCCTATTATTATGTTCAAGTACACTGTTGTCTGTTGTTGGCCTCTTATACAATATGATAATCTTTATTGTCATTGTCCCATACAGAACAACGAAATTGAAAAAATCTACATCAGACATTCAAAAACCAACAAGCCTGCTATCCCAGCTATCTCAGCCTGGTTGGCCCCCTAAAAACTCTGATACCCCATAATTAAATACAATAGAGACTACCTTACACTGCGTTTAAAACCAAAATCGCATTTGGATAGAAACTGTTTCTCAGGTGCTAGTCCTAGTCTTTATAACCCTGTACCTTCTTCCAGAAGGCAGAAGCTGAAAGAGATCATTTCCGGGGTGCGCACTATCCTGCACTATCTCTGCAGCTTTCTTATGGCACCTGGAAGCATAGATTTGATCCAAGGTGGGAAGAGTGCACCCAATTATTCTCTCTGCAGTCTTTACAACCCTGGACAGCATTGTTTTTCCCCTGACTGTGCAACTCCCAAACCACACACAGAGACCATAAGTTAATACATTCTCAACAGTACAATGGTAAAATGCCATCAGCATCATGCATCAGTTCATACGCCACCTCCATTTCTTCTTTGTAAGCCTAAAAACACCCCTGGTCCAGCTGGAGTCATGGCACAGATCTTGGAGTCCTGAGGTATTTCTTGAATAGCAAATAAAATCCAAAACAAACAGAGTGAGACAAACCTAAAAGTTGTTTAATGAAGCATTTCATTAAAAAAATGTTATGGTGATAGCCTAGTTAGGGCCATTGGTTTCTTATAATCTTTTGAGATCCACCTCCCATTGTTGCTAATCCATGTCCATTTTGTGGAGTAAAATCTTAAAATGCATTTTTTTTTCCTGGAGCAGAGAACCTAACCACTACTAGCATTTGTCGCTTTGTAACTGCAAGGCGGAATTATTGCAATGCTCTCTACATGAAGGGTAAATGATTCCAATGTGTTCTACATAAAGCTGCCCTTGAAGGCTGTTGGGAAAATGGAAGTACTGTAGAATGTGCCAAAGCTCATTTCCTTAGTAGTGTCAGTAGATACAAGTTTATTCAGCTGAATTTGTGACCATTGCATTGGCAGCTACTATGCTCTGGGCACAATTCAAGGTGCTAGTTTTGACCCATAAAGAAAAATATAACCCATACCCTAAAGTCTTTCTGGCGGTTTCATATAGAGAAAGACAGAAACAGTGTTATCGCATTGCCTGTCTTCTTCAGCTGTTGCAGCATTTTGAGGAATAGGCACTAAAATACACAAGGACAATGTAAGATCCCTAGAGTTGTGTGAAGAAATACTGGTATTTTGCGCTCTATAGGATGCACCGAACCATAGGACGCACCTTGTTTTAGAGAGGGAGAACAAGAAAAAAAATTCTCCCCCTCTCTGCTTAGCGCCCCTTCAGCGAAGCGGCAGGAGAAACGGAGCCCCTTCCATTTCTCCTCCCGCTTGGCTGAAGGGGCGCTGCGCAGCTCTCCCTCTCTGCTGAAGCCAGGAGAGTCTTGCTCTCCTGGCTTCAGCGAAAGGAACCCGAAGCCTACCGAGTGCAGCGGGAACTCGCGCTGCGCTCCACAGGCTTCAGGCAGCTATCCCTGAAGCCTGGAGAGCGAGAGGTGTCGGTGCACACTGACCCCTCTCGCTCTCCAGGCTTCAGCAAAAGCAACACGAAGCCTCCGGAGCACGGAGGGAGCGCTCCCTCTGTGCTTCGGAGGCTTCGCATTGCTATTGCTGAAGCCAAGGAGCCTGCATTCGCTCCATAGGATGCACACACATTTCCCCTTAATTTTTGGAGGGGGAAAAGTGTGTCCTATAGAGCAAAAAATACGGTACACGGGGGAGGAGCTTGAGTCTTCCAACATTCAGCTTCATTGGATGTCCCCGAATTCGACTGTTAGGAGAGAGTGAGAAAAACAAAGAACTAGCTTACTTTTTTAGTAAATACATTGGGGTGGGGGACCACTGGTTTAATCTACATAAAAATGAACTTCTGGTCGGAGTGCAAAAACACCTCTTTTTCGGCCCACATGAATGAATATGCACTTGCCTTCTTACAACGCAGTTTGACATGCCTTATTTGCTGAGACACAAGACAAGTGCTTGGAGTTTGCTAAGATCACACCCAAACCACCCACAGATAAATATTCATTAATATCAATACAGTAACACTCAGTTAAATGCACCAGTCCAGTAAATTCCCACAAGACATGTGTACACAAGTGGTGATATGAAAGGCAACAATGCTATTAACCTGTTATTAAGGATCTGCAGCTATTGCAAGAATAAATTATTTTACTGCTTGGAGGCATAGCCAATTCACAAAGACAAAAGTGGTGATTTAATGTTCCTCTGTTGCCTCAGTTGGGGGAAACCATCCTGTCTTGAGGCTCAGTACCTGTAATTTGACTGGTACACGGTTCCCATTGCCAGAAAGGCAACCCACTCCAACTTTTGATAGTCAGCTTTCAGAAGGCTAAATCCTCCAGGGCTCAAGAGTCCTGAAATCAACACAACCCCCATGAGCCAGTCAGCAACAGGAAGGGGCTGTCAAGTGCTCTTCATTTAAAGGTGCCTCTGAACATCCTAAACTAGTCTTCTTCCCGACCCAGCACTATACACCACCAGAAGGAGCCAGTTTAATTTTGGCAAATGGAGGCCACTTACTGGCCAACAGGTTGAATGAGACTCACTGCAGATCCTCTTTGAATGTGTCATATCCTGCAGAAGAATAATGGAGAACAGATGAAGAAGATGGTACTGAATATGTGGATGAGGGATGTATGTTCTGCCATCAGTCAACATCCTTCTTAATATGCAAATTAACCATCTATCTGATTCTTTCCACTTAATTAGAGTTCAACACCTTCCACTGGAATTCTTTCAAACTTCTGAAGTCATACCAGAAAAAGATGCAATATTCTTCAGTTCCAGGGTGGCGTCATTCTCACCAAGATGCTTCAACAATTGGTCTCATGGAAAACTGAATAGATAATGCATACAGTTTTGCATGTTAATACAAAACTACCTAATTTGCTCTTTCCAAGACGATGAACAAACCAAAACACAGCTATCCTTCAAAATCACACTTTTCCAAATATTATGATGCAGTTTGTCAACCAATTAATGTGCTTAAGAATGCACATATGAGTGAAAAGTAACATACAAAGAAACTTTATAATATAGGAAATTGTGTAAGGCTTCTAAGTCCATTACACTTATCCTATCTGCTGCCTGAACTCATTCAGACCTTGGCATGAGCTCAGGAGACATTATAGCATGGTAGAAGTTCAACATCTATGCTACACTAGATGAAAGAGGAAGCGACCTTTATACAGGGGATGTCTGCCCTTTCAGGATTTTTGAAAGCTCATCAATCAAATTGCTCTCACCGCTCATTCTAACTGGAATGAAGTCTCTCAGAGCTTCAGAGAGAGGTGCACCAGTGAATATATTTCCCCCCTCTCCATTTATTATTGCACTGGTGGTCTGTTATTGTGAGAGCACCAAGGAAATGCATTCATTTATTTATCTGGTTCCATTTTTTAGACAGTTGGTATTTAAACAGAGGAACTTAATCAAATATAATGAGAGAATGGAAGTACTCTGATGAAAATACTATTGCTGACTTGACAATCACTGTGTTATTCAAAATACTATTTGGAAAGTTTGAGCTTTTTGATTATGGCTGCTATTTATAACTTATATTCATAATCTGTCTAGAACAAAATGTATCATTTACGCTGATAAAAGGGAAATAGGAAATGTCAGGAGGTTTTTCTCCATAAACCAAAACTGATAATGGGCCTTAATTCTTCAACTGGCTATGTAGATACAAATCAGTGTATAGCTGCATATACAAATGAAACCATACCGAGGCAGAATAATGCAGGGATATTAGTTTTAAATTTAGCTGTTCAAATGAATATTCGAGCGAGCTTTTGAAATGTTTTAACTCTTGTTTTAACTTTGTACTCTATTGGAATTATGTGTGAACTTGTTTTTCATAAATTATATTGGTTGTCCTAAGAAGCAGTGGGGAAACCTCTAGAATAATTTGGAGTCAACATGTTCCTATACATAGAGATTATACACATTATAGCAGGCATAGGCAAACTTGACCCTCCAGAGGTTTTGGGACTACAACTCCCATCATTCCTAGCTAACAGGACCCATGATCAGGGATGATGGGAGTTGTAGTCCCAAAACATCTGGAGGGCTGAGTTTGAATATGCCTGCATTATAGGGACAACATACTCAGGGTAATGCATGAAGAAGAAAAACTAAAGAAATATAAAAACCTTAAAATACAGTCTCAAGTCACATATTTGTAACACTCTCATGACCATTAAAGTTTTTACATGAAAAAATGTCAAGAGCTATTGACAATGGATTTCTGTGATAATGAGGGTTTATTCTCTCTTCCCCCATTCCGTGGAGAAATATTGATTGTTAATTAAAAGTGCAACCTTTCATTATATTGAGATTGGCTCTTTCTCTCTTGCTTTTGCACAATCAAAATAGGAATCACAGAGGAATTCCTTGGGTGTCTTGATGAAACCAATTCAGTTGATCCCTAAAGGAAGAGGGTTAGCTGACTTGCATTGGGCCCAATGAACAGTTTCAATGACACCTTTTGAGGCCGTCTCTTCCTTTCCTTTCTTCCTGCTACCTCTCCATCTTTCTTCTGCCTTCACTCTCAGTTTCTGATTAAAATGGAACCTCACTTATGAATTAATTTTAGTTTCCTACTTAGTTTAAATTGGTAGTTTTGGGACAGCTACAAAAAGAGTAGGGGGCCAGGGAATCTGTCAGATTCAGATTCTCACTTTTTCCAATCATTAAATCTGTGCCACATTTCCACATTAGTTTGCAATTTTTTAAATAAACGTCCTAATGAAAATTCACCAACATATTAATACAATTTCTCCTAAGTTCCATATTTATATGCAATTTTGCCTAATTAATAAGCATATTTATGCAAAGCAATTTCCCACATATAAGGCCCTTTTGCATGGTATTTTCACTAATGCATGCATTTTTATTTACCCTTATATGTGCAACTTTATACATCTTACATGGCAGGAGAACTTCACTGAAAAATTTGGAGAAGTGTGAATTCTGAAGGATGAGTGTGTTTTGGCTTGTGTGTTGTTTCAGAAAGTGTGAATTCCCCCTTCCCCCTTCCACACAAGCAAATGAATCTCACTTCAGTCATCAAAGGCAAGCAACCATGCCCTGGGTCCCCATCAACCTTCTCTCGCTGCCCATGTAAACTAACAGATGTATAGGAAGAGAACCTACCAAAATGACACTGACATAAAAACCTCAAACATATGCCAAGTTGGAAAAATGAAAAAATAGTGTGTAAGTTTATCCCTCTCCCCTCTATTCTCTCCCCCTACCTCTGGATACCATATTGCCTTACATTGAACGTAACCAAAATACTTTATAATCTGAACAGAGAGAGAGAGAGAGAGAGAGAGAGAGAGAGAGAGAGAGAGAGAGAGAGAGAGATCCCACTTTTTTTGTAATTCATGAAAATCTTTAAGAAAAATTATTTTAAAAAAGAAAGAAAGTGTGAATTGGGTGAGTCTGTATTTCAATGCAAACTGAATTAAATCTCTCCTCATCTCTAGTTTGGAGGCACAGGGTGTTCGTGGTCATAGGGAAAATTAAGAAAAAATAAAGGAAATAGCAGCTACGCGCAAGCCAAGTGATAGCCCACCCACACCAAAATGTGCTACAATTGTGGCACACACTGCAGATAGGATTTCTGCCAAGAGTGGGTGGAATAAAACCAGTAATTGACTTCAATTGCAGGGCCCACTTGATCTTAGGAACGCATGTACACCTGTTGAATATCTAATGCCAGTAGCATTTCCATTCGGAATGTGGCTTGTTCCTCCTTCTGCTCTTTCCTTGTGATGAGGGGGCAGGGTGACTATACAGGCCACTATCAAATATTCTGATGAATGTGGAAAGACTTGAACCATGACAATTAAGCAAGCTTGGCTGCACTGCCACTTACTATTCTGTTTCCATTTTTAAAAATCATACCCTCTGCGTGTTCTACCAATGGAAACTGGAAGGCATGATCTTTCCAGCAACCAGAAGAAAATAAATTAATTACTGGGACAGCCTATTAATTTACAGCCCATTTATCAGAAAGACCTAATGACCCTTACATCACTCTATCACTCATTCCGCAACCTGTTTTACCACCCCTGTTCCTTACATCTGTTCGTTGTTGTTCTGCAGATTTTTTGAGAGGCTAGAAAATGAGCTGCCAGCGGCTAGTTCTCCACAGTGAACAGAGACTCTAGGGCAAAGGGTTGGCAGAGACCTAGTCCAGCTGAGACAGCTTGAGTGCCAGCCTTGCTTTAGTACTTTTGGCCTGTTTACATGATCGTAACAGATGGGTTCTTATTCTCTAATGTTTTGCTACTTGCAAGAATAAAATGTTGCCTGCTTGTCATTCTGTTTTTCATGCTGAACAAAGGTGAGCTCGATGTCTGGAAAACGAACCAGGGATGTGGGACAAAGAGAGGGAAATAATGGAAGCATCACACCTCATTTTTTCAGAATGAAATGAGGTTGTGTGAACTCATTTCTTACCATTTGTAGATAGGTTTTATCATATTAGACTAACGTGCTTTATGATAAATGGCATATAAGTATATGAAACTGTCTAACGCTAAGTTAGATCAGTGGTCCATCTAGAGTAGTACGGTCAACTGTGATTAACAGAAAAAGAAAAAAAAAAACACCCCAAAAACTGTGATTAACAGCAGCTCCCAATTATCTGCACCCACTGTAGAACTTCTTTCTGAGTAGTGCAGAAAATTGCACTGTCATTTGATTTATTTGGCATTCCCAGTGGAACCCTTTACAAGCCTTGCCTTGTATGTATATTGACAACATGCCCAATATATAGATCGAGGTGGGGGGATATTACTTTCTAAGTATTTTGGGCTGAGACTTTTTGGAGCATTTACTTTTTAAAAATAAATAAACAACAACCCAAAATAGTTCAGTTAACAAAGGACCCGGCCTGTGCTCCTGTCTACAAGGCTTGCCAGGATTTCAAGTACTTGGCTGTGGGTGGGTGTAAAATGTTGTAATTTCTAATGTGGCTATTGTGGTAAACTGATTTTTTTTCCAGAAAGGGGGAGCTCTTTGCCAAGGGTGCAAGTGACCATAGGTATGCCTCTGGGAGGAATCTCCCTTCATATAATTTGAATCCATTTATTTGGGTCCTGGTCTCCAGAGCAGCAATGTTTTTCCTTGCCAAAAAAGCATAGAATATAGTTTCAGACTGAAGTTTTTGTTGGTCCTTCACTTCTGTCTGATGTGACATAACTGAAGCTTTCTACAAAAGACAGCAGAAAAGTGCTCTCCCCAAGGATTAGAGTCACAAAACTGCAACAGAATAAACTCTTACTGCAAGTTCTATGCCTGAATATAGCATTTTTGTTTTTGAATGTTAAACCACATCTTGCCAAGTCCCCATACCTAAGCCAAGTGAATCAATTTACTATGTACAATATGCTATGTCCAACACAACTTGTTGATCATGTGAAGTAAAAGCCTCGCCTTGATGTAGGTTCACGACCCAGGAGTTTAATTATCCTATATACGTAGAGAGTTCTTTCCCTGGTGCTCAGTTCCTACAGTGAAGAGATTCAATTGCAGGTCAGGATAGACAGAAACATGCCAGAAACTCAGATACAGATATCAAGTAAGCTGTAGTAGTCATCATTTAATACACACTAGTCAGTGTTCAGCAGGCACAACGGTTTTTACACATGTATTGAGAAGACAGGTATTGTTAGAGAATATGCTGTATGGAGTATGTGATTATATGGTTGCAGCTCACTCTAGTGTGGAGCTTGACGTCTGCTTCAACTACACCATTAAACAAAATGCAGCTGCTCAGCTAGAAACTATAGAATGTTGTAAGTAGGCCAGGGTATAATTAATCTCAGATGACATTTAGGCAGGTTGTTGCAATTACTGTAACGCCACAGTTCTAATGCTTTTTAATAATCAATGTACTGTAGTTGTTCTATACCAGTCATCCTTCCCTAAATAATGTTATTTAGCCTCTGCATGGTGCTTGTAGTTTCAGGAGGGGGGAAATCCTCAGTTTCCCTCACTTTAGAAATAATAAATCCAAGGTTCTAAGTAGTAATACTCATTTTTTAAAGAAATGCTGTAAGTCAATGGCAAAAAATCCTGAGCTGTAAAACGAAAATCATATTCTCTAGAGCAGTGTTTCCCAACCTTTTTTGGGCAAAGGCACACTTGTTTGATGAAAAAATTCTCGAGGCACACCACCATTACAGCCCCGTGACGTCAGCGCGCAGCGTCACGCCGGGAGGGACGCACGAAAGTGTAAGTTTCAATTTTTTCCCCTCCCCCTTGCCGGGGAACCTCCAAGCTTTGGGGGTGGGAGGAGGCAGCAAAGCGAGGCAGGAAGGAGAGCGCGGCTTGGCTGGGTGAGCTTTGGCAGGGGCAGGGAATGAGAGCCGCAAGGCGGGCGCTGCGGACGGAGGCGCTGCCCGCCGAGCTCGCAGGCAGCCAGGCAGGCAGACGGCGAGAGCCCCGCGCTGGGCGGCCTCTCCTCGCCGCCGCCGCCCCACCTCTCGCCGCCCGACTCGCCCGCCTCCCTCCAGGCAACATCTCGCGGCACACCAGGCAACATCTCGCGGCACACTAGTGTGCCGCGGAACAGTGGTTGGGAAACACTGCTCTAGAGCAGTCTCAATGAAAATGATGTATTTGATCTCACAGCTTTTTCATTGACACAATAGCTGTTTCTTCAAATCTCACCTGTGATTAACCAGAGGTTATTGAAACATTCTGGTGTGCTGTGGAGGGTAAACATTAGTCACTGAAAAATGGCTGTGCACGATGGTATTGGGGAGTCAAAGTTAGTCCTGGATGTTAGGCAAGTCAATGGGAAAAAGCTTAACAACTTTCGGGGTTTCCCAAAGAAAGCTCAACAATTTTATATGTGTGTAGAGCTCTGGATTGGTGCTGGCTTGGAGTTGGCAGGCTGAACAAAGGAAAGACTTAGGAGACTGGAAAAGGCCTGGAGGTCAATGGTTCACCGGTCTGACCTTCTCTGAAACCAAACATGAGAATCTTACATAGTAGCAGAGTGTTTATTCAGCAGGAACTTGGGGAAGTCAGCTCTGCACACCTCAGGTAGGTGCCTTTGCCATTCTAAGAGAATGAGGGACGTGTTCATAGTGAATTCTGGCACCTCTTTTTCTAGAAAAATAGCACTGCATACTAGTTATCTGGGAATGAACCTGTACATCTGTGGGAGTATGTAAATTCAAAGATGAAACAAACAAGCTCACAAGCTCTTTTGGCTTAGCATTATTAGTGATGCTTTGTAAATCTTAGCTTGAACGAAGTGGCTGCTGAAGTTTTAGCAAGTTCCAACTATTTTAATTTATTCAGCCTTCCTGACATGGCAATCTGCATAGTATTACCCATAATAATGGGATTTTACTTTTCTTAATTTATCTTCCAAGAGTTACTCTATCCTTAGTCTGTCTCTAAAGCTTTTACCATGGCGATTATCTGCTGCTGTAGTGTGAGGAGTGACACACAAATGTACAACGAAAGAGATTTTGAGGTGATGCTATTTCTGTTTGATCAGCCAATTGGGTGAGCTGTATTACAATTACCCCACTTCCATAGCCCGAGTCTCGTCCAACTGCTTGTCAGAACACATGCCACGATTGATAGATGCACAAGCCCTCCCACTGTGTCGGGTGATTGGCATAAGAAGGCAAAAATTAAATGTCACTCAGCACAAGTTTAAGCAAATGAGGCTGAGAAAAGTTTCTTTCAGATATTCATTGAATGGAAGGAAGTGGGGATTTCATGAGCTGTCCGCACTTCTGACTTCCATGTGTTTATTTGACGACTGGAACGCAGTCTGCAAATCACTCAGCAATGCAGGTGTACCTATCTCCACACTTGTCATGGTTGGGCTGGATACAGAGGAGTAATGGTAGGCACCAGCTGGGGAACCCCCAAGGGAACCCCCAGGGAAAGAAAGCTCAGAGCCAGGGTATTGCTGGTGGGATGCCAATGAGTGGTCAGAGGGAGCAGACTGGGATGAGGAGGTATCAGAAGCAGGAAGAGGCTGTGGTGAAAGGCAGTACAGAATCAGAAGCCAAAGCAGAGGCTGGTTTGAAGTGGGGGCAGTTTGCTGAAGAAGCCAGGGAGTCTGCCCCTCCTGCTGTGACTAGCTCCCCTCCCCCTGGTCTCCCAGAACACAGGGAGGAATGAAGAGCGCAGAGAAAATAAAGACAAGATGAAGGGAATAACCTGGGGGAGGAGTATTGGAGGTGGGAAGGCTGAGACCTTCAGTCCTTGCAACCACCTCATTGCAGAAAGACCTACTGAGAAGAGATGCTGTGATCAGTAGGCCTGCACTGTTTTGGTTTCTTTTGAGTGTTTGGGTGTTTAATTTGTGACCTGCTTCTGCCTCCAGCTCCTGACAACACTTTTGGAGGAACCATTACAAAGTAGGGTTCCCTACATACAGTTGCATATACGTAGATCTGTCCTAAAGGAGAAGAACATGTACAGTGTGGGAAATCCTGACCACCCTCATACCTTTCTTTATCCCCCATCCAGACAAACAAGAGGCATCATTAGTGTTTAAGAACACATTCCAGAAGATTCTAGCACATTCAGGGGAAGGGCCACAGCTCTGCTTTGTATGCAGAGGGCCCCTGTTTCAATCCCTGGCATCTCCAGGTGGGGCTTGGAGAGAACCTTGTTTGAAACCCTGGAGAGCTATTCCCAGCCAGTATGGACAGTACTGATGCAGTGCGCAGCTTCCTATGTTCCATATCAAAAACACAGGATGTGAAGCAGGGAAAGTGGCATGTGTGGTCTGGGGACAGTTCTGAGGGCCAGTAAGAAAAGCATGTATGATTGTATTCAGGCCCTGAGCCTGAGGTCCCCTACTTTGGTTCTAAAACCCCATGGAGCAGGGTTTGCCCCGACTGTTGCCACAACAATGGAATTTTCAACAGCCCCTGTTCTGGCTTTTCATTATAGTTCCCACCCCAGCCCCCCCAAAGCTGCATAATTCCATATTGGCTGTCAACCTCTCATCACAGCATAGCCCATATCCTACTGATGCACAACACTTCTTCACACTCCTTAAAAATAGATGCCCCCAAGAAGAAATATTCAACAGAAATCTTTGCTTCTGATCTTTAAAAGCATCTAACCAGCAGTGTCAACACAGTCGCTCCGTGCCAAAGCCTGTGCTTTCCATCTTTCCCACTTAAGTCAGCAGAAGTGTTGGGATGAAATACTCTCTATCAATCCCAGCAGCCTCTGTTTTCTCCACATCAACAGACTGATTTATCTTCATCCATCCATCCAAATATTTATGCAATTCAGTGTGAATTTCTCTACACCCATGTACTCTAGACATGATTGATTTTAATTCAATAATTGAATAAGGGAACATGCCGGTGCACAAATCAAAGATAAGAATTTACAACTGCATGATTCTCCCTCCTCACATTATAGAGGACAGTCACTTTCTACCGGGTGATGGGTGGAGAGAGAAGATATATGCTAACAAGAATCTGAGAAAGAGAGTGTGTTAGATAAATTGGTCTTGGAAGATTGACAACATATCCATCTTATATCTGCAGGAAGTACAGCAGGAGGAGTTGATTGGTTCTAATTTGAATATCATGAGCTTGCGGGTATTAATGCAGTGTGTGACATTTCTTACATCAGCTATCCCAGAACTTGGCAACCAATTGTCTACAGATGTGTGGATTTATTATAGGCTTTTTTGACATTCACTGCTGTATGTAACACCAGCTTACTGTACATGGCATTTGGTCTTCAGAGCTCAATGAATCACAGATGGTAGTAGACCTACAGAATGAGCTGGAACTACACAAAGCCCAGTTAGCAAAGGAAGCACAAAAACCCTTTTGCAGACATGCACTTGGGGATTTAGAGAAAGACAGACATTTAATGGTACAGAAGATTGTCACTGATCAGATATTACTAGAAGCAGCTTCTGCCGCTAGATATATGATATTACTCATGGGGAGGGTAACACTGTTTTGAACTGGAATCACGGCTCCCCACAATGCACAGCTGTCAGTAGAGCCCCAGTGTGTGTGAGTTCCTGCTTGTGTGTAGGGTTTCCATGAGACCAGACCCCAAGCAGGTCAAGTTTTGTTTTGTAGCCTTGTCCAACATGCAGTTGTTGGAGAAGGCAGATGTAGCATTGACTCTGGGGCTATAAGCATGGTCCTGCTTCTCATTTAACTCAGCATTGCCCTACATGCAAGGAACGTGTGCAAAGGGTTGCTAAATACTTAGTATAGTTGTCAGTGCAAGACAGTGTCAAGGTGGTTCATTAATGGTGAAAACTTATTCTGATTTTCTTCCAAAGGTCCAGAGTAGCAGTGTACAGGAGAAGGAAGAGGGGGGACCAGTGCAACTTTTCTGGAAAAGGGGGTTCTGGAACTCACCATGAACACCTCCCTTGCTTTCTTATAATGACAATGGTGCCCACCTAAAAGGTGCCCACCTAAAAGGTGCCAGAACTGAGTTCTGATGGGTTCCAACTAAAAAAAAAGCCCTGGGGGCAGGGTACCCCATTATTAAAATAATAATCAGCATCTTTTTTTATTGAAAAAGAAAACTGCTCAATGAGACTTAAAAGGTAAAGGGACCACTGACCATTAGGTCCAGTCGTGGCCGACTCTGGGGTTGTGGTGCTCATCTCGCTTTATTGGCCGAGGGAGCCGGCATACAGCTTCCAGGTCATGTGGCCAGCATGACTAAGCTGCTTCTGGCGAACCCGAGCAGCACACAGAAATGCCGTTTACCTTCCCGCTGGAGCGATACCTATTTATCTACTTGCACTTTGAAGTGCTTTCGAACTGCTAGGTTGGCAGGAGCAGGGACCGAGCAATGGGAGCTCACCCCGTTGCAGGGATTCAAACCACTGACTTTCTGATCAGCAAGTCCTAGGCTCTGTGGTTTAACCCACAGCGCCACCCAACAGTATAAATGACATATCATCAACATATTTTTTAAAAGGGAAAGAATCCAAAAGGAAATAAGAATCCAATAAACTAGAACAGCTATTTGCATTTTTAAAACACACACACACTCTTTATAAAAATAAATTACAATTCTTAGAATTAGATAAACTATTGATGTAGTAAACTATTTGCTACCTTATCCAACAAGAATACTAAAAAAAAGATTGGGATGCTAAATATATATACAATCCCCAAACCCAAAGGTAACAATATTTTTATAGTAGTAAGAAACCCTCTTTCTCAAATCCAGAAAAATGTAGTCAGCTACATTTCTAACGAGTTCCCGTTCTACACACTCCCACTCCAGCTGTCTCTTAAACTGCCTTTCCCTTCTTTTTATTTAAGTAAAGTAACTATAGTTTCACAAGGAGACGGGAATGTCCCTGGCTAGTTTTTACATACCTTCCACTGCTAGCAGAGTTGATGGGCAGGAGGGAGAAGAACTTCATTGTAACAAAGAGGCTATGAAATTCTTTGCTTGGGGAAATCCAGTGTGTTGGCTGCATTTAGAAGCCAAGTAAAGACTATTTTGTTTCAGCTCTTTTATTTGGCTTGATCAGCTCTCAAAGGAATCTTTCTTTTTTTTAAAAAAAGGAGGGGGAATCCCTTGCTTTTTTTTAAAGTGTGTTGTATCTGCCGTTTTATCTTTTAGTATTTTGAAACTGTAATATTGCTGCTTCTGATTAAAAATGTTATTGGATACCCTCATCAGGGATGATTCATAAATTATTGTATGGATGACTGAAAAGCCGGATGCCTCAGTACAGTGATACCTCGGGTTACATACGCTTCAGGTTACATACGCTTCAGGTTACAGACTCTGCTAACCCAGAAATAGTACCTCGGGTTCAGAACTTTGCTTCAGGATGAGAACAGAAATTGTGCTCTGGTGGCACAGCGGCAGCAGGAGGCCCCATTAGCTAAAGTGCTGCTTCAGGTTAAGAACAGTTTCAGGTTAAAAACGGACCTCCAGAGCGAATTAAGTACTTAACCCAAGGTGCACTGTATAACAATTCATATTCACACGCCATCCATCACATGAAGAGGCTACGCTTATTAGCTCTACCTCTCCTGTTCCATCCTCACTGGCCATATGTAGAGAAAATCCCTTGCCAACATGTGGGCAGTGGGGTCCTGAAGGCACATCTGGTGCCAGCAAGTAAGGCCTCACTCTGACCCTCATGTGATGGGGAACATGTGACTATAAATATTTGTAAGGGGCTTTATTGATCACTTCATTGACAGCCACGGGGCTTATGCTAGTCACATAAGATTATCTATGGGAGCTTAGGGCTATTCTGTCCAGCTTCCACATACCATAGGTAGGAGTTACACTGAGCTTTTTCTTGAAAGGACTATGATGCAAATGGCTTATTTCTCACTCTTGCTGTAAATATATTCACCACAGTTTTTTAATGACCGGTAAAAACTCTCACTCATATGAATATGAATTCCCCAAACATAGCTTACATCAACACTATACTGAAGTGAAGGCAAACTTTGGCTGCAATCCTTCACTCAGTTACCTGGGAGTCAGCCTGCAATGGGACTTTCTTCTGAGCAGACACAACTGCTAGTAATGAAATTGTGATATGTCTGTAGTTCTGTTGTTTCTTCCACATTCACTGTCTCATGACATAATTTTTGAAAGTGAAAAAACCAAAACAAATGAAAAACCTGTGGCTCTCTATAAAAACCTTACAACACCTCCAATATTCTACAACAGATCACAGCATAGACTTTTCTTTCCTGTAGAATTTTGAATTTCTTGTTTCGTGCTCCAGCTAAAATAAAATGCAGCTGCAGATGTGCAGTGCTCCAATCATTTGTGATAGCTTGTTAAAGTGAGAAATGCAAAAGGTTAATTTTCTAATTACATACTCCCTAAGTTAAATTATGCATGTTATCACACCCATTGACACTCTATAATAGAACTTTTTATAGCAAAGTGATTTACTCCAGAGTTATGTTAACTAATAGTGTGGTGTATTTTTAGAGTATTTGTAGATACTGAGGTTAGGGGACCAGCCCATTTCTAAGGAGTCTAAACTTTTTACATTGCAGTTTCTATTTAAGAGCTGGGTAATATGCTCACCCCCAATTTTGCAGTCCAAAACTGTGAAATGTGGGTAAGGGAGTATGCCTATAGTATGTGTGAAACTCTGAATGTTGGGTAATTCAGGACAGACAAAAGAAAGCTCTTTTTTCACAAGCACATAGTTAAATTATGAAGTTCACTTCCATGGGATATAATGGCCACCAACTTGGGTGGCTTTAAAGGGACCTTAGACTGGATTAATCATTTTGCCTCCCAAATCAGAGGCAGTATAAATCTGAATACAAGTTGCTCATATTTGTCTGTATGCTCTACGGACAGTGACTGAATATAGGATTATAGTTTCAGAGAAAATTGGCTAATGTGGAAGCAATGAAATTGATGTAGAAGGATTCATTGAATATTCAAGTTTGAAAACCACTCTGCAACTTAAAAAAGAATTTTTTTTAAAGAAAAGCACCGAGCTAGCCCCTTAGCAAAAAGCATTTTAAAAAACCATTTATGTGCATGTGGAATAAATAGTATTGTTGCTTTCATCTGATTCTCTAAAACACATAATTGTTTACATAATGTCCCAAATCTGATTACCTGTTGTGTTTTGACCATTAGATGGAAAAGGGTCTGATGCATCTAAGATCTCCTCATGTGAGATATATCAGTTTCCTTACTGTCATCAAACCCATATGGTGTCTACTCTTAAGTAGTTTTCCCCTTTTGAGGGAGCACTTAGGACTGACTTTTCTCAGTGCAGGCCTCTGAACAGGCTTACATACACTATATATATGCACACTACATGCATGTTATCAGGGTCCCTGACTATTGCATAGTTCACCACCATGGATATAACTTGTCCATCACATGCATACAACTCATACATTGTTCATGTGCAGTCTCTATTCCAAACATTGGTGGAGGTGGGAAATGTGTGAAACTTTGGCATGTGGGTCAGGAAACACAATCCCCAGTTCTAGCTCAACCCACTCACCCCAATCCATTTGTTCACTGAATAAGGAATAAAAGGTTTCTCTATCATAATCAAGACCTACATTGTCTTTCTAGTACTGTCAAATAGCAGTCTGGGTAAAGCAGCAAATCAGATATAAATGATTAGCAATGATCTAGTGCACTAACCTTATGTCAGCATAGAAACAGATGCTTTGCACTCTGCAAATTTATCATTTATTAAAGATAACAAGATGAATGGGCTTATCATTTATTCCATAGTAGATCCAGGCTTGCAAACCACCAGTGAGAAAATTTGTGGAAAGCTTCTGGGATGGAATGGCCAAGTGGCAGAAAAGCAGGTGGGCAGGAAGTGGAAGGGGTGAATGAAAGAATCAGCAGGTTCACCAGAGAGGAATAAATATCTTGTCACAATCTTTTCGCTGAAAAATGCTTCCTCCCTCCGACCGATGATTTCTGCAGAGTTTGCTTCCATCCTGATACATGGAGGACAGGAATCTAGCTTAGGGTGGTTAGGTATTAGGAAATGGCTGGGATATTTTCTTTCCCTTTTATATTTGCCCTTTCCCCATTTCATATTAAAGCAGAGTTCTTCCCATCCCGTTTTGACTCATGCCTATAATGAGTAGGGGCTTTATCATACAAGGTCCATTGCACCAGCTTAAGTTCAGGAGCAAAAACAACTGGTGTGCTGGTTCAAAAGACAGCTAGATTCCAAATGGTTGAAATGATAACTTTTAATAAACACAGTTTATTTTTATCATAAATATAAGTTGCCGCCAAGTTTATGCAGGCAATTAAGAAAATATATTTCTGTAATAGGTGATCTCTGGTTTTAATTTTTTTACATGGTTTTTATTGTATATTTGCATGGTTTCTGTAAACTATTTTGAAAAATCATTTTTATGTATTATTTTAATTTATTACCCAACCTTCATCCTAAGGTCCCTGGATGGGTTACAACAATTAAAACACCATATTAAATAATACAACTTTAATACAACTTACAATCATAGAAATAAGTTGGGCCCTAGAAATATACATCTCAAGTATGAAGTGAACAACAGTGTACAAACATTTTTTTGAATAAAAAACATATTATATGAACTAAATTTTAATTGGTGATAAAGGTAAAGAGACCCCTGACCATTAGGATGACTTTGGGGTTGTGGCGTTCATCTCGCTTTACTGGCTGATGGAGCCGGCGTACTTTCACTTCGTACTTTCAGACTGCTAGGTTGGCAGGAGCAGGGACCGATAGTCAGCTGTTTTTTTGTAGTATATGCTCTTATAATGCAATCCTGTATGTGTCTACTCAGAAGTAAGCCTCAGGGTTCAGGTAGCAGGATCTAGGATTACAGTATTACAGCGTTAGCATACTTGAAAAGCTGGTGTTTCTTTTGGAATGTTAGAGCAGTGGGATGAATATCTATTCCTGCTTTGCATGAGTCACTCACTTGATTTGCTTAACAAAGTTATAATTTGACTTTGAAAATTTCATTTATGGTGGAACTATGTGAAATGAAATAAAAATGACTTATGTCAAGCTGAACTTTTTTCAGTGTTGCAAATTGGGAGCTGAATGATGCTCGCTGAAAGAAATAGGCACGTTAATCTCATGGATCTGCTCAAATAGAGCACCTCACCATCTTTTCATGAGTGTGACTGCTAGATGAACGGATATGTGTTATATGGCTATGTGCCGACACAACAAATCGAAAACCATTTCAAAACTGTTTTACTGAGGGCCCCTTTCAGATTGCTGTTTTGTATTATTTTTTACAAGTATATCCCGCAACATGCCACTATTGGTGGATTTCCACTGGACCATCATATCATCCCACTCATCAGTCCTTTTGCAACATTTCCCGAGTATCATCCCAATACTGCCATCTGAAGGGGCACTCTTGCACGTTGTGCAACAAATCAGGACCAAACAAACAACTGGAACAGGATTTGAGACATACTGTAAGTTATGGGAGATACATGTAATGGAAAGAATGCAGGTAACTACTGAATGGTCAGCTTGATACCTAACACAGATAACAAACAACAACAACAACAAATTATTATTAAATTAAATAATAAATTGTGATTTGCTGTAATAAATGATCATTAAATTGTCAGTCTGTGGGCGCTTAGAAAAGGATGCTGTGATAACTAAGAACCAGGATGAGTTTCTTAAAAGCAAGTTAAAGGTAAAGCTACCCCTGCCCATACGGGCCAGTCGTGTCCGACTGTAGGGTTGTGCGCCCATCTCACTTAAGAGGCCAGGGGCCAGCGCTGTCCGGAGACACTTCCGGGTCACGTGGCCAGCGTGACGAAGCTGCTCTGGCGAGCCAGCACCAGCGCAGCACACGGAAACGCCATTTACCTTCCCGCTATAAAGCGGTACCTATTTATCTACTTGCACTTAGGGGTGCTTTCGAACTGCTAGGTGGGCAGGAGCTGGGACCGAAGGACGGGAGCTCACCCCGCTGTGGGGATTCGAACCGCCGACCATACGATCGGCAGGTCCTAGGCACTGATGTTTTACCCACAGCGCCACCCGCGTCCCTAAAAGCAAGTTATGCTGGACAAATCTCATTTCTTTCTCTTTTTGAAAGAATTACAAAATTGGTGGTTCAGGGGAATGCTTTGGATGTAGTGTATCTTAATTCCATTAACGCTTTTGACAAAGTCCTCCCTGATATTCCTGTGGATAAGCTGGTAAAATTTGGGCTGGACGAGGTTACTGCGCTGCCAGCCATGGCAGAGCTCAGTGGAGGGAGAAGCCAGCCAATCAGTTGAGTCTCAGTGGGGTACTTGCCTGGAGACAGAGTCAATACACAAGGTTCAGGAGTATCTCAGTTCACATAGTCAGGCGATACAAGGGTCAAGAAAGCTGAGGGTCCAAGATCATAAGAAGCAGCAAGGTCTGGTCAGGAACAACAAATGCTGTTTCCAGCAACTGACTGAGGCTGGAGACCTTGCTTAAGAAAGCTGGAGCCAGCTGGTTCTCATCAGGAGCAAGAAGGCTGATCAGCAACAGGTAGAGTCACTTTGCCTTCTGCTCTTTCAGGCTGCTGCTCAGCAGGTGAAGCTGACTCCTGGCCATTGACAGATGACTGTGTAGCTGGTTGACTGACTGAACCAAACAAATACTCACTAATGGTTCCTCATCAATTCAGTTCACATTTAAAGGCCAATCTACCCAATTTGCAGTTTTTGAAACAATATGAGAACTGAAATGCAACCATTCTTTGAAATTCTCCCTCTTCTGAATTTTGCAATGCAGTTCTCTAGCCGTGTAATGTGTTCAGAAATGCATATAATGAGATGAAGTGTAAATAAAAATGCATTATATTATGGGAAATTGCTTTGCAAATGTGTGTAAATTAGGGGAAAATCCATACAAACATGCATATAAGGAGAAATGTGTAACAAAATGCTGGTGAATTTGGAAGAGAATTTTTTTTAAAATAAAATTTTCAAACTGTGGACTAGATCATCCCCAGGGACCCATCCAGTTCTACAGTTCTATGATTCTATATGTAAGAGACATGTTGAAAACTGAATTTAGGATTGAAATAATGAGCAACTAAAACTGACAGACCTGCCTATCCCTAGCTGGCATAGCATCCCATTCCTAGATGCCTTCTAGACCCATAAATGCAGATGGTATGCTGCAGAAGAACTATGGAAAGCAATGCTGCACACACACACCCCCCAGCTAATAATAATAATAAACCCTGTGGCTGCCTCATAACTAAGTCAATTCTGCTCCCCTTTGAAACTGTCTGTGAAGATTCCTTGCCCTCACTCAAGGGGAATTCACTTGTGCATTGCTGTACAATGCTCAAAAAGATTGCCACAGAAATATTTGGTTCATGGTTAGCTTTCACCATGATTAAGAAAATCAGGCTCATTTAATTTTGATCGAAAGAAAAAAGAAAGAAAAACATTTGGTGGAAACATAAGTTGGCATTGCACATATGCTTTATGAATTATCATCTTGTGTCTTGTGTTTACTTGAAACAATCTATTTTACAGTAACAGAATAATTTATTTATTTTTACTTTTGCTGTTGTGGCATATGAAAATCAAACTGTCTCCTCTCTCTGTCCTACGCTGCAACGCCAGCAGAATAGTCAACGAGTAAGAAAACATGTGCAGATTTTAAACTGGTAATGAATGATGGATGAGCTAAAAGGACACAAGGACAAAAGTGATTTCTTTAAGCCACAGTAGTCTAGCAACTGAAGAAGGGAGCAGGGAGGGACTGAAGCTGAGGGGGTTTTGTGTGTAATAAATTGAGCCTATATGATGTGGGAGCAGCAAATACATTTCTAAAGTAGAAATTCCAGGAGATTGCTAAATCCAGATATTCTAATACTTATTGTAAAGTGTCATCTGCATCTTGTGGAGGTTGCAGTTGGCATCATTTCCTGGTAACTGCAACAGGTAGGCAGTAAAGTGAGACAGTGGAACATAGGTAAATGCTATACATACACCTGTCTGTGATATTTGCTGGGTGCTTGAGGAATCTGCACCTCAGGGACTAACTTGTGGATCAGAATTTAACAATCTGTTAGGGTTTCACACTTCCCAAATATTCCAACATAAATCTCATCTCAAGTCATTATATATTTACATTTTTAAAGAGAGAATGCCATTCCCAGTCTTTAGCTGGGGTCAATTTACACCCACCATCTGTAGGAGGAATGCTCCCAAAAGGAGGGGTGAGGGATACCCCCGTAGCCTCTTCTGACCAACTGGTTTTGGGGAAGCAGACCTTTTATAAAATGAGGGCCCTCACTTTCTTCTTTGTCTCTTTTCAGCATCCTACTCTTCCACCCTCTTTTGCCTTTCACCATGTGGGGCTGAGTAGAGTTTTTTTTTGGGAGATGTTCTTTCATTGGCCTTTTTTTTGGGGGGGGGGTGTCCTTTTTATCTCCTCTACCCTGCTCTTAATTTCATTGGCTTTCGGAGGCTTAGTTTTAATCTGGCTGTTGTCTGCTGGCATGTAGAGGAGGCAGAAAGTGGATTTTAGCATGGGGCAGCACCCTGTGGCATGTTTAGTGATTGGTATATCACAACCCCCCTCTTATCGTTGACTGACTTGGGGGGCAGCATGGGTTTTGAGCTTTCAGGACCTGGCATATGTCACCTGTTGGACACTGAACAGCAGGGGTGACTAACACAGGTCTGGTCGCACTCCCATGACTTCCCTTTCATGAAAAATACTGTTGACCTACCATCACCATGCCTGTGTTGGCGATAAAGTTCATCTGGCATAGCTTGGCTCACCGAAGCAGGCAGGAGATTTCCTGAAAGTTCTCATTACAGTGGTACCTCAAGTTAAGTACTTAATTCATTCTGGAGGTCTGTTCTTAACCTGAAACTGTTCTTAACCTGAAGCACCACTTTAGCTAATGGGGCCTCCTGCTGCCGCCATGCCGCCAGAGCACGATTTCTGTTCTCATCCTGAAGCAAAGTTCTTAACCTGAGGTAATACTTCTGGGTTAGCACAGTCTGTAACCTGAAGCATATGTAACCTGAAGTGTATGTAACCCGAGGTACCACTGTATATATATATAAAAACTTTTACTAAATACTTGATTCATCAAGTCTAGGTGTGGGGGAAATGCATATTTTCAGGGGAAATATAGGCTTTACATAATGTATTTATATCAGTGTTTAAGGACACAATGCCATGCAATCTGTGGGGAGATTACAGGGGACATGGGATAGATAAGCTCACTCTCTCTTCCCATGGAGGAAAAGGAGGTCCACCTTTGCAAAGCTCCCTATTGTTTGCATGAAAACATCTGTCACCTTTGCCACTCTGCTGTCAGCATTCTAATGCTAGCAGCATTAAGGGGGGGGGGCTTCTCCATTTATCTGACATGCCCCCCAAACAGCAGACCTAGAATTGGTATACTTATTTCCCCATTCTTCTGGGTGGGAAATGAGTATGCTCACAGCAGAGTTGAAAAGTATGCCAGATCTGATGTTGGCCCACTTTCTTTTTCTACCTTGGCCAGTGTGAGACGGTCATGGCTTTGGAGTCTGTGTTTCCTCCATCTTGGATTCTCACTCCGTCATGTGCATACTATGGCCATGTGAATTTTCATACAGGTTTTTTTTAAAGTCACAAATAATGCAGAAATGAGACCGTTTAAGATGGAGGGCACCACATTGACCAACACTACTATATCCACTTACCTTGGAGAAAATCCCATTTAACTCATTGGTAATTACTTTGGGGGGGGGGCAGGGAGGGGGACATAGGATTTCATGGTAAGTGTCCCAAAGTATGCATTTACACATACTTGACTTCCATGTTAGGAAACATTTATCCATCCTTTTATTTATTTTTTAAAGCTTTTTTCACAGGCTTACTTCTGTTCAGAATTAAATTACATGTTGAATCTGAGCCAGGATACAGGAACATTTTATAGGATATTAATTGTACAATTGTAGAAATGGGTTGACTGCCTTTAGTTTAGTGAGCCTCTACTTTTTGTTATATTGTTATTATCTTACCATCCACTACTTTGGTAGCTTTGTGTGTGAAACAGTTTATAAAACTGCAAATAAAGGAATTAAAAAAAAAGGAATAAGACAAAGCCTCTCTCCCCATCTCTAGTATTCCACTTCAGATTGCAAACTTGGCAGCTAATTCATATTTTAAAAGGCAGAAGAAGAAAAATCCCAGAATGACCCATAATATGTACTTCTGCCTTTTAATGTTCAGTCTGTGTATTGAGACATTTCTGCCAAAAGACAAATTGCTGGCAGCAGAACGTGGGCATCTAGTTTATATAAACAGCACTTCAGAATTATTCAGTTGCATGATGATAATCTTCTGCCTTTATAATCTTCTCCCTTTTTAATACCATCAAAGAAATGATTTTTCTTCTTAAGATGCAGTAATCTTTGGTTGTGTAAATAGATTTTTCAGATTCTTGCACAGTTACCTATAAGGTCCTTCAGCATAATGCTTATGAAAATCTATTCAGTGTGATTTAAGAAGTCAGATAATCTTATTTATTTCTCTTTTCTTTCCCGTTCCTTTTGTGTGTTTCCTTCATTCCTCTTTTCTCTCCTTTCCTTTTCTGAGGTCTTTTCCTCCATTCATCCTTGGAAATTTTGCTTGTATATTTTCATGGCTGGTTGGAAAATTGTGCCAGTTCATAAAACGGTGTGTGGGAGATAACGTTTGCCCATTATTTGACAGAAGAAGAAGAAAGAAAGTTCATATACACCAGGTGTGAGAGACCTTTGCTTGCCCACAGATGTTGCAGAACTACAACTCCCATCATCCGTGACCAGTGACTATTCATGGTGGGAGCTGTAGTTCAGCAGCCCCTATAAAGCCAAAGGTTTCTCAGACCTGGTTCATACAAATACAGGTATTTTTCCTGATGCTACATTGATTTTATTTGATCCCTGAGTGATTGCTGGATCTGCCATCATTTAAGGCTACCGGACAGATAATCATGTAAAAGAGAGAGAGAGAGAGGATTTACCGTATTTTTCGCCCTATAGGATGCACATTTTCCCCTCCAAAAATGAAGGGGAAATATGTGTGTGTGTCCTATGGGGCGAATGCAGGCTTTCGCTGAAGCCTGGAGAGTGAGAGGGGTCGGTGCGCACCGACCCCTCTCACTCTCCAGGCTTCAGGAGAGCCCCACCGCCAGCCCCACAAACTCGGGGGACAGCGGGGAGGCAGAACACCGCCATTCCGCTGTCCCCCAACTTGGTTAGAAGGCTGGCGGGGGGGAGAAGCCTGCTCCTCTCCGTCGCCAGCCCCGCAAACTCGGGGGACAGCGGGAAGGCGCAGCGCAGCTCAGGCTTCCCCCAGCCCCACAAACTCCCAGTGCGGTGCCAAAGCTACACACAGCTTCGCCATGGCTCTAGGTCCCGTTCTGGGAGCTGGGGTCGGGGGAAGCTCAGGCTTCCCCCGCCCCAGCCCCGCGCCTAGGGGAAAAAAATAATTCCCCCCTTTATTTCACCCCCCAAAAAAATCTAGGTGCGTCCTATGGGCCGGTGCGTCCTATAGGGCAAAAAATATGGTACCATGCAACAGCTGATGATGAACATGTTCCACAAACTCTGGAATGTTTTTCAACAATATGAGTACTTCTGAAAAAAGAATTAATAACAACAACAACAACAACAACAACAACAACAACAACAACAATAATAATAATACATATTTATTATGACCATAGGTCAGCATAAGATAAAAACACTTATATACATAAGTAGAGCATGCTAAATAGGCAATAGGGCAACTGTAGAAGTAGGAGTTGAAGAAGGAGTATTACTGAAGAAATAATACTCAATGACAATATTGTGAAATGGTTCTGAAAAAGTCATTCATCTGAGGCATGAGAGCAAATCCCATGAGAAAAAAATCTCAGCAGGGAAAAATAAATGGCTGATTGAGGCAAAACACATGGTCCACTTTTTGCCTATCTTGAAAGTCAGAAGATCTCACTTATATAAATATGAAAACATTTATTTTTCATTTTTGATACATACAAATCCAAAATAATAAATGTCTTCACTTCTGACAACAGTACAATAAATGGGACTATGAAATATTGATTCAATTTTAATATCCTCCTCAATATTACATGTATAATCAGTGGTGGATTTAACACATCAGTCCATTTAATATATGCTCACCCTAACTTGGGCTGTCGGTTTTTCCATAAGAGCAATATGCCGCTATCTCTTACAGCTTTCTTCCACCATTAATGTTGCATCTCGAGGCCCCAAGACCCACCCCCAAAATAAATACACACGGACACTTATATTAGTTTAAGTTTTTGGGCAAAATTTTTGGCCACAACTTTATTGAAATACAATCACATGAGCGGTATTGGCTTAGGCATTGACTCTCCACCATAACTGGCTCCACCTCTCAGGGTGATCGTCAAATGGGGTAAACCAAACGAGGGAGCTAGTTTGATGAGGACCAACCTAAGCTCACCCCAGGGTTCCTGTGGTCCTGGTATGGCCATAGCCCCTCAAGCGGACTTCGGACGAGATCCAGGACCCCCAGATTCCTTTAACGGAATACCCAGTTCCTGGAGGGGCAGGTGATGGCCGCACCTCCCCTCCCCACAATCCAACTGAGCCAATGCCTAACCGCCACCTTACAAGTTGTGACGATTTGCTAAGGGGTAGGCGAAAACCAAATGGCTAAAGCCAATCTGCCAAATGGAAAAATTCCTACCCAGCTCCTGTTCCAAAACAGGTGACCCAAACCAAAGCAAGGCCAAGTGACGCTACCTAAACTAGGGAGGGTGGGTAGGTGTTCAACAGTGCGAAGCAAGTGCCCCTCCTTGCATCACACTGCTGTTTTTAAAGCCCCTGGGATCACGCCACCCACTGGCTATTGGCTAAAATTGCCTGGTGTGAAGAAGGTGAAATATCTAGGGGTTTATATGACATCTAAGAATGTGAATTTGTTTAAAGATAATTATGAGAAATGTTGGTCAGAAGTTAAAAAGGATCTAGAAATATGGTCAAATTTGAAGCTTTCCTTGTTAGGCCGAATCGCAGTCATAAAGATGAATGTATTGCCTAGAATGTTATTTTTGTTTCAAACATTGCGAATTCTTGACAAGATGGACTGTTTCAAGAGGTGGCAGAAGGACATTTCGAAATTTGTCTGGCAGGGCAAAAAACCCAGAATAAAATTTAAGATTTTAACGGATGCAAAGGAAAGAGGGGGATTTGCCCTGCCGGACTTAAAACTGTATTATGAATCAGCAGCGTTCTGCTGGATGAAAGAGTGGGTGCTCCTCGAGAATACAGATATCTTGGATTTGGAAGGGTTCAATAACGTATTTGGATGGCATGCATATTTATGGTATGACAAGGTTAAAGCGCACAAAGCTTTTAAAAATCATATTGTTAGGAAAGCATTATATAATGTTTGGACCAGATATAAAGATTTGATGGAAAACAAAACTCCTAGATGGCTGTCGCCATTAGAGGCTAAAGCTGTGAAAAAACTCAATATGGAGGCTAAATGGCCAAAGTATTGGGAAATTTTGGAAGAAGAGGGTGATAAATTGAAATTACAGAGTCATGAGAAATTGAAGACCAAAGTACGAGATTGGCTCCATTATTATCAAATAATGGAGGTTTATAAACAAGACAGGAAAATTGGCTTCCAGGTGGAGAAATCAAAATTAGAAACAGAATTGCTAGAACCCAATGCTAAGAATCTGTCTAGAATGTATAACTTGTTGCTGAAATGGAATACACAGGATGAAACGGTTAAATCAGCTATGATTAAGTGGGCACAGGACATTGGTTATAACATTATGTTTGCTGACTGGGAACAGTTGTAGGCCACCGGTTTGAAATTTACGGCATGTAATGCCTTAAAGGAAAATATTATGAAAATGATCTATAGGGGGTACATGACACCAGTCAAGCTAGCAAAAATTTATCATTTGCCTGACAATAAGTGTTGGAAATGCAAAGAAATTGAAGGTACTTTTTATCACCTTTGGTGGACGTGCCCGAAGATCAAGGCTTTCTGGGAAATGATATAGAATGAAATGAAAAAGGTACTTAAATGTACTTTCCCCAAGAAACCAGAGGCCCTTCTCTTGGGCATTGTCGGCCAATTGGTGTCAAAGAAAGATAGAACTTTTTTTATGTACGCTACCACAGAAGCAAGAGTACTCATCGCAAAGCATTGGAAGACTCAAGATCTACCCACTCTGGAAGAATGGCAGATGAAGGTGATAGACTATATGGGATTGGCTGAAATGACTGGCAGAATCCGTGACCAGGGGAAAGAGACGGTGGAAGAAGATTGGAAGAAATTCAAAGTTTATCTTAAGAAATATTGCAAAATTAATGAGTGCTAAAATGTCGAGATTTTAGGGGGGGAAGGGGTTTATAGCTGAAAAAGATTAAGTAAAAGAAAAGGATAAGGGGATAATTTGATAAAACTAAGTTCTAGGATTTGCTGAAATAATTTTGGAGATTGGGATGTAGAAAGGGGAGGTATGGGGAAGTCGGCGAAGTAAGGTTTAAGAACAAGGGATATGAAATTATACATGTTTGTTTGTGTGTTTATTTGTTTGTATGTATAAAAAAATGTGAAAAACCTGAGACGGTGGAAGAAGAATGGCGAAAATTTAAAAGTTATCTTAAGGACTATCATAAACTTAATGAATGTTAAAGTGTTGTGGTTCCTAGAAACAAAGGGATACAGTGATATAAGATCAGAATATAGAGAGGATTAGGACGACAGAGGTTGAAAGTAACAATTGGGAGTTGCTATAAAAATTTTGGACATTGGGATGCAGAAAGGGGGGGGGTATGGGGAAGTCCTAGAAAAGAGGTTTATGAAAATATGTTATGAAATTATACGTGTATGTTTGTCTTTTTAAGTGTTTGTTTGTTTTTTAAAAAATTCTGTAAAACCAATAAAAATTTTATAAAAAAAAATGTGAAAAACCAATAAAAAATTATAAAAATAAAAAAATAAAATTGCCTGGTGTGATCCCAGGGGAATGGCGAGGACTTCTTGCTCCCCCCCCCCATTTTAACCCTATCAGGTGAGCTCTTGGGTCCCATTCACAACCAGGACCCTCTGTTATGAGGCTCCCATTTCCAGATCTCTTCCAGTTTTAGCAATGATGAAATAGGCCATTAATTTTACCAACATTGTAAGCTATGATCTAGAATAATCTTTATCTCCCAGCATCTCCCAAACTATAGATTTTCAAAGTTAAAATAAGGTACGTGGCTTAGGTCATAGTTGAGCGTTTCCTCCCCCTCCCTTTGCTATCCACTCTTTTTCTTTCTTTCTTTTTGCAAGCCTAACCATGAATAGCTTTGTATTCTATTAATTCCCCCCAAACACTTTCTTGAATATCCATTACACTCTTCCCACTACCATCTGAGGAACCATATTTTGCAGGCTTCTGAATTGCTTCAAAACCTATTTGATCATACATACCAGTTGGATAAAGAAATATTTGTGTGCTGGAAAGGCAATGATTCTTTTATCCACACCCAACATCACCACATGGCACCCCTGGGCAGCTGCTGGTTTCCCAGCAGTTGAAACAATCCCAGGGACACTGTTTAATTTCTTTTCTGGTGCTCATTGCAGGTGGGCACCATTTTAATTTCCCCAACACTGTCCTTGAAGTAGCATTCTTACAATGAACTGTGACAGTGGTTGCCGTGAGCTGATCAAATGAGCTCCACTGGACAAACGCTGCACCCAGTAGGCTCACAGTGGAGGTGGGAGGAATGGCAGAAAAATATAGTAACATAAAAAAGAGCTGTGGTGGATCAGGCCAAAGGCCCCTCTAGTCCAACATCCTGTTCTCACAGTGGCCCACCAGATATCTATGGGAAACCCACCAGCAGGACCAGAGTGCAACAGCACTCTCCCCACTTCTGCTACTCAGCAACTGCCATTCAAGAGCACACTGACAATGGAAGCAGAACACCGCCATCCAGGCTAGTAGCCACTGACAGCCTTCTCCTCCATGAACTTGCCTAATCCTCTTTTAAAGCCAGCCAACTTGGTGGACTTCATTACTTCTTGTAGGAGTGAATTCCACAACCTCGGAAGGTGGTGGGCTTTCCTTCCTTGGGGGTTTTTAAGCAGAGGTTGGAGGGCCATCTGTCATGGATGCCTTAGCTAAGATTCCTGCATTGCAGGGGGTTGGACTAGATGACCCTTGGGGTCCCTTCCAGCTCTCAGATTCGATGATTCTATGTGTGCTGTGCAAAGGAGCACTTAGTTTTGTCCATCCTGAATCTTCCAACATTCTAGTATTATGTCTTTTAATGTCTGACACTGTATTGTTTTTAATATTCGGTTGGAAGCCGCCCAGTGTGGCTGGGGAAACCTAGCCAGATGGGTGGGGTATATTATTATTATTATTATTATTATTATTATTATTATTATTATTATTATTATTATTGAAAAGGAGGGGGGCTCCTGCCCACCATGCATAGCTTCATACAGCTGTCTCATGTCTCCTCTTACTAGCCTTTCCTATAAATTAAAGAGCCCCAAAGGTTGTAACATTTCCTGATAGGGAAGTTGCTCATCTCCTTGATCATTTTGGTTGTTCTTTTCTGAACCATTTCCAGCTCTACAGTAGGAGGGCACCCAGTGCCAAGGACACCCACAGAACTGGAACCCGCCTTGCTTCTATCATATCACATTTGTCTTCAAGGGGGGAAATATTCTCAGGGGACAACAGCAAAGATGTGGGTGTTTCTTGATTAGTGTACAGGGCTTTATTTCCGCTGTTTTGCCAGACAAGATTTGGTTTTCGTCATGTTTTGCCTCCAGACCTTGGCTAGAACAACTTCTTCCCTCTACTACCTTAATTTTATTTTTGTTTCAGAAGTGTTTTTTTGCCTCATAAGGAAATGCATTCTGACAGAGAGAAGAAAATAAAATAAAAGCTTCTCCTTGAGAACATAGCGCAAAGAAGCAGCTACCTTGTAAAACAAGAAGTCTGTGAGGATTTTTCAATCTCTCTTGTTATCACTGAAAGTGTAGAACGAGAGTGGGGAGTGATCGCTCAACAAGAGCCATTGATGACATGAAAAGTCAAGAGGAACAAGGACATAACACTGAACTACAGATAGTTACTTTCTCTTATCAGTCTCAGTCTTTTAGCACCCTCACTGTGATCCAGAAAAACACTTGGACAAATGCATTTGCCATTAATACACACAAGTCCCATATACAGGCCCAAGCTCCACTGCTGGTAAGGTAGAGGTGCTGACAGTATATCTCCCCTTCATTTCACTCCCCTCCCCATCTCCCATTATGATTTATATAGAAGACTCTCAATGTGACACTAATACAATTGTTCTGACAGTGCAAGTATTTCTGCTTTCCAGGCAGAATGATTTTCCTTCTCCTCCTCCTCCTCCTCCACCACCACCACCACCACCACCAGCAGCTGTTATGGGGGTTCTCCCAATCCCACAGAGCTGGTGGTGAGGGAAGTTAGTGTTACCATAAAGCACCAATGCTGCAGCAAGCAAAGGCTCCAGCAGCTCAGTCAGCTGCTTGTGGCTGGAAAGCCAGACAGGATGTTTGTGACTGTTGCCATGGAAACAAAGGGGCAGTCCAATCCGTGCTGAGCACCGGATGTTAGCTCAGTGTGTGTGTCATATGACCTGTACTGGAAGTACATGGGTGGAGTTTCTTCTTGCTGTTGTCGAGTGCAGACGTGTTTCTCTGTACTGATATGAGAGACAGAAATAAAAGATGTAAATAGTTTTCTGTCTGCTTCTTTCCCCTCCTGGGGACACCAAAGGGGAGAGAGGGTGAACGGTGTGTTCCTCTCACACATCTGAGATGAATCGCCGGGACCTCGCCTGCTTATCAGCAGAGTGGAGACGCGGGGAGGTCGACAGGAATATCTGCCGGTGCCTACGCTGTGGCACATTCCTCTGACCCATGCAGAATTCCAACAGTGGCAGCCTTCGGATGGTTGCTGTTTTTTTCGATCCATCGGACATCTGCATGAGAGGCTGGTGAATTGTCCTCCTCTGCTCCATGGAAGCCTGAATTGAGAGGCTGATTCTCTGCAGCCAGAAGCTGACCAGAAGAAGCTGACAGCCAAGCCGATGCTCAAGGTATGAGACTGTTAAGGGCTTAGAAGTATGAATGCAGATTGATTCATTCTCTGCTTCACGGAGAGCGAGTGTGGGAAAAGCAGCTCCAACTTAGAAGAGGCCTGCATACCAGGCATTTTTGTGGTTTCCTGTCCGAGGAAAGGAATGCGCTGTTGCTAGGCAACGTCCTTCAGAAGGCTGTGCCTCAGAGAGGAGAAATGGAAAGCTACTCGAGAGGGCTGGACAGTCAGACTATGCCTCAGAGAGGCGTAAACAAAGTTTTGTTATGACTAGGTCCTCACGAACTGCTGGAAGGGACTTTCCAACGCAGCCAGTGTCAGAGTTGCCAGGTGTCAAGAGTGTAAACAAGCCAGCTATTGGATTTTAGAGGCTTGTCTTTTAGAGTCAATGCAAGGACTCAAAATGGATGCCAAGAAGGGGGGAGGCTTGCCTTCTCCACCCCTCCTGACCAATAACAATTATTCATCTTGGTCTGTAAAGATGAAGGCCCTGCTGCAGAATCAGAGGCTGTTTGGGGTGATTGAGAATCCCATCCCAGCAGCACCAACGCGTGCTTGGGAGTCACAGAATGTGAAGGCTAGGACTGCTATAATTCTGTGTGTCTCAGATGAGCAGCTTGTGCATATACAGCATTTGGAATTTGCGCAAGAGGTTTGGAACGCGCTGCGTACAACGCATCAGAGAGATGCCGGTTCTTCAGCGTTGCTGTATTTTGAGAAGTTGACCAATCTGAGATTAGCGCCTGATGGAGATGTTCAAGCGCACCTGACAGAGATGAAGTATCTGCGTCAACAGATGGTGGAACGCAATTTCCGTCTACAGGAGGAAGTGTTTTGCTTCATGATGATAAACAGCCTTAGCCGCACCTACAAGGTTGTTGCCAGTCAGCTTGGTTCCCTACCGGCGGCTCAGCTAACCGCGGAAAGAGTGTGTGCTGTGGTCCTGAACGAACACGACAGACTTGCTGCACTGGAAGTGAAAGACAGGGGGAGGCAAGAACAGAGTTCACATCTTCCCGCTGCTGGTGATGCTACTGGAGAGCATGCCATAGCATTGAGTGCCGTCCGATGCTATAATTGTGGACAGACTGGGCATCTACAGCGAAACTGTAAGAAGCCGCGACAGTCAAAAGGAGCCAAGAACAGCTCTACGAAGCCTGAGGCGTCAAGCAAAAGCCGTACCAAGTGCCAGGTGAAACCTGCAAAGGTGATGATGGCGAAAGGAACCACGCCAGATGTTGGGAACGCATTCATAATCGATACCGGCGCCACGAAGCATCTCTGCCCACACAGAGGACTGTTTTCGACGTTGAAGAAGCAAAGCTTCACTGTGAAACAAGCCAACGGTCAAGAACTGGAAGCGACCGGAATTGGAACTGTGTATCTTGAGAGTCTGAACTTGACTATAAGCGATGTTTACCTGGTTCCAGAACTGAAATTTAGTCTGCTGAGTGCTTCGCAGATTGCAAAGAAGGGACTAAAACTGTACTATGATGCTAAAAGATGCAAGATCTACAAAGATGGAGAACTGTTTCTTACTGCCAAAGAGAAAGATGGACTGTATTTGTTGACTTTTGATCAAAGTGATTACATGAAATGTAATACTTCTGATTCTAACGAAATTTCTCTTGCAGGTGTGACCAGAGTGAGCACCAGGAAGGTGTCCAAGAAAGTCCACAGAGCTTTTCAGCGGGTGTATGCTGATGTGATTGGTCCTCTAGAACCATCTAGGGGCGGTGCAAAATATTACCTTGTGTGTGTTGATTGTTACACTAATTATTCTTGGGTTTACTTGATGAAGAAACCGCAGGAAACTTTAGAAAAGTTTCAAGAGTTTTGTGACAAGGTTAAAAGTATGCATGATGCTAACATTGATTGTCTTTTCACAGATGACAAGCCAGTTTTTCTTTTACAGGATTTCCAGAGGTTCCTGGATAAGAAAGGGATAAGACACAAACTTGCTAGTTCCGAAGAAGCATGGAAGAAATGTGTCTGTGTTAGGGTGAACAAAGAATTGCAAAAGGGGATGCATGCGCAATTGCTGAGTTCACATTTACCACATGAATATTGGGCCGAATCTTTAGCGTCCTATCTCCATGTGTGGTTGAGAAAAGTCTCAACAGAGTTGGGATGTTCTCCCTTTGAGAAGCTGTTTAATAGAAAACCTTCTGTTGCCTATTTTAAGGTTTTCGGGTCTCATGTGAGAACAGAAGCTCCAAGTGGGGTAAAGAATGCCAGAGGCATCTTTGTGGGTTATGAAAGAGGTCTCTACAGAGTAATTTTGTCTGAATCTGGTCAGGTGATTCTCACAAAGTTTCTAGAGAGTGCTCCTGAACGAGAGAGAGTGATTGTTCACACTTTTTCCACAGATGATTCTGATGATGATGATGATGATGATTTTTCTGATGTCACAGATTACAGTGGTACTGATGATGATGACACTGATAGCTCAGACAGCTCAGTTGTCACAGTTATTGAGAGGAAATCTCAAATAATGACAAGACCCTCAGAAAAGGAGGATAAACCACTGATTAAGCTTAGTACTGGTTCTCCAGAGTGTTCAGAGGCTGAACCAGAAAGCAGAGAAGAGCAGCAGCTCTTACGTAGGTCTGAGAGAGCAACGAAGGGTGTACCACCCAAGAGGTATTCAAAGGAGTTTGCTAACCTTGCATATGTTGCTGTTGTAAACGGTCAAGGACAGATTGAAGCTGTGTCTGAGTCAGAGACAAAGGCACAACAGAGAGTTGTTAACCAAGGAAATGCGAAGTCACACAACCAGAGAGGTACATTGGTAAAACCAGTGGCGGGTAGTTCCAAGGGTGGAACTGAAACAACAGGGGAATGTTATAAGTATAACAACTGTTTGTTTTCTTCTCTGGATGACGCTTTGCTCGCAGCACGCATTGATACTTTAGGGGGAGTATGTTACCATAAAGCACCAATGCTGCAGCAAGCAAAGGCTCCAGCAGCTCAGTCAGCTGCTTGTGGCTGGAAAGCCAGACAGGATGTTTGTGACTGTTGCCATGGAAACAAAGGGGCAGTCCATTCTGTACTGAGCACCGGATGTTAGCTCAGTGTGTGTGTCATATGACCTGTACTGGAAGTACATGGGTGGAGTTTCTTCTTGCTGTTGTCGAGTGCAGACGTGTTTCTCTGTACTGATATGAGAGACAGAAATAAAAGATGTAAATAGTTTTCTGTCTGCTTCTTTCCCCTCCTGGGGACACCAAAGGGGAGAGAGGGAGAACGGTGTGTTCCTCTCACACATCTGAGATGAATCGCCGGGACCTCGCCTGCTTATCAGCAGAGTGGAGACGCGGGGAGGTCGACAGGAATATCTGCCGGTGCCTACGCTGTGGCACATTCCTCTGACCCATGCAGAATTCCAACAGTTAGGGCATGCAGGGGAGCAAGGAAGAAAAGCCACAGTGTGCTAGCAAAACAACGTGGTGGCTCCCACTATTTAGTTGAATCCAGCCCTTAGTCTCCATGACACTCAGTAAGAACACTTGCTGGTGGTATGCCAGGGACATTTGCATGACCAGCTTTAACACAAGGGGAAGCGAGACAGGCCACCTCAGCAGACAAATTCTGGAGTATCAACGAAGGGCAAATTGCCACCTACATACCTGGTTAAAAATAAAAACAAATACTAACAGGAAGAGACCTGTTCATATATCTATGGCAGGAATAGGATACCTTAGGGGGTGAATGCATCCCTCCAGGCCTCTCTGCCTAGCTCCTGGGGCTCTCCCCAGGCCACCATCACCCACCAGACCTGCTTCACACACCCTTTATGTTTCGTTTGACTAGAATGTGCCCTTGCCCTCTATTAATGCATCTTTCCTGTCCAGATGGAAGACAGAGGTGGATGTGTGATTAAATTAACACCTGTTGCTCCACCCACATTTGCTTCTGGCCCCAAACGCTACAAGCATGTGCCCCTTAAAAAGTCTAGAAGGGAATGAAGCCCTCAGGCTGGGCATAAAGGTCCCCCCCCCCGACTAATGGTGAAAAAATATCGTGCAACCCCCCCTCTCATGGATTCAGAATTTAGCTTGCAGCATCTGCTCTTACTTCTCCTAAGGCAGCCCTACTTCAGTTGCACTGGCCTGAGAGTGGCAGTACAGAAGAAGCCTCTTCTGAAATACACTGTAGAAGAAAGGCACCCCACCAGAGTTTCTTCACAGAGCTGGGCTTTCAAACCTGTCTCCACCTCACACACAGTGCCTGGGGAAACAGATTTTAGCAAAGTGATAGCTCAGGTTGGTATTTCCCCATTCTAGGAAGCAATTAGGCAAGAACGGGAGCACAAAAGTGGCACTGGTTAAAATACTTGCAATTGTACCACAGAATGAATTATTGGGGGGGGGGGAGACCTGTTAGGATTTTTTTCTTTAAATCATTGTTGTTTCTCACATACTTTTACAAAAAAAAAAAAAATCGACCTTCTGGGAGGAGATCTAGAAACCTCCAGAAACTTCTATACAATCTTATAAGTTAAAGCAAGAGGGTTTTTCAATGGCAAGCTTCAAAGAAGCTTGTATTTGTAGTGAAAGTCAACTGTTGCTTGAGAGCCAGTATGAGATGAAAAGGTCCTAAGAGTTTCATTGGGGTGCTTGAATAGAAAGCTTTCCTGGATCTGAAGGTTCAGCAGCAGATTGCTATTGAAATTTCATTTAAGCAAATTTGGAGGTTCCTGCTTATATGAACAATCTCAGGAATTCTGAGGAACAGCTAGCAAAACTGAAACAGTTTGGGTGGGTAGTGAAGGGAAATAGGAGAGCCACACTTTAAAAAACCCAGTCTACAAGTGTGAATCTGTATTCTTCAGAGCTACATTACAGATACATTATTTCAAACTTGTCTCCCTCCTGCTGTTAATAATTGCTGCTTTTAATAATTATTGTATTAATTGTTGGTACACTGTTGTATATTGGACTACAGTTTCTTTTGCATGCAGTTGAATATTAATTTGAAGAAGAAGAAGAAGAAGAGTTTGGATTTGATATCCCGCCTTTCACTCCCTTTACGGAGTCTCAAAGCGGCTAACATTCTCCTTTCCCTTCCTCCCCCACAACAAACTCTGTGAGGTGAGTGGAGCTGAGAGACTTCAAAGAAGTGTGACTGGCCCAAGGTCACCCAGCAGCTGCATGTGGAGGAGTGGAGACGCGAACCCGGTTCCCCAGATTACGAGACTACCGCTCTTAACCACTACACCACACTGGCTTGAATTGAAGAGTGGGGTAGAAGACCATCAACAACACCACCATCCTCATCACATGATGGAATCCAGTAAATACTAGGTGCAAACCTTCAAGATACAGTTGCTTCAAGAGACAAGAAGTGACCCGCTGCCTCTGACAAACAGAACTATATATTGGAAACACTTTCGCATTCTGCCTGCCTGATGTGGGAAGTTTCTTTGTTGGCACCCCAAGAGACTGGAAAGACACAAGGATGCATTGACTGTTCTGCCACAAGCGGTGATGGGAAGACGAAACAAGCTTAAGGCAGCCACATACTTTCCTGGGTCTCTTTCCTGTGGTGACAATGAGCTGCCTTAAGCAGTTTAGAACAGGGTAAGGCTAGCCAATCAATTATTAAGGTAAAAAATGAGTACAATGGTACTTTGGTTCTCAAACGTCTTGGTACTCAAACACTCAAAACCCAGAAGTAAGTGTTCCTGTTTTTGAATGTTTTCAGAAGCTGAACATCCGATGTGGCTGTTGGCTATTGTTTTCAGGGTACCTGCACCAATCAGAAGCTGTGCCTTGGTTTTCGAACATTTTGGAAGTCAAACGGACTTGTGGAATGGATTAAGTTTGGCCCTTTTGTTTCTGCTATTTATTTTGTGTTTTTGTTTTTGAGCCTTTTTCAGTTAATTTGTTTTTGTGACTGTGTGGAACCCAATTCAACTATTGATTGATTGATTGATTGATTGATTGTGTGACTGTAAATTGATAAAAGCCCCCCATACAAACAATGACTATAATCAGTGCAGGTAAAAAAACAAATTAATTAATTTTTATCATCTACAATACTGTCTTATTTTATAGTACAGTACATTGATTATTGCTTTCATTTTATGGATCAATGGTCTCGTTAGATAGTAAAATTAATGTTAATTTTTTTTTAGGGGTTGTTTTTAAAAGACTGGAACGGATTAATCCATTTTGCATTGCTTTCTATGGGAAGGCGTGCCTTAGTTTTGGAATGGACTTTTGGAAAGGATTAAGTTTGAGAACCAAGGTACCACTGTATGCTTGATTTCCCTTTAACATGGTCAGGTGAAGGATGCCTTCTGTGGGGATGGTGCAAGCTATACTCCTTCTCTTAATGTCTATGTCTCTCCATTTCTTTTCCCACTAGCACCCCTAAAAAAGAACCTAGCCCACAAATAAATGGCTGTCATGTGAGTGATCCACATTAGGTCAAAGCATAATCTACTCCAGGGCCCCAAGTTGTCAACTGAAGTCCAATGCATTACATTGCAATCGGTCTGAGTAATATTTGAGCTTTGTCATTTGATGCAGCAAATATTTCTATCATACAAGGCATGGAGAAAGAGCAGTCTATGGGTTGGTTTTGTTTGCAGGGAAGCAGAGATTTTACTTTTCAACTTGTTTTGTACGGCGGTGTTCAGGAGGCATAGGTAACCGCAGAGATTGGCATCATGATTTCATAGAAATAAGTCAAATGAAATAGATTTTCTTAGACAGATGGAAATTAGTGCTAGGTAGAAAATGAAGATGTGAAATTGGAATTTGACATTTAAATGAGAAGGAATTGCGTCTGCGATGATTTGACAGGATCTTGGATAAAATGACAAGTCATCTGTCTTCATAATACAAGGTAGAAATTGGCCATCAATTTGGATCAGGAATATGCTTCTCTTTCCTACCCCTTGCTGGGGAATTGTACAATGAGGTGTGTTGGGATTTTACATTCCTCTCAAGCATCTGCGCCAGAGGCAGGAGGACAGATTAGTTGACATCCCACTGAGTTGCTTTGGTACAATATGCCCCATGTAAGAAACACAAATATTTCAATCCTAATTTATCAACATGATGCTGGTACAACAGAATCTACTTAAAAGCTTATGTATCCCAAGAACAATATTCATTGCTGACAATGGCACATGGAAGGCTAGGTATGACTCAACCACTTTTTGACCTCAAATATAGCAAAAGACAAGTTGAGCGGAGGAACTTTGTAAATCCATAGTTTAATTTGATAGATTTCTTTCTTTCTTTCTTTCTTTCTTTCTTTCTTTCTTTCTTTCTTTCTTTCTTTTGAAGTGTAGAGGAGGAGGATATATCTGACGATGGGTTGTCCTTGGATAACCTTGACAATTAAGTGTAATGCAACTCTAAATAAAACAGGGGTGAACTGCTTAGGATACCAAACCAACAAACTAACAAAAAACCCTATAAAAAACACTTATATGTATACACAGAAATATGGATATGCATCATCCATATAAAAAAGCCAAGCGCTGCGTGGTACCCAAATTTCTGCAAGACGGTTTTATAAATATTAATAGATAAATGTTTTTAAACAGATAAAGGAATTTTTATTTTTTATTTATTAAATTTATACACCACCCTTCATCATAAGATTCTCAGGGTGGTTCACAGGATAAAATACAAGATAAAAAGACAAATAAATAATTAAAACAGCAAAACAATAACTGCCCTTTTCCCACAGGCACACATTAAAAGGCTGTAGAATACTAACCAGACTGGTTGAATGGGAATTGTTGTTTGTATCTGTTTTTGTGCAGATATACATAGAGGTCACAGGCTTATTTTCAGCAGAACTGGTAGAAAATAACTCACTTCTTATCCACATGAAGGAGCAAGATTGGAATGGGGAGGAATCTCTGCAGATAAATTCAACATTGATGTTATCAGAAAACCCCACCCCCAACCTTCGCTTTCCATAGTGCTGACCATTCTCTCATACTTTGATAGTGCAAAAGAGTTGCAGCTTGTACTGTTACAACCTGACTCCTCATTCTCAGCTGGAAAACACCATCTGGAGTGAGTAATTTGCAAGTGAGACATGACAGTAGGGAGTGGGAAAGCGTTCAGTTTAGTTTACAGTTAAATGTGAACCTACCAAATTTGCAGTTTCTGAAATAATAAGACAACCATCCTTTGAAATTTGCACTTTTATGAATTTTTGCAATGCAGTTCTCCAGACAAGTAATGTGTGCAAAAATTGCATATAAAGTGTGCATATATTAGTGAAAATAGCATACAAAAATGTATTCTACTGGTTTGCAAACATGAGTCTGTTTGGCAAAAATTCAACATGTATACATTAGGAGAAATTTGCAGTAAAATGCTGGTGAATGGTGAGAACATTTTTACTTTTTAATTGCAAATGGATGTGGAAATGTGGAGACTTGAACCTAAGATCTGAAAATGAGAAACGAAGAGAGACCAAAATGGATCAATTTTCCCATGGACAGCAGGCAAAAAAAAGTAAAAAAAAAAAGTGGGTGAACCCTCCACTCAGTGACAACTTTCTCCTTGCAACTACCTCAGTCATTTTCTCTTTCAATAAAGGATTCAGTGCACCTTATCCCACCAACAGCTTTTTATATTAAAATTGCCTCCTAGGGTCTAGTGACAAAGGTTGTAGGCAAGCAAGATAGTTCCACCTTTAGATGCTGGAGGACCAAGCTGGTGGACAATGAACCATTTTTATGGAGACACAAATGAGGAGAATCATTCAAAATTTAAAATCGAAATTGTCAGAGCTGCTTCCAGATCCTAGCTCACAGAGGATCACGCTAGCCAGCGTTCACTTTATAAAAGTCTTTATTGAGTTACAGTTTCCATTCTCAAGCTGCCGCGTGCAGCTCTACGTCTTATGGGTTAGACCGGCGAAGCTCCGTCTGAGTCTCCGCCCCCTGTACACCAGCTTAATACCCTAGCCTTACTCCACCTTTTCCGCCTGACCGTTCTTCTCTGGGTCCCTCTGCCCCCCGCGGTCTCTTCCTTCCTGGACTCTTCTGACGCTGACCCCCCGGACCCTTCTGTCTCCTTGCGTCGGGCTTTAGGACCTGGCTCCCTTTCCGGGCTGCTTACTGTGCCGCCTTCCTGTGCATTTGAACTTGGCGCGCGCGCCCAACCTTCCACTTAACCGTTTCTTCGCTCCCCGATGGAGGTGTGGCCACTCCTGACTCATGCCCTCCCCCCTGCTGCGAGCTGCCAGAGCTCGATACCTGGCGCCCTTCCTCTCCACTGCGCTCTGTTGGTGACGCTGGCCCCGATTTCCAACTGCTGCCCTCTGAGCCCCCTCTGGACCCTTCTTCCTGGGGTGTCCCCCTAGGCTCCCCCCTTGCTCTGGCCACTGGCGCTCCTTTCTGTGAATCTTCTGATTCACTGGAAAGACTCGGAGATCTCGGGTTGTCGTCATCACTCATCTTTTCTTCGGCCTCCTCCCCCTCGCTCTCTGTTTCCTCCCTTGCCCTCGCCTCTGCTCCTGAACCCCTGACAGAAATGAACTCCATGCTCTAGGTTGCCTACACTATTTAATGGAGGTGAAGAGCTCTCTAGAAGTAGACAGTATGCTACTTGAATACAACACATAGGTGAGTGATAGTCTTTTTTTTTTTTTAATTGGACCAGTTCTGAAAGTGAAGCTTTTCTCATCTATGCAAAAATAGTGGGGGCATTTGATGGAGTTCAAATATTTGGTACAGCACCAATAAGGATATAAGAAGGACATGAGATTGGGCTAATATGGAATATTTTTTCACCTGGCCAATTTAAATTAGCCTGTGCAACTCTTCCATGCATTTACCATGTGCCCACACTCCTGCTAACGGAGTGCTGAGTGGGAGATGTGCCACGGAATGAAGGCAAAGTTCATTTCCTAATGGTCTGTCTGATAAATGTCATTCAGGCTTTATTGACTTGTACAAGGGAACTAATTTGCTTGAAGGAGGGCAATGGTCTTACATCACAAGTGGAAGATCTTAGGCGATCACAATTGCCTATAAACAATGGACAAATGTCATGACAAATTCAGTCTGCAGGCCTGTTTGCAGTAATTAACAGGTGTGAATTTCTGTTTGCTAGTACAAACCTCCCACTGTGCAGGCTTCTGCTGGGTTTCAGCTGCTTCCTGACTGCATTTTGGCTTCTAAAAAAGTAGCTGTCACCTCAGTGTTGTTCCTTCAATACGTTAACTCAAATGCTTATTTTAAATTCATTTGAGATGTGTTGTATTAAGGACTATGTATTAATGGTACTGTGTATTAATGCAATGATGAGCTTATAGGGGCTGTAAATGAGTAAGTTTATATGCATTTTAAAAACATAGTAGCCTGGACATGTAGCTATAAAGTCTGTTTGACAGACTATTTTTACATGTTCTACCCCAATCACCTCCGCATAGAACATTTGCTTGGGTTACCGAATGGAGTAGTATCAGGTATATTCAAAGATATCATTTGTACTTGTTCCTCTCCTTTCCTCCCACTTCCATTCCTTTCCTAATTCCCTGGTGGACAAAACATGATGAATCAGCCAAATGAGCAACAGTAATGGCACTGTGGTCTAAACCACAGAGCCTAGGGCTTGCCGACTGAAAGGTCAGCAGTTCGAATCCCCGCAACGGGGTGAGCTCCCATTGTTCAGTCCCAGCTCCTGCCCACCTAGCAGTTCAAAAGCAAGTCAAGTGCAAGTAGATAAATAGGTACAGCTCCGGCGGGAAGGTAAACGGTGTTTCCATGCGCTGCTCTGGTATGCCAGAAGCAGCTTAGTCATGCTGGCCACATAACCCGGAAGCTGTCTGCCGACAAACGCCAGCTCCCTCGGCCAATAGAGGGAGATGAGTGTGCAACCCTAGAGTCATCCGTGACTGGACCTAATGGTCAGGGGTACCTTTACCTTTTAATGGCACTAGAGTAGACCTGGTGAGTTTCTTAGAAGTGTTCAATCACAGAACAGAAATATGTGTGGAGTTGCTGCTTCAAAGGAGAAAGGTAGACAGTACCTTAACATTGGCAAGACAAAGGAGATGGTGTTGGACTTTCGGAGGAAGAGAGGGGAACTAGCCCCATTGTATATCGGGGGGGCCTGTGTGGAGAGAGTCTCTTCCTTTAAATTCCTGGGAGTCCATCTTAGTGAAGACCTTACTTGGAAGGTCAATACAGCCCAGGTGGTTAGGAAGGCCCAACAGAGACTTCATTTCCTCAGGGTCTTGCAAAAGAACAATGTTAGACAGCAACTGATTATTTCCTTCTATCGGTCCACGATAGAAAGTGTTCTCTCATACTGTATTACGCTGTGGTACGCTGGTTTGACAGCCATGGACAGAAAGTCCCTACAGAGGGTGGTGAAGACAGCACACAATATCATGGGCTGTCCCCTGAGTCCACTAGATGTCATCGCAGGAGACAGTTGCCTCAGAAGACGGAGGAACATTCTCAAGGATGACTCACACCCTGGCCAGCACCTTTTTAATCTCCTGCCCTCGAGCAGGAGATATAGAAGCCTGATAAGCCGCACCAACAGGTTAAAGAACAGTTTCTACCCATGGGCCATGAGGCTGCTGAATGGAAGACAGTAACATTGCAGCTGACGTTCAGGGTTGGTGGTCGTACGACAGCACACAGAGTGTAACAAGGACTGAGAGATTGGGGGAGGGCTCATTTAATCTCACTGTAAACAAGTGGTACAGTGACAATAAAGCATTTCTATTTCTTTAGAACAGTTTACATACTGCAGTGGGAAAAGAAATTACAAGCACTTTGCTGCTTCCAAGGCTTTTTAGGGTAGATGACAATTAAATTGAGGTTTGGCTTAGTATATTATCTGAATTTAGGGTTGTGATTAAGATCCTCCTTAACCACAATATGTAACCAAGGTTTGTTCTATGATTACAGACCTTAACCATGAACCGAGGTTTGGATAGCATAATCTGGCTTGCTGTGGTCTCATATGTACCATACTTTTAAAGCAGTATTAAACCACTTTAACAGTCATCACTTTTCTCAGAGAATCATAGGAACTGTAGTTTGTTAAGGGTCCTTAGAGTCAGTGCTTTTTCTCTGGCGGTATACAACAGAACACAGTACTGGCACCATTCTTTTTACTTCTTTTTTTTCAAATCTTGTGATGCCAGCACATCTTCAGAGATGCCCATGGCAGGTGCACACACACACACACACACACACACACACACACTGCCTTCCCACCCTTTAGCTGCCTCTGGGTGGGGCCCAAAGCTTTCAGTCGGTGTGGAGGGAAAAGAAGAAGCCTGGGGTGCAGGGGTGGGTTTGGGGTGGATGCGGCCTGCGCATTCGCAATGGTGTAGGTGTAGTGCAGCCTGGCTGCTGTGAGGGAACAATACAGGGCAAGCTGGCACCTGGCTGTCTTGACTCCTTCACATATTCTAAGGTTGAGCTACCTGTTCCATCAAAGTAGTTTCTGAAACTTCCCTGGCTCAAATTCACTCTACCATACTGACTGGGGCGGGTGGGATAGGTTAAGCTATCCAGGATGCTTAAATTTCAAAAACAGCTAAAAAATTAAAATTTCAGGGCAGGTTTCTGTGAACTTGTTGCCACACAATGCACCATCTACGTTTTTACTCATTCATTGCAAGTAAAAATGATCAGACATACCAGGTTGAAACTGTAGAGGTGAATCTCCTCCTGGTGTGTGTGGCCTGTTCCTCCCCCCACCCCCATAAGCAACCAAAAGAATATCCAATTATCTGCTGGCTCAATGTACCTTAGTGAAGGAGGTGAGAGTTGATGTGGTGACTTCAGACTGCTTTTAATAAAGGAGTGAGGCAAAATAATAATAACCCTGACATTTTATGTGTGATGGGTTTTGCTAATGAGTTTTCCTTCTGCCTTACTGAAAAGGATTAGATACAGATGCATCCCTTATCTGTAATCTGTGGTGCTGGACAGTTTGATGTTTTCACAGCATGCCTTCTGACATGCCTTTAATGCAAAGCCCATGATGCTCATTTCCTTGCCTTGGTGTTACGAAGGGTTGGTACTCCACATGCAGTAAAATAAAGGGTTAGAATGGACTGTACCATTTTGAAATGCATGGTTGGGATCCCAATGTTGAATTTCCCCTGTGAGCTTAAAAAAGAGAGAAAGAAATATGTTTTAAATGTGTTTAAAACTAGCAAGCTGGGAGAGGGTAAACTAGAATCTCCCTCACCAATGTGCTTCTTTTTTTAGCTGCAGAAGGCTTGGAAACTTTCCACAATCGGGGCCAGAAGTCTGAAGTGGAACAATTTGCTCTACCACCTCAGGACCTATTCTGTTGTATGTGTGGATCAAAGCTTAATCTACTGGTGTGTGGCTGCATGTTTTTCTTGGTTATTCCCAGTAGAGGATAAAGAACACATAAATAGCCAAGCCGAGAGATCCATTTCCTCAACAATAGTGGAAGAAATGCCACACTGAAGTGCATCAAGCCCATTAGTCTATGTCATATATTAGGTATTTTGCATCAAACACCATTATTTCTGAAGCAGTGCAGGAGAATAAAGAGCACGACTTCTTATAATTGCAGGAGAAAGAGCAGCAAGCTGCTCTCAGTTTTCTAGGTTTCCTTTTCTTGAAAGAAAAAGGGATATTTATGACATGCCATCTCCTTTCTCCATTTAAAGTACTGTACTACCAATTATCAGTGGACATTGTGCAGTTTAGTTATAAATTAGCAGAAGAGAGTAACCCAGACAAAGCACTTAAAGCTCCTTAGCAAAACAGAGTAAAAATGTTGATCTAAATGAGGCCAGAGATATTCAATTAGAGAGCTTAAATCCTCTTAAAGGAGAAAATCTTGTTGCCTTCAAAGAGGCTTTGGGCTTTGTTTGGGCACATTTGAGTGTAATTGTGTTACTGGATCTTTTATATATTTATTAGTATAGAAGATACGGAAGACTTGTATACAATTTTCTTTTTAAAGCTCCATTATGCCTTCCCTTCCTCCTTCTGACCATGAACAAAAGTTTAAAATATTATTCAGGTAGATGGTTTCACTTCTTTTCCTCTCTTTTACTGTCCATTAGTTCAAAAGCTGCAAAAATGCATGGGCTTAACAATTCTGCACAACCATGCTCACAAGGTCAATATGATACTCATTAACTCACTCACTTCACATCAAGAGACGTGTTCCTTGTTAGTTTTCTTTTTTCTCGTTTTTCCACTCGTAAGTTCAGCTCTCCACATTTTCACATCAGTTTACTCTTAAAAAAAAAAGTCTTCATGAAAATTCATCAGCATTTTGGTGTTTCTTCTAATATACTTTCTTTTTTCCTTTTTCTTTTTGCAAAATGGCTACCTTTAATACAATCTATATCTGTGCTATTTTCATTAATAGATGCACTTTACCCTAATATATGCATTTTTTTATACATTATGTGGCTGGAGAACTCCACTGCAAAACACAGAGAAATGTGAATCTTGAAGGATTACTGTTTCGGGTCGTATACCGTTGTAGAAACAGAACTGAATGTGAACTGAATTGAATTTCTCCCCCATCCTTACTGATGGTGAACTTCTGTAAATAGAGCCGAGCCACAGTTCTCCATGCTCTGGTAACTTTCCATTTAGATAACTTATGACATATATTTTAGTTGGTGCAAAATGTGACAATTCATAGTTTTGATTGGGAGTGCTGTGTCTGACCATATATTGCCAATCCAGAGATAACACAACTGCCTTCCTGTCACGATCTAGTTGGCTCCTTGGCTTAATTAGGCAGCAAGCAAACTCCGTCAGTTTTCAAGCACATTTATTATATACCGTATTGGCCTGGATATAAGCCTCATCCCCCCCCCCCAAATTCCGACAGTGAAAAGTTAAAGTACAGCTTATATTCACCACCTTACGGTATGCAGCCAAAAGCTGGCAAACATCGCCAGGGGCGCGGCAAAGTGGCACTCGCCCCACGCATAGTCCCCCGTCCTCTCCCCCAAGGCCAGGAAGGGAGAGAGTGAGGAAGGGGAAAGGCTGCTGGAAACGCAGTGTGGCTCCACCCCCTCCCAGTATGCAGCCAGGAGCAGCTGGCATTTTTTCTTTCCCTCCTCTGATTTTAGAGGTGTGGCTTATATTCAGGTGCAGCTTATATTCGGGCCAATATGGTATAGTAATTACACTCAGAGCCGCTCCCACAGCTACCAACTCCTTTCAAGACATTGAGGCGTCTGGGCATTTCACCGCTAACAGGAAGTCCTCCAGAAGCCCCCCTTTCGTGTATTTGATTGACAGCTTTCCCTGACCCTCGTTAACCTACAAGCACAGGGGGATTCTGGCTGGCATTCTACTCCTTCCTCTGATGAATCATCCTTCTCTTGTGTTGTTGCTAGAGACCGCTGATCAGTGCCTTGGCCTCTCTCCAGCCCTCTCTCTCTTCCCTGAGAACTTATCTCCTCTTCTCTGGCAGAGGAGAAGGGGGGTTGTGGGGAGCTGTCTTCAAATGGCTGAGAAGGAAGGAGAACTACTCCTTCCTCCTCTAACTCTCTGTCTCTCTGGAGAGCCCTGTCTCTGACACTTCCTTATTTGCTTTTGTAGGCTCAATTCAAAGTGCTGATGCTTACATTGCAAGCCCTAAAAAGTTTTGGATCCAAGTAGTTGAGGGACCAACACTTCACATACCAACCTGCCCGCATGATAAGCTCAAGGTACAATGCCCTGCTCCAATGACCATCTCTGTGCGAGGTGTGCTGTTCCTCAATATGGGCTTCTCCAGGTGTCCTGCCCAATTTGTGGATTGTCCTGGTGCCAGCTATGGCCACATTCGCACCATACATTTAAAGCAATGTGATACTTCTTTGAACAAGCATGGCTTCCCCCAAACAATCCTGGGAAATGTAGTTTGTGATTTTTGCATTTCTGTATGCTTGCTTTGCTGTTGTTGCTGTTCAGTTTTAAATTAATTATTTGTATTTTAGACATTGTGACCAATTTTGACGGCTTATAGCTTTTAGGAATAAATATTTCATTCATTAAGTGTGTTAAGAGTGCTGAAAGTTCTTAGGTAAAGGTAAAGGGACCCCTGACCATTATGTCCAGTCATGACCGACTCTGGGGTTGCGGCACTCATCTCGCTTTATTGGCCGAGGGAGCCAGCGTACAGCTTCCGGGTCATGTGGACAGCATGACTAAGCAGCTTCTGGCGAACCAGAGCAGAGCACGGAAACGCCGTTTACCTTCCTGCCTGAGCGGTACCTATTTATCTACTTGCACTTTGACGTGCTTTTGAACTGCTAGGTTGGCAGCAGCTGGGACCAAGCAACGGGAGCTCACCCCATCACAGGGATTCGAACCGCCGACCTTCTGATCAGCAAGTCCTAGGCCCTGTGGTTTAACCCACAGCGCCACCTGCATCCCTGCTGAAAGTGTAGCACCCTGCTTGTGGTTAACGCTTAGCTGGAATGAAATATTCAACGCAGCAATAGAGAAATTAAAATAATAATTTATTTGTCAGACAAATAAATGAGAGACACAGTGGTATATGGATACCAAAGCTCTGTCCACTCCAGCCCTGATGGCCAGCACTTATATTCCCTCAGCCCAGCCCCCTTGCTCCTCCTTTGGATGCCTCTGTCCAATCAGCCTGGTTGAAATTCCTATTGGCTGTTTGCTAGAACCAATCATAAAAGATACACCCATTTCCTATTACCTTTTATGGGAGACAAAGAGCTATATTTCCTTCTATCCATAAATGGCAGACAAGTAGCCATATATCTTACATTTGCCTCGACCAGGCACCTTAATTATCAGATTATCTTTGCCCTATTGCCCTATTGCCCTATTCACTCCAGAACAGATGGCTAATGGTTTTAATTTTTATCTTAAACAGAGATCTTGGGTTCACCTTCTCACACACCATCAATGAAATAAGAATCTAACATAAGAATCTAACATTTCTTACTTTCTAAATCCTTTGCATAATTACATTTAAGCCAATATATTTCATACATAACATAGATAGATTTTTAGAAGGAAAGGTATTTTCAAAGTAAAAAAAGAACTTAATAAAAACAGTTTCCAGAAGCAACTTCTTCAATTTACAACTCCCCTTTCAAACCAGCTACTGTTTCTATTAGCTCTTGCCCTTTCACCTTAGGAAGATGTGGCTCAAATCTAATGGGAGGCACATGGTATTACAATAAATTTTACTATTTACCAACTCTTAATTTGGGTTTTTGCAGCTTGATTGTATTCTGTAATTTGTATGGTCAGTGTGACCTTTTGCTCCCAGCCTGTAATTTCCTTTTACAACCCTGAAGTACTGCTATAGATCAGAGGGGCCCTGTTTAGGAAGATAAACATCTGCCAAAGCACCCAGCCAGCTGCTTTATGCCTGGCATGAGAGAATGAGAGATACAAACATTTACAAATATATATTTTTAAGCTCATTTTAAAAATGCAGGTCTTGATCAGATGCCTCAAAAGTTCTTAGGCAACCCCTATTACCCACACAGGCAAGATGAGGGGCATAGGGAGCTCCTATCAACTCTCAGCAGCCACAACGCACTACAGCTCCCAGAATTCTTTGGCGAAAGCCATGACTGCTTAAAATGGAATCATAGCATTTTAAATATATGGTATGAATGAGACCCAAGTTATGTTTCAGGCACCAGGAAACTGCTATTTTATTCATCCTGGCAACTTGCAACAAGCCGCTGGCCATGACTGAAGAATACCGAGTGAAGAAAGATCAGGACAGAAGCAGTACAGAAAGAAAACATGGAAACCCCACTCCCAATACTGAGAGTTTTGTATACAAAACCTGAATTAACATTGCATGGCACTCTGACAATTGGCTGGAAGCAGCAGCCATCTATAACAGTGACTGTCAGTAGCAGAAGAATGTGGTGGTCAGGCCTGGCAGAGACAGCTTGCAGGGAGACTGATACATAATCTGTACATTATCAGGAAAGGCCCAGATGTGTACAATGTGCTGCAGCTTAACAGTCCCTTAGGATCAAGCAGTTAGGAAGAAATAGAAAGCAAAGAGGGGGCCTCTTTGTATTTTAAATAGAGAGCATTATCCTAATATTTATTTCCTATATGACCTGGGAATATACAAGACTGGATAAATGTGTCAACAAGCATTTAATAGCTGGATCCAGCTTCAAGCTTGAAATGGGGTGGGGGTGGGGGGAGAAGATGCATTCTGATTGGACTGCATCTCTGGGAAAAGTCTGAGAATTCTTTGGAGAGTCTGTATAAGTTGCCAGCTTGTTGTCATATTTGTAAATAAAGAGAATTATTTTTATAATAATTCAGCAGCATGTGACGTTTATTCCAGCCATAGATCTCAAACGAGCTCAAACAACAGCTTTAGGGCTGAGCAACAACTGTATAAATATAAAACCAAGACAAACAGGCAGATTTCTTCACTATATCACAGGAGCACAGATTCTGCGCCTGCACCAACAAAGAAGGCTTTATATATGCCAGCAGAATGTACTTTTAAAATGGCAACCTTATGAGCCTCTGGCATTCTCGATTCATTTGATGAAGAGATGGTCTCACTCTTTATTGTAGGGAAAGTCTGCATGAATAATCACTCGACACACCCATTCTTTAAGGCTGCCATTTTGCACTACAGGAAGAATCAAGTGTTTCATGCTAATCTGCTTGGTTTTAATGCACTGATAGAAAGCATCCATTATTTCTTGGATCCTAGGCACAAACAAGTAAGTCCTGTTGATTGCAAATTGAACTTACTTTTGCATAATTGCTGTGATTCAGAGGACACCGGGTTCGGATTATATAACCAGCAGAGTTCAAGTATCGAGCTGGAAATAAAGAGGTGAGGCATTTGTGTGAGGTTAACTAGGGCCTCAACTTTATTCAACCTAGCATGAAGATCTGCATTATTTAAAACTGTGTGGGTGCTGTCTTAAGTCAGGAAATGCCTTTCTTCAGTTATAGGCAAGCTTGCCCTGCTGTGCTGTGTCCAGAACCAGTGAACCTGCCCACACCAAAAAGTCTGCCAGGTGTGTTGCAGGTGGCCTACATCATTCACTAACATCCCTGGTCACTGTGATCTTACATGCCCATATTTTTGAACAGAAGCCAATGGTCGTGATTTAGCAAAAAGTTAGCCATATTTAAAACTAATAAGAATTTAAGACTGCCAAAACTGTATACTGGATTGTTTCTTATGTGTTTCAGTAGACTACTTGGGGTCTATTGAAATCAGGACAAGGTAGGTGTGGTTATTTAATCCAACTGAAGTGAGCCAATAGTTTCAAAAACCTTTTTTGTGAGAGTGCATTTGTGGGAAATGTGAGGGGGGGAAATGCCCCCAAAGACTGGATGTTTGTGGAATTTCTCCAAAGTATTTTTTTAAGGGTGAGTTTGCTACAGGTCCTATTATATGGAAAAAGAGATGATTGTACTCATAGGTACATGGAGACAGCCATCTTTTTCCTCTATATAATTACCCAGGAAAGGACTCTCACTTTCAGTGTTCTTAGACCGCTGCAGATGTTCACATAATTGGTTAAAGCAAATATGCGGGGGTGGGGGTGGGGGTGCATGTGCATGCCCATCACTGTTCCTGTTCATCATGACCAGTTTGGAGGGGTGACTGTGTTAAGCAGGGAGCTTGTGCAGGCATTCTGCATGATGTAGAACCCAGTCTTCCAGAATTCTAAATCATGTGGTGAGTAGCCAAGAGTACAAGATGCCATCAGCTCAGATGCTTGCCCATTCCCCCCAAATTTTGGGTGATGACTGGGAATGACAAAAGGAGACAGAAATGGCACATTCATCCTTGCATCCACTCATATACTGAATGCTTAATGTGATTATTATTTCAATGCCTTCCCCACCTACATAGTGGGAAGGGAATAGTGGGAGTGAAATTTAAAGTTGTATATAAGTTAAACTATGAAAAATGGGATTTAAAAGAGAAACCATTAAGATCGCCTCCTGAGTTTCTTGTTATTGAATCACATATTCAGTCTTGCCTTGGCCACTAGTTAATGGCTTGGGGTGCAGGAATCTAGTCTGAGTGCAAGGCAGATAAATTTATTTTAAGTTAGGCTTGCCATACGTCTGGAAAATTCCTAACATGTCCTGGTGAAAATGCATGGGGGGAATTTTGCCAAATTGGCAAAATGTCTGGGAAAACCCAATGTATGGCAATGTGATGGAAACAGCAGTGGAAACAGCTCCAAAAGCTTTTTTGAGGGGAGCTCAACACTTTGTATGTGTCAGGAATTTTACTTTTTGAAATATGGCAACCCTATTTTAAGTTCACATTCTGTTCAGATTTATTTGAGGGGCAGGAAGAACTTTCTGAACTGATTTTTTGAAGTGGGGGTCAATTTCAGCTTGATCCCCTACCCCTAATTAGTAAACCCATATTTAATTTATTTTCGGTTGTCTTCTGCTCAGCTGAAATATTAAAATACACATACATTCCAATTCTCTTTTTGACTTGGTGCAATTTAATTTGCGCCCCCTTGGACTTGCCACTGTTGTAGTGATGTTTCAGGAATTAGCCAAGCATTAGATACATCTAATATAGCTTTGGCAGGTATAAGATCTGCATAGTAGCCTAGGGCCAAATGGTAATATGTACACTGCTCTCCTCATAGTATCTTAGCACAGCAATCTCCAACATACACACGGTTAAAATTCCCTATTCTGCAATGAATGTAGATAATGAAGTCCTTGGACATCACTTGCATGCTCCATAATATATGTTCAGGTGATAGCAGACTACTTAATTGAGGTGAGTGAGGTTGAAAAAGCTTTTGATCCAGTCTCTTATCCACTTTGATCCCTGAATGGCGCTAGCATACTTGGTAGGCTGTTTATGTTTGTACTGCTAAATGCCTGCCTCTCTCCCTCTCCCTCTCCCTCTCCCCCCCTCCTCTCTCTCTCTCTCTCTCTCTCTCTCTCACACACACACACACACACACACACACACACACACCAACCAGCAGTCTCAAGAAAGACTGTTCCTCCTGCCCTCTGGTGCCTGTCATATCACTGCACTCATCCTTACAGAGGGCTGTGTGCACATTGCACAATTGAGCTAGTAGCATTGAAAGATTATCTGTCCTAGAAGTGATAACTCTTCAAAGAAAAGGGGAAAAAAGAGAGGAAAAAAGGTTTGTGCAACAGCCTTGCTCACTGCAGATGACATAAATTCCTTCATATTTATTGAAAACAATCTGAGAGGAAGGTTGATTCTAGTCATATATCAGTTAAATTGGTATTTTTGTGATTGTAGCATTGGTCATGGGCACGGGAGTTTCTTTGCCATGCTATACCATTTGCCTTAGACCCTCAACATGGGAATAGAGCTTTGCATTTATTTCACATCCTCCTACATCATGTTCAAGGGCAGGGGATGCAGGAGCTTGCCATTGCCTTCCCAAATAGCACTGTGGCAGATCTTTGTTGGGCTGATACCACATGAATATATGAAGCTGTCTGCCCTGTACAATGAGGGGTATTGGCTGCTGTGATACACTTGGATCTTTCTGATTTGAATAATGGTATACATTTTTATCATTGATTAAATGTGTGTGTGTGTGTGTGTGTGTGTGTGTGTGTGTGAGAGAGAGAGAGAGAGAGAGAGAGAGAGAGAGAGAGAGAGTAGTCAGACCATATAGGCCACTACAGTAACCCTCCAAGGCTATTTCTTAGCCCTCTTACCTAAGACATTTCAAAATGCAAAGGCGAGGCATTGAACCAGGAGTATTCTTCATGCAAAACATGTATTCTGGTACATGTTTTATATGTACATCTCCTTCACACATTCCTCCAACCTGTCACAACACTGTATGTCTCCCACTGTATGCCACAGCCTAGATTCCCTAAAGAATTAACACCTAGCACAGCCTTTCCTCAATCTAGTGTCATCTGGATGTTTTGAACTACAACTCTCATCTTCCCTAAGTATTGGCTGTGCTGGCTGGGGCTGATGGGAGTTGTAGCTTAAAACATCTGGATGGCACCAGGTTAGGAAACAACATTTTAGGTGGGAATTTGGCTACTTAAACCAAGCATTTTTACAAGCAAAACTGGGGGGCCAAACACATGGCATGCTAGGTCACTACTTCCATGCTTTCTTCACCTGGTATTGTAGGCTGCTGAAGGTGAGCAGGCAATTTTTTCAGTAAGCACTTGCTGACCCTTGTCAAAGGAATAGGACAAAGGAACAGGAACTCCTTACACACACACACACACACACACACACGTTGCTGCTGGTTTTGGAGGAATGGTAGCATCTCACAGAGTGTGCCCAGAGTCTGTTTTGTCCTTCTCAGCAACTACTTTACTTTGTAAGGATGGTTATTATACCATAGTTCTTTGAGCTCCATAAGTAGGAATGTGGCAAACACTTAAATAGTTCAAGTTCTTCTAGTGCCTGAAAATTCATTTAGTAAGTTCTGGGGTACATAGATATAGATTCACACACACATTAGCAGGGATTTTAGCAGTCAGGACTTGAAGCTGGGAGAATGTGATGTTTGCATTCCTAACCACACCGTTCCTCACTTTTCATGGACTCATTGTAGGGCATCTTTCCAAAAGAATGTTCTCTTTTCCTCCGCCGTGTTCCTGTTCTTTCACAGTCTGTGTGGGTGGGAAGCACTAGCCTCAGAGATAACACCTGGATTGCTCAAGTGAGCTGAATGCAGTGATTGCAGCTCACAGATGTTAGAAGCTTTTTGGTATTTTAACACTTTGGACTTCAGGTTTTTTGTTAATGACCCGAGGTATAGCCTTGGGGTTCTGCTGTTCCCTGGAGCTATCCAGTGTGGGGTAATTTGAGTTGATCAAATGACCCTTAACTGAAAACAGTTGGAGATGCGTTCTGCAGCTGAAGCTTGCCATAATAATATTGTTCAAGGGATTCATGCTGGTGGTCTGCTTAGCATTTGGGAGAGATTGCACTCTGGCGCTGGCCTGAGATGAAGGAAATTCTGAAGTCACTGTTGCATTTTCTCTTCATTTAAGACAGTATTTACATAGAATAAAGCCGCCACTATAGACACAAAGTTGAAGCAATCTTATTGTGCAATCCTTTGATCCCTGGGAGGACATCTCAAGGACCATTTGATTTTGTGAATCTCCCTCTTTATTGACTGAGCAGGAATCTCCCTCTTTATTGACTGTTTGCCTGCTCTGAGGGATAGAGGGAGGTCTATCTTTGGAAGTCCTCTCCTGCTGCCATAGAAAGGACTTTTGCCATTGGTGACGCTCTGATGGCACAGGGGCAGGGTTCTGTAGGCAATCCACTAGATCCAAAGATCTCCTATCCCATTGCCATGTTCTCCATCCCTCACTGGCTGCCTAAAACCATTTGGCAGGTTCACCAACACAGATTTGCATGTGAAGTTAGTGACGTGTGTGTTCATACACCTGCTTTTGAAAGGCCTAGAATGGTTGCCATGAATCTCAGACTGCAACTTGTCAAAGCATATCTACTAACCCCTCTTCTTTGCCACCATCTGTTCCTGCCCTTTTTCTGCTGGCCAGCTCAAGCTACATAGACAAAGAAACTGAAAGGCTCTGATGTCCTCTTGTGTTCATGTTCAGAGCATAATTTTATGGCAGAGTGAAGATGACAGGTCGGAGCATCGCAATCAAGTTTCCATTTAAACACAGCTTGAAAAGAGCTAAATTAATAATGAGTAGCTTGTCTGTCACCTATGAAGCAATTTATAAGAAATGTATTAATAAAAGCCTAAATCATGGCCTTTTATTGGAAACTGCTCAACATCAACATTGTGCTGCTACAATTCAGTACAAACGAAATGATAAAAGATCATTATTGGCCATTTGCAAATGATATTTCTGCAGTCATATGCCAAACCACATAGTGCAGGATTCTGGACATCAATGATATAAAGGATTAATTGCATGTGCAAAGCATCAGAAACAAATGCCTCCAGAAGCCTAAACAGAGTGGGAGGGGGTTGTAGATAATTTGATCCTTTTTGTTCTTCAGCATTGCACTGGTGGCAATGAAGCCTCTGAGATGGATTGGTTATGCTGGAGGGATGGCATGGATTGTTTACAAACTTCCCAAGTGCTCATGGAATCAGGCTGTTGACTGCCCTGTGTACCTGTGAGGGAAGAGAGGTTGTCATTTGGCTGGAATTAAAACCCCACCTAGGGCCTAAGAACAAAAGTACTTTTATGGGGCATTCTGAAGATGAAAACTGAGCATGGATGAGAGCGGAACTAAGGAGCAGGAAGTCAGCAGGCTGCTGAAGGAATGGTTCAGAATAGGCAACAGTAAGAAGCAGGTAGGTGAAAGAGAAGATTTCTGGGAAAAGGCAGATAATGGACATGGGGGAGACGGTCATTGTCATATATTAAGGTCATATTCACACAAAACATAGAAAGCACTATACTACTTCAAACAGTCATGAAAGAAATCCTGGGAACTGTAGTTTGAAGAGTGATGAGAGTTATTAGGAGACCCATATGCTTCTCACAGAACTACCATTTCCAGAGTGGTTTAACAATCCCCCTTCTAAGGGAACTCTTAAAACTATAGCTTTACAAGGGGAATAGGGGATTCCTAGCAGCTCTCAACCCCTTTAACAAACTGCAGCTAACAGGATTCTTTGGGAGAAGCCATAACTGTTTAAAGTGTTATCATAGTGCTTTAAATGTGTGATTGTGGCCTGATTTGAACTAATCAACCTAGCATTTGGCTGCAGGCTTCTAGTAACTTCTGTTGATATATGTGAGAAGGTTGGTGCATTAAAATGTTTGTTAGCTAGGAACTATTACAAGTTATTTGCAAGGCTAGAATAACTTTGAAAATAACATTCAAATAAAATTGTCACTTAGTGAATGCAAGGCCTGTTAAAGATAATACCACTGGAGGATTTTTATACAGACACAACTAGCTCCTCAAACCAGTTGCAACCTACCATCAAAAAGATTTATCCTTGTATTAAATCGTCACTTGAAATTCTATTTCTGAAAGTGTTGTCTTACTTAAACCAAAACAAATATTTTCATACATTAAGTATGAATGTAGGAAGCTGTTCTTACCAATCCTGCTTTAAAATAGACACCATTGTCCAAATTACTGTTGCTCTAACAGTTGTCTAGGCAACAGGCCTTCCAAATTGGAGGGGTGTGTTGTACATCCCTTAAATAGCATAGCAGCCCACTTCTTAAAAGTATTATTTCAACCTGAAACTCCATTGACTCTAATGACAGTAGGGTAGTTTGAGATTTGGAACCTCAAGCCACTATCTAGTCTCTTAAATTCAATCAGTAAATTTCATGTATCAATTTAATTATAATAGATTATTTGCTTCTGCAGTCGCATTAAATGTACCAGCAGGAGGTCCAATATATTAGTATACATTCTGAATAACTAAGCATGTTATGCAAAAGCATAAAAGATGAGGTTGCATTATCAGAACTTCACAGCAGCTGTGGCTATCTTATCTGGCCAGCTGTTCTTTCTTGCCTTCTGTAAAATACAAAAGCAATATGTTTCTTGACATATATCAGAGACTTCAGCTTCTTGGACAGCAAAACCACTGACAAGAGCTTTATTTGCTAATAAATATTTATAGCATTTATAGCTTTTATACCACAGTGTTTAGAATACTGGGAAACATCACACATGTGGCAAATTCTGTCAGCTTGGGCCTAGGAAAGGGCATTCTGTGGGGCTCTTTTCAAAGAGGTTTTTATTTTCCATGACAATCAATTCTTCAAGGTCAAGATCATAATGAAATGGAATGAACAACATGACTTGCTTTACTGCATATGTGAGTTAAAGGTGCACCTAGATTCCACATTGAAAAATGGCCTGAAGATAGATAGATGATAGATAGATGATAGATAGATGATAGATAGATGATAGATAGATGGATGGATCAAGATATTCTCAAATCCCTGAAGAGTTATATTTTGGACCCTGTTGGAAATGTTATGTGTGTCTGGCATAATGAGTTGGTGGCCATTGGCCAAGGCAGTCTTAACTGAAGCATGTATAAAGTAGTGAGTAGTGTTCTAGAGTATCATGAGATATATTTGGGGTGTTCTACAAGGCTTGAGGAGACTCTTGAGAGTCCGATGGACTGCAAGAAGATCAAATCTATCCATTCTGAAGGAAATCAGCCCTGAGTGCTCACTGGAAGGACAGATCCTGAAGCTGAGGTTCCAGTACTTTGGCCACCTCATGAGAAGATAAGACTCCCTGGAAAAGACCCTGATGTTGGGAAAGATGGAGGGCACAAGGAGAAGGGGACGACAGAGGACGAGATGGTTGGACAAGTGTTCTCGAAGCTACTAACATAAGTTTGACTAAACTGTGGGAGGCAGTGGAAGACAGGAGTGCCTGGCGTGCTCTGGTCCATGGGGTCACAAAGAGTCAGACACGACTAAACGACTAAACAACAACAACAACAACAACAACAACAACAACAACAACAACAAGGCTTTCACACATGCTCAGAGCCTTTAGCACAGCCAAGAAGTAGTGAAAACACCATCTGCTCACTGCTCAAAAATTTGATCAGGACTACATTTGAATGATCACAATTTGTTCCCATATTCTGTCACACACTTAATATTTAATCTACTGTATTTTTTTGCCCTATAGGACGCACTTTTTCCCCTCCAAAAATGAAGGGGAAATGTGTGTGCGTCCTATGGGGCGAATGCAGGCTTTCGCTGAAGTCTGGAGAGCGAGAGGGGTCGGTGCGCACCGACCCCTCTCGCTCTCCAGGCTTCAGGAGAGCCCCAGCGCCAGCCCCACAAGGTCGGGGGACAGAGGGAGGCGGAACGCCGCCATCCCGCTGTCTCCCGAAGTGGTTTGGAGGCTGACGGCGGAGAGACCCTCCGCCAGCCTCGCAAGCTCCGGGGACAGCTGGGAGGCGCAGCGCGTCTCCCCGCTGTCCCCGGACCTGATCTGAAGGCGGGCGGCGGGGAGAAGAGTGCTTCTCCCCGCTGCCTGCCCCACAAGCTCCGGGGACAGCTGGGAGGCGCAGCGCATCTCCCCGCTGTCCCCAGACCTGATCTCAAGGTGGGCGGCAGGGAGAAGAGCGCTTCTCCCCGCTGCCGGCCCCACAAGCGCCTGGGGGGGAAATAATTTTTTTCCCTTTATTTCCCCCCCAAAAAACTTGATGCGTCCTATGGGCCGGTGCGTCCTATGGGGCGAAAAATACGGTACTTTATTCATGTTTTCATTACTAACACTTTGTGGGATGTAACATTATTAAACTACTCCATATATATATATATATATATATATATATATATATATATATATATGCAGGTTTTGGTGTCTTCGGGTGTCTTCCCGTGTAAGAGTTGGGGTGTCTAGGCGACGTTTCGACGAGGTCTCACTCGTCATCTTCAGGCTGGTGCTTTCGGCTTCTTGTTACTGGAACAGAGCAAGATCTCAGTGTTTGAGTTCCTATAAATACTGTTGAGGGGGTGTGGTGTATAGCCTCCAACGTTCTGGGCAGAGAGGAAGTTCCCAGGTTAGTGTGCCTTTTCTTCTTTTGTTCATTAATTACTTGAGGGATATCTTGAGTGATTTCTTGAGTGATAATCTGAGTACCACTTAGGAGGGTCATTAGGTGTGGATTAGTTGCTAAAGCTTTCGTGTCTTGACCTCTTGAGCTTGTAAAGAGTTTTTCTGAGAAGATGGCTGTACTGCACTTAGTTGTGCTCTGGCTTGGCTTCGTGTATAGGGGCGAGCTGTGGTTTTGTGCCCTGTGCCAGCCAGATCTGTGTAGGGATTGCAGGGGGGTGCAGCATCCGGAGGTGCCACTATGGTTTGGCTACTGGATGGTGTCTGTAATTTATCTGTGGAGAGGGTCTGGGTTTGGGTCTGGTGTGGTTGATTGGAGATGGCGTTCTGTGTGCTTCTGGTTCTGGTGTCGGTTTTTGTGGGGAGGGCTATTTTCCAGATGTCTGGCAGGCGGGACGTATCGTCACGCTTGTTCATGTTGTGAGGGTGTTTCTCTATCTCGATGGCTTCCATGATTATTCTCTTGTGGTGGTGTTCCATGTTAAAGAGCAATTTGGAATCTGAAAAATTAATTTCGTGTCCTGTTTCTTTCATGTGTTGGTAAAGAGAGGAAGTTTTTTCTTCTTTTTTGACGGCATTCTTGTGTTCTGCGATACGTGCATTTATTCATCTGTTTGTTTGTCCAATGTACGTGGCTGTGCAGACTTTGCAGGGTATTTCATAGACCCCTTGGTTTTCTAACTGGATTTTATCTTTGGGGTTTCTGAGGATATTGGCTATTTTTTGGTTGGTGCAAAAGGCTGTTTTGATATTGTGTTTATGGAGGATTTTGCTAATTTTATCTGTAGTGCCCTTGATATAAGGAAGGAGGGCCATGCCATTGTTTTCTTCTGTGTCTTGGTTTTTGGGGGGTGTTTCTTTTTGGATTAGCTTCGTAACCCTGTTTTGCTGGTATCCGTTGGCGATTAACACATTTGAGAGATTCTGTAACTCAGTTGTCAAGTGGTCTTTGTCAGCCAGGCGTTTGGTTCTGGAGATGAGAGTCTTGGCTACGGAGTTTATTTGAGCAGGGTGGTGGTGTGATTGTGCATGTAAGTAGCGGTTGGTGTGTGTTTTTTTCCGGTAGATAGTGTGTCCTAGGGAGCCATCAGGTTTTTTGTAGATTAGGACGTCAAGGAAGGGAAGTTGGTTGTTGGCTTCTATTTCCATAGTGAATTGTATTTTGGGGTGTAGGCTGTTGAGATGTGTGAGGAAGCTATCTAGTTTTTTCTTCCCGTGTGGCCAAATTACAAAGGTGTCGTCAACATACCTGAGCCAAAGTTTGGGTTTGTGTTCTGACTTGTCTAAAGCATTGGTTTCAAAGTGTTCCATGTACAGATTTGCGATGACCGGTGAGAGGGGTGATCCCATAGGTGCTCCTTCTGTCTGTTTGTATCTTTGTCCATTGTGGATGAAGTACGTGTTGGTTAGGCAGTGGTTGGTCAGGTCCAGGATGTATTCGGGGGGATTGTATTTGTTTTGAATGGCTGTCAAGGCTTCATTAATGGGCACTTGTGTGAAGAGAGATACAACATCGAAGCTCACAAGTAGGTCGTCGGGATGTAGGTTTTGCTTCTTTATTGTTTCTATGAACTGGAAGGAGTTTGTAACGTGTGAAGCGATAGATTCTGCATAGGGCTGAAGTTGCTTAGCGAGAAATTTAGCGAGATTTTGTAGAGGTGAGCCTATGGAGCTGAAGAAAAGGCACACTAACCTGGGAACTTCCTCTCTGCCCAGAACGTTGGAGGCTATACACCACACCCCCTCAACAGTATTTATAGGAACTCAAACACTGAGATCTTGCTCTGTTCCAGTAACAAGAAGCCGAAAGCACCAGCCTGAAGATGACGAGTGAGACCTCGTCGAAACGTCGCCTAGACACCCCAACTCTTACACGGGAAGATACCCGAAGACACCAAAACCTGCATATATATATATATATATATATATATATATATATATATATATATATCCATCCTCATTAAAATTAGGCCAAGTCTGGCCTGCAGGCTGTTCCCCCACAAGCCACAGTCACCTGCCCCTTACCTGACATCATATGTCAGGTGTGATGTCAGTTGTTGGGTACATATTGAAACAACTACAGATCAACTACAAATGAAGAATTGGGAGTTTCAAGTGATTTCTGATTGTTCCTTAGGAAGCAGTCCTAACTGCTGGCACATTGCCCACCCCTGCTTTAGGAATGACCTACCTGCATGAAAAGTATAATAAGTGTTCTGGAAGTTCACAGGTCATCTACAAATCCTGGAAGTTACATTTGGACAATTAAGAGACCACAAACTTTTCTACAGCTGACATCTCCTGGGAGGAGGCCACTTTCATGAGTAACAATGACTCCCTGACAATGAATGACGAAAACAGTAAAAAGGAACCTGGGAGTCCTCAGCTAGAGAACCACAGGCCTATTCTAGTTTATGGTATCAACAAACTTTGCATACACTTTTGACAAGCCACAATATGGTTCCAAAAATATTATTTTCAGACTATCATGTACTGGGATACATAATTTTCTCCTTGTGGTTTAGTACATTGCCATATGGCTCCACTGGGTCAGAAGAGATATTAAAATGACTTCTAAAAAATCACACATTGTTTGGTAATTGAAGGCCATGCAGGGATACAGTTGTGACTTAGAGAAGAGTCCAAATGTGAAAAAGCCCATGTTGAACTGTTCGGTGTACATTAATGCAAAAAAAGTTTGCCCTTTTAGTAGAAAACAAGACACGGCTGAAAGGTTCATTATAAAAGTGTCATGTTGATGTCCTGATCCCTTCTGTCTTAGCAAGAAAAGAGAGATGACAAGAGAGGGGGAGGAGAACCGTCACTAACCTAATGCCATCAGAAATTCATTTAAAAGACTTTTCATCCCTCGCCAACTTCTCTAAAAGAACGAATTTGTTCTTCACAAACCAGTCCTGTTCTACTCAGCAATATTATCTCTGTCCCCAGGGTCGTCTCTGCCTTTTAGAGCATGACAGCTTGATCAAACTTTTCAAATTGCATTTCCCCCCCTAATTCAAATAAGATTTTGCTAACATATAACTGGATGGGGAAGGGGGGAAGGAAATGAAAACTTCTTCTATTACATCAAGAAACAATAATTAAGCACAAAGGGTTCTAATGTCTAGTTCCCATAAAGAGCAGGTGTGCAGTTAACTGATTCTGGGTTTGGTACCAATATGAGCAGCAACTGGACACTGACGTGGTTGAATGTTCCTCCATTTAACAAATATCTCCAACAATTAGAAAACCAGTATCTCAGGGAGAAACCTAGAACCCTTCTACCCAACATCTAATTTTCAATGTTCTAGACATAGGAGTATTGGGACATGTGACATGCCCCCTAAAGGCAGGCACGATACAGTCTAGAAAGAGCATTACTTCCTCATCTGCTATTGTTGTGAACAGGCCAATGAATCTGAGTTTTCAGATAACTTTGCCACATCCTCTTTGCGCTGTGGCAGAATATAGAAATAACTTTACGCTAAATCAAGGACACAAGAACTGGAGTTGTTGTATCCCTGAAAATGCTACTGCTGGAGGCAAATGCCCCAACAAACTGAACATAGCCAAATGTGCATGACCTCAGTTTACAGATCACTTAAACTTGTGTGGTGCTAATTATTGCAACAAAATGTCCAGGCAGACTTGAAATGTTTACAATGGCTTATTGAAAATAAGGTGTTTGAAAGATTTAGTTGTCAGTTGGTTCTTAGAACATGTCGGAGAATTGGTTTCACTCCATGGATATATTTCCAGTGAGCTGATGTCAACTGCCACTGTAGCCTTTAGTGAAGGATGATCACCCTCCTGTTCCCCAAAAGGAGCTACACTAGGATTTGTGCATATTCACAGGCACTATCTCTTCCACCACCTATCTCTGCCCCAGAACTTACCTGGTGGCAGGTAGAAGATGAGGGAGCATCAGCAGAAAGGTTTGAGCATAATCAACTGTGTCCACTTTGATTCAACTTGCAATAAATCACTTATGGAAGCACCCCTGTTTGAAGGCCCATGCCACCCCTAGTCATTGATAAAGGTCCCACTCCATAAAGGAGGCACTACAGACACATACTTATGTACCGTATCTTAGCAAACAAGTGGATTGAAAAAGCTGAGTCTTTCATATGTAGTGAGATATATGGACCTTCTGTCTGGAAGACTGCCTCTTCAAGAGGAAGTCTACAAAAATAAGAAGGCTGCCTCTTCAAGTTGAGGTCTGCAAAAATAATAACAGTGTGACTCAAATGGAATAATTCTGGATATTACAATTTCCAAGGGGGCTGGAGTTTCATGCACAGGGATACTTTAGCCAGATCTGTGGGGCTGTGCAGCTGCAATGCTGCTGTAAGACTTTGTCTTTCATACTGTACTGAGAGAGAGAGATAATAGTCCATCTTGGTAAGAATAGGGGAGAACAAAGAGAACATTATCTGGAGAAAGGAGAGAAAAGTCCATGTCAGAGAGCAGGAAAGGAAAATAAAAAGAGCAATTTTGAATCTCTTAAAATAACCCGTTTGTTGTACCTGGCTTAGTTCTTCTCAAGGATATGTGACTGGTGATCAGCCTTGCCATTTAGGTTGTTTGCACATTGCAGTCCTTTAGAATTAAAATGCTGCTTTTCCTCAGTTACCTGCAAGTGCAATTAAAGCAGAGGTTCCACACAAGAGGTTAAGATAATGTTATATTATCCAGAAATGTCCTCCCCGTGCCATGACCTTTCTATAACAAGCATGACCAAGTAGAGAACTTCACCAGTCTGCATTTTTTTAAAAAAGGATTGCTTTATTGCTTTTTATTCCCTGCCCTGGGTTCCTTTGGAGGAAGAATGGGGCACAACGGTAATAAATAAAGTTTCTCATGTGGAAGGGCTGTTCATCAAAGGTCATCTTCAGTCTTAATCAAATGTTTCCTGTTCACAGGTTCTACCCATTTGGGGTGGGGTAGGGTTCCAGTTGATCAAATTAGAGTATTAGTATGAATTATGCTACTGTTAACTTTCTTTTTCCGTAAATGGAGAATACTGATTCTCCCCCTACCCCCCCTTTCCCGACAAAGAAAGAAGTATTTCCTTCATTCTCAAAGAAAAAGTTAGAGGAAATAAGTAATTAAAGCCTCTTTCTCCACAGACACAGAAACAGACACTAGGGCAATTAAGTGAGGCTATTCAGCTGGACATTTAAGTGACTATTCAAGATTAATGCTCAAATGATGTTCAACAGGACACAAGAAAGCCAGCAGAGAACCTGGAAACAAGAAATCTGAAGGAACAGCACAGACAACAGTGGACTGCAATGATTTGCCAACAATCAGAACATAAAAAGAGCCTGCTGGATCAGGCAGTTATCACAGAATTGGAAAGGACTATGGAGATCATTCTAATCTAATGTCTTCAGTGCAGGAATGTTTCACTCAATGTGTGACTCTAACCCACAAGCCTGAGATTAGGTGTCTCATTTTCTACCAACTGAGCTAGGCCAATAGCCCTGCTAGTATTGTCAGGAATCTCCATGAAAAGTGACTGAAGGATAAGGATGTTGGACAAAAGAGTGGTTGCGTAAGCAACATTGGTGAGCTAGCTGGTTGTGTGTGGGCTTCCTACACATATGTAGATCTTGAGGAGAAGCCTGCCTCTAGCTTGCATGTAGGTCTGGAGCTTGCTAATACAGGGTTGTATCCGCACCACCACAAATGATCGTTCTACCTACGCTGAACATCTGAAAAGGATGATATAAACTTGGGTTTTAGTGGAACGTGCTGTAAAATAAGTGTGCTTAGGAAAGAAGCCTTACTCTTTATCATGGAATTCAATAGAACTGCAGCAACCACACCAACAGTGGGCACATTTATCTATCTATCTATCTATCTATCTATCTATCTATCTATCTATCTATTTATTTATTTTAATGGAAGCAAGTCCTCGATTTAAATGAAACGTACTTCTACATAATGTGTTCAGGATCAAAGTTCAACAGTCCTTAAATCCAAATAAAGAGGCATGACTCACATTTGGATTATGATTTGTGCTTGTAGCATCACCCAGTAGAAAACCTATCCAGTACGCAGTGCGGAAACATTGTGAGGATAATTAGTGGGCAAGTTGTATTTCAGTTTGTCTTTCTTGTAATGCTGAATGAGTGTTTCTCAAACTTCCAGTGACTGAGACACATTTATGTCCATCACCTGAAAAAGTGTACATTTAGTGAGGAAGTGCAAGAAGTACAAAAATAGTATTTCTGCTTTTCCTCCTTGAACAAATTCCAGCAAAACAAAAACATCAGAGAGCAGACAAAGAAGAATATGCTCTCCCTTCCCAGTATACTTTTTTCTTGCAAGGTCCTCATAGGTGTTTTTTCTTTTCTTTTCATTCAGACATAAAGCTCCTACCTGTATCCTGTTATGTACAAATACTACACTGGGCCTTAGGACTTATTAATCTTCCCCCCAATTAGTTACATTTTTCAAGGGAAAATATATACTGTATCCAAAAGCATTGGTATTGCTAAATAAGCTTTTGAGTTTTACCAGCACAAAGCTTGCTCTATTGCTGTTAAGGCATCTCGGCACTTTGCTGAGTGCTGTACAAAGGGTGAACCATAACAAGCAACATGTCCCTACTTCAAGTAGATCGCTGTCTAAAGGCAAGGGAAGGTTCAGTGAACCCACACTGCTGTGCAGGAAGCACATGCTTCTCATTACAGCAAGAGAAAAAAATAGCATACATGAAATTGCTCTGTACCATTATTTTTGCCCTGTGTCTTCCTTTTCTTGTTTTGATTCTTTTTGGCAAGTTCTTTTGCATGGACAGGTGGAGTCCCCAGATCCTGAGCGGTCCCCCCCCCACCATGTGTAATAACGACTCAAGACAACGTGCTATGGGATTAAATTGGCCACAACTTTATTAAATTTCAAATGTGGGTAGACCTTGGCTCAGGCATTGGGCATTCTCCCTCCCCAGTCCCCAGCCGGGGACCTAGGGGGCTTCAGGGTTATCCACAGTGTGTGTGTGTGTGGGGGGGTATGGGCCGGCTCTGGAGAACATATGTTCATACGTTACGCCGCCGCCGCAGGGGAGAGCAATGACGACCTTTCGGCGTACGGTCAAAGCCTCCCTTTAGAAACCCCTTTAACGGGGAACCCTGGTATTGCCGCCGCAAAGAGGAAGATGGACTAAAGGATTCCGCCCAAGGCCTGATACCTCCAAAGTTGTGACGTTTTGCTACAGAAAGGCAAAACCTGCCAATGCAGCGAAATTGCTTTCCGGCCCTTTAACAGCGACCATATCGTAGCAGCGCCCGCATACCTGTGAAGAAAAGTTAACCTGCAAAACCTATGAAGAAAAGTTAACCTGCAAAGGAAGACATTAAGTGAGGGTGGGTAAGGTGGGAGAAGCTCTGGAGCCAAGTGAGGATTCCCAGGTAAGATCCTCCCTCTATTGTGTGGGCAGGTAATCCCTCCCCTACCTGGCCTGGTCTCCTTGGCAACGCTTCCCCCAGGTGGGATTGGACAACTGACTGAGGTAGGCGGGGACCTCCAGGTATCCCACCTGAGGGAAGGCAAAGCCAAGCCTATGCTGATGGAGCCACTCCAGATCCAGGGATGCACGCGTCCACGCAAAGGGCACCCCCCCATTTTAAGCGGGGAGCAGTCATTCTTTAAAACAACATGCATCATGGTGGGTGTGGGCATGTACATATGTATGTATACACACAGTTGATGACAGCAGTGTGATTTTCATCCACTGCCCTCAGTTTAGTTGGGCTTAGAATACAAGTCAGTTCTGAACATACCTGAACTTTTGGTGTGCACAAGTCCCTGTCCATCCTCATATGACTGACTTGAAAGGTGAGCACCAATTTGCTAATGTACACATGAAGCTGCGCACAAAGCTGGAGGGAGAGAAATGTAAACTCTTTGCAGTGTGTGCTTCTGCAACCATATCTTCTGTTTCTACTGGTGACTTGGTTTTCACCACTTTCATATTTGAAGCTGGCATGTCTTAACTCAGTGTCTTTTTTGCTTTGTTTTAGTTCACTGGCAGAGCATCTGCTTTGCATGCAGAACATCTAAGGTTCCATCTCTGGCATCTCCATGTAGGGCTGTCTGAAATCCTGGGACCCACTGCCAGTCAGTGTAGGCAGTACTGAGCTAGGTAAAGGTAAAGGGACCCCTGACCATTAGGTCCAGTCGTGGCCGACTCTGGGGTTGCGGCTCTCATCTCGCTTTATTGGCCGAGGGAGCCAGCGTACAGCTTCCGGGTCATGTGGCCAGCATGACTAAGCTGCTTCTGGCAAACCAGAGCAGCACACGGAAATGCCGTTTACCTTCCCACCGGAGTGGTACCTATTTATCTACTTGCACTTTGATGTGCTTTCGAACTGCTAGGTTGGCAGGAGCAGGGACCGAGCAATGGGAGCTCACCCCGTTGCAGGGATTCGAACCACTGACCTTCTGACCGGCAAGTCCTAGGCTCTGTGGTTTAACCCACAGCGCCACCCACATCCCGAGTACTGAGCTAGATGGGCCAATATTCTGTCTCAGGGAAGGCAAACGTCTGAATCAGGGATTCACCTCTATGACTAGAACATTCCCATGTGATTCAGAACCCTGGCCAATCTGAGTACAATGCACATCTGAAGAAGTGTGGGACAGTTAAGTTTTGATTTGCAAACTTTAGCATGGAATCGGATCATTTTGCTTCAGAATTCAGAAAGATTGAATTCCGCAAGCATCCCCAATTCCTAGAACTGTGAGACTCAATCCACCTAAATTAAGTACTGATATTTAAACTGATTGACATCCTACTATAAAAGTCAAGTCCTACTGTGACAAAATAATTCCCAAAAGAGATATATATCCCAGTTATAAGATTAAATGTGAAGGTTAATTGTAGAGATAAAACCATGTTTGTTTTATCTTCACCATTATCCTTCCAAAATGAAAAGACACAAGTAAATGGATTTGGGAATTTCACAGTCCAAGATATATTGAGCTGGATTCAACTAAGTAGGTGTGCTAGCTTGAGTCAGGGCAATGAATCCCCCTAGTGCAACAAGACATCCCCTTCTTTCCTCCTCCTGTCCCCAATCAGCTGTTGAGGGTCTGGAAAAGTCCTAGAACAAAGTGAGGGCAGATCATTCAATTGGGCAAGCTGAAATATCTGTGCTGAAAAAAGCAATAGGAAGAGTGTTATGTTGAATTCCCTGTATTATTTTTCCACTGACATCAACAATGTAAATATATATCCCCAGGTATATAGAAAATTAAACAGATGAACTTCAGTAGATATAATAAACACAATGCTCACAATATGGCTGATCTAGAGCAATGCATCCTCAGTTACTATACCCAAGTTCCTCCTTCTACATGTTGAGATGCATAATTTGGGTCCAAAGGATGGAGGACAAAATTGGTTGGTGATGCATATGCTGAATTCCTGCCAGACATCCCCCAGGCCGCCATTTCACAGCTTTCTGTGGGCTCAGCTTCTGACACTAGACTATTTCCTGTGGATGCTGTTTTGCACCAATTCAAATAACATCCTATTTTTCTACAATTAGTCATCAAGATTTTACTGCTTGGTCATTATGAGATTTAAGTTCCATTTGAAGTACAATTCACAAGCTCCTAAACTGCCAGGCCACATATAATTCATCTTCCACCGCTAAGATGCTGCGTCTTTCTCTTTCTAAAATGATACAATCTATTTTCGTAATTTGCCATCTCACAGAATGAGTCAATATTGTGAAATAAGCACACCCACAAAGTGGGTGAAAGCCCTAGAGCAGCAGATGCTGTTATTAATAGAACCAGCAGAGTTATATATACTTGCCAGTCACAGTACATGACAGCCAGAGCTTCAAGCTTATGTTCCTGTGGCTATAAGTTTAGGAATTTGTCCTCAGAAGTTGGAGGTCCTGGCTCTATTCCTCCTAACCTGCCCCTTTTCCATAGCCATGGATTTGTTGAGTTCATTTAAACATGATCATGGCTGCTTCCCTGTGACTGGAATCTATTACAATGCTATGAAATGAGCTTTGCAAAGCATATAATGAGACCCAGCACTATACATAAGCCTGATGGGAAAGTAAGGATAGAATAGTCAACCCCAGGAAGTTATGGAGAACCCAGCTGAGAATCTACTGACATAGGTAGAGTACAGTGATGTAGCAGAAGCTCATCATGATATTTTCCCATCGCTACACCCACAAGGAGACTCCAAAATTCAGGCAGCTATGTTGATCCATTATTGTACATTCACACATAATGAAAGAGCAGCATTACATATAGCACAATATGAAACATGTGCAGAGGAAATCAAGCCATATAAGGAATGGTTGAGGGAGCTGGGCATGTTTAGCCTGGCAAGAGGAGACTGAAAGGAGATATGAGAGTCATCTTCAGATATCAAAAGGGCTGCTACATGGAAGATGAAGCAAGCTTGTTTCTTCATGCTCTGGAAGCTAGGACCCAAACCAATGACCAAGTAACAAGAAAGGAGATTCCAACTAAACATCAGGAAAAACTTTCTGACGGTTAGAGCTGTTCAACAGTGGAACAGACTCCCTCAGCAGAGTGTGGACTCTCCTTCCTTGGAGAGAAGGTGGCCATTTTTAAGCAGAGGTTGTGTGGTCATTTGTCATTGATGCCTTAGTTAAGATTCCTGTCTTGCAGAGTGTTGGAATAGATGACCCTCAGGGTCCAACTCTACAATTCTGTGGTTTTATTTTATTTTATTTGGCTCAGAACAACTGTGATCCTGTGCATGGTTTCCTGGAAGTAAGCTTTACTGAACAATGTGGGACTTACACACTTATAAATATATCGCTTCAACTTGTAAAAGACATTGAGCTTCTGTTTTCAAAAAAAGATCTTCAGCCAGCTGAAAGGCAACCTTTACTTTTTAATTATGAGTGCAAAAAATCTCACACAGAATTGTTACTTCTGGCATTTAAACCATGAATATGAAGTGGGAAGAAAAGGAAGACGAAGACAGCCTCTGCTTGATTATTTTCTTTCTTCCTCTATGCTAATCTGTCACAAACAAAAGCAAAAGCCTCATTATCATCACATTTCTGGGGCAACAGTAAGAAGGTATCAGTTACCCCGCCTCTTTAGCAGATGACTTTACTGTTGCTGCTGTGCAAAAAGTCTAGGAGCTGTACACTGAATTGTCCTTCCATTGCACTACTGGTATGGTAGCCATGCTTTTTACTTGACAGAACACTCTCTTTTATTTCTTTTTTTACTTACTTATATATCCTGCCTGCCTTCTACCATGGAACCCAAGGTGACATACATGTGGTTCCCAGGTGGTCATCTAATCAAGTAGACCTACTTAACTTCAACAAGGTGGTGGGCTCATTGCCTTCAGAGTGCACCTTGGCACAATTGAAAGGGACCTCTATTTGAAAGACTCTCCAGTCATTGTGATTGAAAGATGAAGAATGGCAAAAAAAGAAAGATAAAGAGGAGGGGCCTTGAAGATGTCTATCAACAGTTAGCGCTTGGACAGCACACACCGAGGAGGCACACAGGTTGCCTGATCCCAGTCTTTCCCACTATGGTAAGATGCACTTCCAACTAAATTATTATAATTCTATTTAAATGTGTGTTTATGTAAAAAATAAAATATGCAAATATGTTCCCTATTTTGTCTTCATTTTTAGTAAATACAAGGGACATATGGGGAGGGATCACTCTTTCCCCACTTTGGAAAGCCCCCTGAAATGCAACTCAATTTCAGCTGTGGCCCTGGGCTTCTACTTGAAGAGTTTTGGTGAAATGATATGAAAGACTGTCCCTGTATTTATACCATTCCAACATTTCTTATGGATGTTGAAAGCTGATATCAGTCAGGAGCAATTAAGCACAGTTCATGCTTTATCTGCCCTATACTTCTAGGAGAACAGGCTGAAATAAGCTCTTAGGAAAACTAGAGTTTTGTACATCTCCATGGCAGTTTCTGCTGCCTTAAGTATATGGAGGTATTCCTTAGTCTTGGTATTTTGGGGATAGGAAGATCAGCACAGGGGGGGGGGGAATACAATGGGTTAATCAGTTTAATCTTGCAGCCTCCTCCACATTACTGAAAGCTGAGTATAGGGAAGGTGATGCAAGCTGCACAAATGCACACATTCACACTTGTCATTGCTCCCACGTGTGTCTGTTGCTCAATGTGGGCAGTAAATCTGAAGATATTTCCATACAAGCACGAGAAAAGAGCAAATGGAATTCACGCACACACACATTCACATCTCATAAAAAAATCTCCCAAGCATAGAACATTTTTCTTGCAGCCAGGAACATCTATTGCTCTTCTTTTTCTGTTTTATTCTTTCTTTTTCATAATCAAGTATACAATTAAAAATGAAAGACACTTGAAGCTGGGCTAATGCTCCCAGTTTGGTTCCTTCCTATACATGTTAACTATTTACTTCATATATTTATATACTCTTCTCCTTCCTTCGGCAGGCGGGTGGAGGGCACTCTTGGATTTTGCCACCTGAGGCAGCTCCTTCAGTCTGCCGCATGGACAGGCTGGGCCTGATACAAAGACAGTCTCTAAATGGTTTCCAAAGTAACAATACGTATACATAGCAAACAATGAAAAAATTACATTATGTGACCCATGAGAGCAGGAAATAACCTGACTCTACAATGGTGATGGGATAAAATCAGGCCAATTCTTCATTGACAGCAGCAGGCAGGGCAAGCGTTGGCATGGCATTCATCATTCCACAAACCCCAGATTGATGGATGGAATAGATTTGCTGGGTTTAGACCACCCCAAACCCATTCCATGGGAATTGGCCAGTGTTGAACATTATTGTGGTGCAAGCCAAGCAAGCAAGGTCTCACTGGGTGACCAGGGTACAGAATCAAACCAATCATCCCCACAGGACCCTTATGAGGGGCCCCCATTACTATGTTGATCCTGCCATTTTCCTATGCCATTTCCTCAACAAACAGTGTTTTTCCACCTAACAAAGGTAGGCCATAATTTCACTGAGGGAAAAGTGAAGAAAGCTCAGCCAAGTGCCAATCAGGTTGAGAGAGGAGAAAAATCATTTCCAGCCCGCCAATGAATTATGCAAAATTGCTCAGTGAAGGCTCTAACTCAATGGTGTGCAAGTGAGAAGCTCTCAAGGGGAAATTGCCCTGAGCTCCAAAGGAAGCAATTTTATATAGGCTTTTCCATCCCCTTTGCAAAGGCTCGTGGGGCAGCTTTTTCCTATGAACCCATTGCATGAGCAAGATGGCAAAACTTTGTTGAATGAAGATCACTGAACTAATAGAAAAATAGAAAAAATATCTGAAGTAATTCTCTATCTTCAAGTAGTTCTCATAATTTCTGGGTTAACTAAAGGTGAATTAAGTTCATTTTGGGGTAGAACTCTGAACAATTCATAGAACACCTTCATGTTCCATCCCCACTGCATTAGGAGGTCCAGATTCTCAGCTTTCTTTAAAAACAAAAAGCAAGTCAATCAGACATCTATCAAGAAAGTTAGAAAGCAATATGTGGAGGCAATCTTCTAAAGCATATTAGGGAGATATGAAGGTGCTGCTGTTGCAAAGGACGCTTAGTCATTTAATCACCGATACTAAGCAACTAGAAGGAAAGAATGTGAAACATATCTTTTCTTTTCCCCAATGAAAAGATTCACTTTTCCCCCAACAGTACACAAAACAAATTATGCCTTCTGCATGGTACAAAGTAATCAGGTTAAGCCTTTTCTAATATGGAAATGCAATAATGGGGAAAACTTCACCTGCTGACATAGAATAATATAATTACAGGACTGTAGAGTTGAAAGGGCCTTCGAGGATCACTTAGTCCAACCCCATGCAATGCAGGAATCTCAACATGCAGTTGCCCATCCCATTTGCAATGATTCTGGATCCTGCTTAGCTTTAAGAATATGCTAGCAGTTTTATTGCTCTTATGCATGTGTGTGGCCAATGTTTATTTGTGGGCCCTATACAGTACTTAAATAGAAGGACTTGTATCATTCTAAATGCTGACTACAGGAGTAGTGTACTTTTTCACACTTTCCAGGGATTGTCATGGGAATAAGGGGTATTTTGATCCAGTGGATCCAATGTCTGCTTCAATCAGTCTCTGACAGAACCTGCTTCTGTTCCTATTGGCCTCAGAGAGATCATGGTAGAATAGGGGCAGTGGAGATTCACACCACAGCAGTTCTGGGGAGCACATAAATTAATTTCTAAAACTGTTCTAGCTACTTGAAACTCCCATTTTTATTATGAGGAGGACCTCCCATTTTTTTCACTTCAAATTTTGGTTTTAGATAAGTAATAGGGATGTGGGTGGCATTGTGGTCTAAACCACTGAGGCTCTTGGGCTTGCCGATCAGAAGGTTGGCAGTTTGAATCCGCACAACAGGGTGAGCTCCTGTTGCTCTGTCCCAGCTCCTGCCAACCTAGCAGTTCGAATGCATGCCCATGCAAGTAGATAAATAGGTGCTGCTGTGGCAGGAAGGTAAATGACATTTCTGTGCACTGTGGTTTCTGTCACTGTGTCCTTTTGCATCAGAAGCGGTTTAGTCATGCTGGTCACATGACCAGGAAGGCTGTCTGTGGACAAACGCCGGCTCCCTCGGCCTGAAAGTGAGATGAGTGCCGCACCCCATAGTCGCATTTAACTGGACTTAACCGTCATGGGGTCCTTTACCTTTACCTTTAGGTAAGCAGAATATTGGGATGTATAGTTGGTCACCACACATGTACATACATTCTCCTAATGTCATCAACCTCTTTTTCTCACTTGAAATTCCTCAAATGTTCTGCCTTCAAAGGAACTCCTAGTTTGATTTCAAATTTCACTTGCAGTAAAAATTTCAGTAGCTACTTTATGGCAGATAGATTGGACACATTTTTCTAGCAGTCATGTATTTTCTGAGTTCTTTTCTATTTTCTGAAATGCTGCAATTTTATTAGCCACTGGACTGAAACAAAGATTTTTTTTTACTGCTTATCATAAATTGAATGTGTTTAGCAACTCTGCCATATAGTCAATTGCATACAAATTGAGAAGCAGCTCCATTTATAACCATTTCATGAGTATGCAAACACACTGCATCAGCAGGAACTCAGCTTTTTAATATACCACAGAAAAGGCTTTGAGAGCATCAAAGTCAGTGGAAAGATAGGTGTAGATAACACCTGTGGTTTTTTGTTTTTTTTTTAACAATACCTAGTTTAAAATATCAAAATAACTCTTGTAAATTTCTCAGGGGACAAATGCTTTATGCTTCAAATTTTCCTGGCATCATGAGTCAAAAATATGAAGGCAAAGACGCACGAAAGAGAGGTATGATAGTACTTGTCAAAAATGAGCATATAATGTACTATTAAGAGGTAGTATATTAATGAATCATAAAGCTCAAGCAATATGAGTGGGTAATCTCCAAACTTTCTTTCAGAGCTGAACTGAGGATTCATTATGACATTGTTTCTCTCTTTTTCTTTCTCTTTACATCCCCCCCTCCTTTGGGTTCCTCTGTGTTCTTTTATTGTACCCACCTCCCAGTTTTGTTGTTGAGGCAGAGTAGGCTGCAAGTATTCTTCAATAAATAAATGATGGGTGGCATTCAACTAATGGGTCCCATTAGGGGAAACCCTGCACAAGGACTGTCACTTGTTCAATGAGACTCCCCCATCTTTCCTTATGCTCCTTGCCCCTCCAAAATTTTGCTCGGGGGGGGGGGTTCCAGGAGAATCACCAGAACAATACAAGGGGAGAGAAGAGGGCAATGCTTTTCCTGATGAATTCCTCCTGATTTCTGTAAGAAATGAATGCCCCAGCATTCATTCCTATGGATGGCAGCTCCATCTCACCACATCCATAACCACTGAGCTGAAAACCCCACACAAAGCTTTCCTTTTTTTCTCAGTCTCACTCAAAAACTGTATTGCTTCCTCCATCTTTTACTAGGGGGAAAGGAGAGAAGCAAACTAGCTTTCACTTTCCAGCAGTGTCTCCAGCCATTTCCTAGTTGGCCATGTACCTGTAATTTCCCTGCCAAAAATGTGACAGACATGTGTTGCCAGTGTACATTTAAAAAGTCTCAATAAGTTGCTCTGGCTTCATTGACCCTCTCGCCATTCAGATTCCCAAACACTAAGTAGCATTTCCTCTACCCCAAAGCATTTTTAAGCTAGATATAGTTTTTATATATAGTGCTCTTCCAACTTCTGATAAGAATCAAACTATCGTCATGAAAAAGAATATGCAACTACAGGTGAGATTAAGAACGTACAGGACATTTCAGTTGGCACTGTATGAATAACCAAATATTCATAACTTGCCTATGGTGCCTTGCTTTGGATTTATGTATATCGGAAAGAGAATAAAGCTTTTGGATGACATGGCTCACCAAAGGCATGGAACATTAAGCTTATGAGACCTTGGCGGCTCTGCAAGGTGAATTGAATGCTGTGGTGATTTTTCTCTTGGCCTCCACAATGAATCTTATTTCACTTTGGTGTCTCTTCTTTTCTCTATCGAAAGGAAGAATCCAGAGAGCCTCAATTCAATTTGCAAATTGTACAAATTTGCCCATTAACTAATTTGTCATTCAGCAAGGAAACAAATCAGTTTTTATTGCTCCTATTGATTTCACTGTGATAAGAGGTTTCAATGCATTTCACGTCAGCTGAAGGAAAATTGGGCATGCCTTTGCATTAATGTTCAGAATTTTTCTCACGTACGCATGTACAGGCATGCAATATTTGGAATCAGTAGAGTTATGCCAGAATTACATTGATTTTAATGAAATTAGCTCCTGGCTTTGCTGCTACAGGTGGCCTTTTACTTATGCAGGTATTCTGGATGAGTGATTGAAACTTTTGAAGAAAAGAACCCATATCATCTCACTAATTGTTGAGCCTATCCCTTCAATGTTAACCAGGAATACCAGGTTCCTGGAAACGTTATGTCCTTCCTATATTTTGAGGACGTTGTCTTTTTTTCCATTACCCTCCCCGCGCCAATCACGTTACCTTTAATAGGTAAAGTATAACAAATGACAGTTTCATTACCATGGTAACATACTTTTTCTTACATGTGATCAAGCTGCCTGCCTCCCCCCCCCTTTCTTCTTTTTTGCTTTGTTTTAGAAGAGTAAAGATCACAGATGTAAGGAACGTGGGTTCCGTTTGCCATTTAATACATGGAATAAACACATTTAAGGAAAGGATCTATACCCTAATAATAGAATATGCTTATACTTAATTACTCACTGCTGTTATTTTGAAAGCATAGTGCTGTAGACAAACAGGGTGACTCTCTGCTCCATGGAGTAATTAATAGTGTTGTTTATTGTGCTATAAGTTTTCTCTTTTTGTCAGACACAATTTGTTAAGTAAATTAGAAGCTGAAATGCATATGGGCTTAAAATATAGCAAATAATAAAGCATTACCAAGGATTTAATGATACTAAAATAGCTTAAGGGAAAAATAGCATTCTGATGAGTACAGTTGCCATGGTAATAAGTTAAAACCTCCAATATTTAATATGTGCACAATTTTGGAGCCTCTAAATTTCTACCTATGTTTTCAGAAGCAAACACAAACAGATGGGAGAACATGAATTGATGTTCCACTATGGACAAAGTATCGCCATCTTAATCCTGACCCAATCCACATTATTTAGAACTGGCACTGAAAAGCATGAAATCTGTTCAAAAGAAAAAGTGTTTAAGACTGGAGATCAAGATATCTTCGTGCACCAAAGCAAAGAAACTTGTAAGCAGCTATATCCTGGGGTCATTATGTGATATAAAAGTCCCTGTGGGAGGTCAGCTGCAGTCTGATTTTCCATTCCCCCCCCCATATTTTAGTATGGGTTTTATTAATAGGTAGAATTTACTCATTAAACAGACAGAGTGCTAGATGGAAGCAAAAATTTCATCCTGGGTCAAATTGTTAAATACTAGTGCTGTGCCAAAAGTTTTTTCACATTTTTTTAACCTGCTACTGCCCTGAGACCTCTGGGTATAGGGCAGTATATAAATTCAATTAATAATAACAATTAACGAGAAAAGAGATTGCAAACAAAAGTTATCAAATGAAAGATAATTTTGGTGCATCATTGTGAATGGGATGCAGGATTTTCATTGTTGTGGTTGCACTTACTTTTCTTTGGGGGCGGCCAAGGGACTGTGAGAATGTCCTTTCCTTCTACCAATATTTTCTCAGGTGGTCTGGATTAGTTAGTTTGTGTTAGCTAGATAGGTGCATATGAAAATGCAAACCAAACTGAGTTTCTCCCCCATCTGTATTGGTTTTTGTGCTGCACTGTGGAAAAGCGACTCTACTTCCTCACAGCACCTTTCAAAATCACTCGAGGTTTTCTCATGAGAACAAAATCTATGGTTGTTCCATATAAACAGAGCAACCACTTTTGCCCTTAAACACAGAAATGCTGTTGTAAAATGTTTCTGTGGTTGGGGATATATAAATATTCACCTTCATTTTATTCCACACACTTAATAAACAAAGCACAATGTAATTGCTCTTTCGCTTCCATAAAAGAGAATTGAGATTCCACCCCACCCCTCTGTTGTTCCAAACACACCCAGGATATCTCAAATGGATTTATGATACAATAAATAATGGCCAATAACTGAGCATCTTTATAATAAATTTTCCAATTATTAATGTCCAAACCCTGCTAGTTCTCTCCTGTAATATTCTCCTAGGTACGTTAGATCCCTAGACCCTCGCCCATCATTTATAAATTTACCCAGGTTCCCACAAGCATGTATTTTAAATATTAATTGGTACTGACTAATAATAATAATAATAATAATAATAATAATAATAATAATAATTCAGCCAGAACAATTGCTACCAATTTGTAAACATCTTACTATCTATTCTACCTTGTTATCTTTCGCTTAATTGAGTTCCTTTTATTTCCTTCTTGTTACCACCACACACAGAGATAAAATGAACTGGGACAGGGATCCAGTGATTAAGGCTACAGTTTTACAGCAATTTAAACTGGGTGTTAACCCTACTGAATTAAATGTAACTTACTTCTGAGTACAACATGTACAACAACGAAACAATATGAAGACAGGTTTATTTTATTATTTTAAAGATAACAGCAGCAGCAGCAGCAGCGACAACAACAACAATACTTGTGCTTGTTTGTAAATTTTGGGGCCATGTCTTACAGGAAATCAAGGATATAGTGGGCATACTGATCTATTCAGATCCGTAACTTTGTCTGCTGTCCATTTTCACAAATGGATTTGCTTGTAGCCACTCAACTAACCATTGCCAAGGGATGGAGGATTAATTCGGCCTTTTCTCTTGATACCTGGTTCAAGAAGGTCTTATTTATTTATTGAAATATCTGAAAAACTATTACTAATTGCAGTATCTGAAAAACTCACTCATTATTTTCCAGTTTCCAGGAGCAAAGCCAAACCTATGGATTATGCAGCTATATGGTGGTCATTCCAAAGACAAGCTTATGGCTGATGAGTTCTTGCAAAGTATAGGTTTGCCTGTATTCCATGACTTATTATTGCTGCTCCATTGTGCTCCCATGGAATAATGACCATATTATTGATACCATTGTTATTATCTCTCTGCAACATAGGAGCCAACTCCTAGGGTTCCTTTGCCCCCCCCCATATAATATTTGAGGGGGCCGCCTTCCCAATGTGGATGGGCATTGTCAATCAAATGGTGTGTTGTGCTGCATCTTGTGATTGATTCTTCAGGGAAGGACTTAGCTATGCCCCACCCCCAATATTTTATTCAGGTTGGCACCCATGCTCTGCAATAACCATTTTCCCACTCTGTGCAATTTTCTTTCTTAAGTTGTGGACCATATGATGTCAAACAGGCAAGCCATTGTTCATTTTTGTCAAACGTTTGTATTGGTATATGTAGCAAAATATCATCATCATCATTGTTTTGTCTACAAATGGATACAGGAAATGGCACAAGTTAAGAAGCATAAGCTGCTTTAAGGGAAACCAAATAAGGTAGAAGTGAATTATAAACAGAACAGTTACCTAGGGATGAACATTTACAGATTCTTGGGCAAATGTAGCTACAGGTTAAATGTTGTGTGGAACCATGAGTTTAATCCCACGGAGAAGCAAAGCCTCTATAGAATGAAAGGGTCTAGTATTGATCCATCCTTCCTCATAATGAAACAGACTTGTAGCTATATGTAACTTGCATCAAGAGGTTACCATGTTTATTTTATTTATTTATTTATTAAAATTCTACACCACTTTTTATCCGAGGATCACAGGGCAGTTACTTTATCCATTAAGGTTTCATATGCTACAAATCCAATACCCTTTTTGTGGTGTCCAGACCAAGCAAGTTGCCCCCTGCAGGGGTGGCGCCAGGTGGGTACATTTGTCCTGGGCACTGGAGAGCTTAGCTGGCATGGGGGGAGCCTCCCAGGGACCAGCTGCTTTTTGTTTGAGTTCATAACTTTATCGTAACAAGACTCCTGGATCAAGCTGCAGACAAGCTCTGCATGGCCCTGCAAGTTGCAGTTAGTTCTCATGGAAATCAGTGGAACATGTCATATTGATTTCCATGAGAACTAACTGCAACTAGCTGATATAACACAGGACCAGGTGAAGATGGATTAAGTAGAGGTATCCTTCTGCTTACCTCCACTGGCTGAGCCAGCCACCCAATCCTCCTGTCCCACTCTTGCCTTCTGCCTCAGTCTCCATGAGTGGCTGGTCTGCGGATGTGGTAGTTGCCCCAACAAGCATTACCAGCATGGGAGGCTAAGTGATTCAATTGTGCCCTAAATCTAGCCCTGACCCTAACCCATTTTGTCATTTTGGAATTTGATTAATTCCCTTTTTTAGCTGCATCCTGTAACGTGGGATACACACACACACGCAAATGCACACCCACACACCCACACCAAATTTCAACTCTAAAGACAACTCTAATAGATGTAGTAGACTGATGTAGAACCAATTCACAGCAACGGTATCAGATCCTGGGATTTCTTTCCCAATAACAATAAAGTTTAGCCTTGGGTTGTAAGTGCTTTCTTGAAAATATTTGTGTTGAATTGACATGTTGGTCATTGCACAGTCAATGCCAAATTATTTAATAACTTTTAAACTTTTTGCTTTAGGGTTGAATAATATCTCAGCTTTAATATAGTCTTCCTTGCCAAGGGTTTTATTTATATTTGCTCATTTTCTCTTCTTGTAGCAAAACTAATTCATTACAACAGGAAATGCTTGGCTAAAGAAGGATGCTTTTGAAAAAGAAACTGAATTAGAGGCCAAAGGAAGCCCTGATACATCAGTAAAGAGCACACCATCTGCACTGCTGTGTCCCACTGGCTATAAAATATATAACCACCGTTCTTCAACTATACCGAAAAGGCTCTGCCTAACGGTCTCCAAAAAATATGCTGCTTTATCTCAGCTGTTTTACAACCTTAAACAATAGGGCAGTCCTCCTGGGAAAGTGAATGCCAATATGGTATATGATTACTGCATGAGTTACCTAGGCAGAAAAATGTCAAGAAAAATATAATAGGCTTTGGGGGCAATGGATCTTTTTTTAAGTAGAAATGTACGATTGCTTCTTCTGACTTATTTACTCTGTAACACTTTCCTGATTTAACAGCAACTAGGAAAACAGCTAATCAGTTGCAAACAAAACTCCAAACATTCTGCCTTTAATAATAATAATAATAAGGGTGTTGTTGTTGTTGAAAAAGTGACCCAAATAACATGTTGCTCTAAAAGGGATGTTAAATATACTTTTTCATAGAAAATCATCATCATCACCACCACCACCACCACCACACCGCTATAGATGCTTAATGCTCAGGTAGATATCTGTAACCAGAGAGATATATTTCAAATCAACATGTGAAATTCAAGCTGTTTCTCCTTGCTTTACACTAACCCTTACTTCATTGGGTCAACATAAAAAAATTCCTTCCAGTAGCACCTTAAAGACCAACTAAGTTAGTTCTTGGTATGAGCTTTCGTGTATCTGAAGAAGAGTGCATGCACACGAAAGCTCATACCAAGAACTAACTTAGTTGGTCTTTAAGGTGCTACTGGAAGGAATTTTTTTATGTTGACTATGGCAGACCAACACGGCTACCTATCTGTAACTGGATTCATTGGGTCAGTTCCTGCAACATTTGGTCTCTTCCATCTATACAGCCCTCATTTTTCCCTGCTGTGATGCCTCTAGGCACGTTATCAGTTGGTTTCTACATCTCCTGAGCTTTCCTCCCCCTTTACTCCTTCACCCAACTGCCCTACATTTGTGAGATCAAACCAGAATATGTTTGTGTTTGTCTATATCATCTATCTATCTATCTATCTATCTATCTATCTATCATCATCTATCATCTATCTATATCTATCATCTATCATCATCTATCCATCTCTCATCTATCTCTATCTCTATCTCTCATCTATCAATCTTCTATTGTGATACATCCTGCTAATACATGTTACATCCACTCACACAAAATATAAATGCAATCAAGGAAACCAATTGTTGCATTATGATGGATTTAAGGAGAGCATTTCATAAATGTACACAAAATAATGAATCAGGAGGGAGTGGTATACTTCTTAGCTAAAGATTCAGGGTAAGTGTTTGTTAAAAGATAACTTGGTCCCTGCCCCCCTAGCAGGAGCAGGGAACCAGTGGCCTTTCAGGTGTTGCTGGACTACATCTCGTATCATCACATACTGTTGGCCATGCTGACTGAGGCTAATGGGAACTGGAGTCCAACAGTTCCTGGGGGGGGGCAGGTTTCCCATTCCTGCTTGGTAGGATTATTAGACAGAAACTTGTTGAACTAATCTTATATACTAAGAAAGCAACTATATTTTGAGCATTATGCACAGAAATTTAGGAAAACAATATTCTCAAGATGGGAACCTGATTTAATAGGAAGAAACTTCTTTTCATGGGACACTCTCACTAAAGGCAGGGAGGTGGTGGTTTTTACCACTCCCTCCTTTCCCCTATGATTTCCTGAACCTCCTAAAAATCTACTCCAGAGGTTTGCGAGTTCCATTGGGACAATGTGGGAGGTAGCACTGGAAGCTGAGGGAAATGGTTAAAAGTAGCCTCCTCTGCCATCTTTCCTCCACCAGAGGCCACAAATGGAAGCCCATCCATTCCCATAAGGGCAAGTCTATTTGATTATAACTTTCTGAAGGGCATCTTCTGCAAACAAGGTTTGACTTCATTGAAATGAATGGAGAAACCTACATGCACACAGAGGTTCCAGTGTCTTCAATGAATCACTGAATCAAGATGCCTTTATGCAATAGTGAATACCTTAGTGCAAGTGATGCATTACATTTTCATTAAAAGAGACTGGTGAGACAATACCTTAGATTGCACCTTACGGTCACCATGCACTAGATCAGGGTGGTCCAACTTTTCATACCAAGTGGGCCACAAAAATACTTTGACATGGAACCCATGGGCCTCACACTGCCTTGACATGTAGTGGGGGAGTGAAGCCAAAAATTGATGCCTCCACCCCCAACCTCACACTGCCTTCTGACAGCTGGGAAGGTGCTAACTAGGCTTTGAGAAGGAAGCAGGGATACACTAGGACCCTGTCAAAGCCCTCGTGCCTCCTTCCCAAAGTCCAGCGCTTTACTTACCCAGCTTTGGGAAGACAACATGAAGGCTGGAGGATAAGGGCATCAAATGTTGCTGAGGGCTGCCAAAAAAGGCCTTGAGGGTCGCATGGAGCCCTCAGGTTGTGTATTTGCCTAGACATTTCTCAGACATTTCTCAGACGCATTCAAAATGGTGTCAGTTTGAGATAACAGTTTAGTCATTGAAACAAGTGCCAGAATAAGACATCAATAAGCACAGCAGCTGGCCAACTGTTTATGCTTTTAGGACCAGTTTCTCAATCAAAAGCACAGATAAAAGGTAGAAGTGCATGGTGCTTTTTCAGTTCACTGAAGAAAATGATTTAAATGCTGCTGCCAGATTTCTCAAAGGAACAAATAATGCTGCCAATACTGTTTATACCAAAATGTATGATATAGGATGGGGAACACTAAACCTCATACTTCAGAGATTTCTTGTATTTTCTCCAAGAAGCAAAAAGTAAATTTCCACCCTACTCCTCACATACAGAATTGCAGATTGACTGATTTTATGATGGGGGTGGTTTGTTTTCTTTCTTCTGTTTTTCTTTGCTGAAGTGTTAGGTATTGATCACTTTGGGAGACAGAATACAGAACTTCATGGATCAATGGCCCGATCTGATATTGTATCCTATGGATTTATGCGTCTTTCACGTTATCACTTTGCCTCCTAAGATTTAGTGTGTCATTTGGGTAGGTACAAGTAGGTTGTTTGATAATTTATAATGCAGTGCAGGTAGGGTGAAAGTAGGATATGAATCATGATGGTTTTCCCAAGTACTGGAATACATCTAAGAGAGGCACAAGAATTAATTTCCACCAGGGCAGGGGCAGGGAGATTCAGGAAGGTGGGCTTTATAAATATATGTAAATATAGTTAATATAATCCAGTGAGGGTGAAAATAATAAAAACATACAATTCAAAACAAATAAAAGAAGAAAAATCTGTTTGTACAATGATAAGAAATAAAGAAATAGAACAATGCCAAGTAAAGATTTATAATTAAAAAAAGGTAAGGAGGGAGACATTGTAAAGGTTATAGGATTATAAATGTGTGGAAAGGGTGAATAGGAAGAAGATTTTCTCTGTCTCTTTTAATACTAGAACCTAGGGCCATCCAATGAAGCTGAATGTTGGAAGTTTAAGGATATATATATATATAAAAGACCTTCACACATCACACCATTAAACTGTGGAATTCACTCCTGCAATATGTTGTGTTGGTCTCCAAGTTAAACGACTTTACAAGAGGATTCGACAAATTGATGGAAGATCACTAAAAAGTTGGATGCCGCCTCCACTCTTTGCCAAGTTATAGCAAGAGTGGAGATTATTGTAGCTTTAAGAAATATGGTTTATTCACCTATTTACACCTTCAGTCTGCATGGCGGGAGTCCAGATCTTACAGCATGGTCATTTCAAAGGGGGCTTGTGCCTCACAGCAGTGCAGCCATAGAACCCAAGACATCTCTCCCAGCCATCCTTCAGCCAGCCTGCCCAAGATGAATCCCAGTCTTTGTTCTTCCCTCTTTTTCTTCCCGGAACATCTTGCTCAAAACTTGTCTGTCAAACACACACCCTATCAAATTGGCAACATCTGTCTACCCAGTCCAAATGATTCCTCTCTGGTGGCCTATCAACCCCTTTTGTCATGTTAACAGATTTGCTCTTTGTTGGACCAGCCCGGCTGGATTGCATAAACCAGCCAGGGGTTCCTTGTCTGGCACAGTTCTGCAGCTTGTACTTTCACCCATGTCCCAATTAATCAAAATCCTACCATTTAGTAATTTATAGGGTTTGTCCCCACCACAAAAAAAATCTATAACACTATGTTCTACTTACACTGTGAATACCAATTGCTGAAAATTACTAGTGGGGAAAGTGATGACTCTGATCCAATTTACAGATTCCCCATGGTTGGCCACTGTGAGAACACGATACTGGACTAGATGGGCCTTTGCTCTGATATAGCTTGGGAATAAATAAGGCCCATGTACTCATTTGTGGGCCCCCCAAATATAGGAATTGTCCTGGACATGATGTGTACAGAGATCAATACCTGTTGTGGATTATACTGTAAAAGAGGAAGTTTCCAGAAACATTCATAAAAGAGATTGCTAGGGAGTATATCAAGAAATCCATAATTATTTATTGAGTTACTATGCAACAAACCTTCAATTCTGTTAAGAATCAGCTAGAAGTAAAGCGGGTTTGTGGATCTGCATGTATGAAGTCCAGGTCACTGGGTACAGAGGTGCTTCCCTCAGAACAATTTTCTTAGCACTGATGCATTCAAGCAATGTTGACAGGGTGCTACACCTTTACACTTTACAAGGATGGTAAAGTGGCTACGCTGGAACAAATGAGCTGTTCTGTTTTTGTTTTGCATTGTATTATGCAGTGCATGGAAAACTGGAAGCTGGTAAGCACAATATATGTATTGTCTATAGAAAAGCAGCATATCTTAAGATGGCAGGAGGCTGGAAATCAGTTAAGACAACCTAAATTGTGGTCGTATAAAAAATAAAATATCTGACAGATCATACAGAGCCAGAGACGCAAGAAATTTATTGGGTCAACGACTGATCCTATTTAAGCCAGTGTTAAAGAGGTAGCTCTATGAATAACAGTACACTTGAGCCTAGATTAACCTTAACATAAATTGTAGCACATTCAGTTTGCAGAGTTCTTACTGGTAATTCCAAAGTAAAACATTTGAAATAAGCAACTGCATCAATGTTGCTGCAGAACTCAAACAGGGAAATTGGAACTGTTAAATCTATGGAGACTAATATACTGTCTAATGCAAATTGCTCCATAAACTCTCCCTAGGGCCACCCCAGGATATATTGCTGCTACATGAAAGGAGATATATACAGAACTTTCTGGTAGTAAGAGCTGTTTGACAGTGGGCTGCACTGGCTTGGAAGGTGGTAGATTTTCCTTCCTTGGATGTTTTTAAGCAGCGGCTAGATGTCCATCTGTCATGGATGCTTTAGCTGAGATTCCTGCATTGTGGGGTGGGGGTGGCCTCTTCCAACACTACGATTCTATGATTCTTCTGGGCAAGTTCAGCCTTCCTCTGTATTTTATGCACAGAAGGTAACTGGAATGGTGGTTGAATCTTAATACAACACTGATGACTGGAGAACATCTTCCACTGCTGCCCACTTTGTTGCCACTTGGACAAATGTTGTGTGCATGATTCCTGCCTGAGTGCGTTGCCTGGGCTCCTTCTCTCTGCCTGTTCACAGTTGGTGTTGTGATGGGAGAAGGCGATGAAATGAGAAACAAGGGCAGCTCAGAAGGTCTGCAAAAAGTATCACCACTACTGGATTGCCAGCTAGTGACTGCCAGGGAACGCACCCCTGCAATAGCTACTGGTAGAGGCAGTGGCACAAGTAAAGGGGGACTGAGAGAGAAAAGGGTGGGGGAGGGACAGAAAGCCCAGACACAAGCTTAAAAAAAATAATTGTTCTTATAATGACCAGCTGCTCAGGTGCAGATGATGCCTGATAGAGCTGATGGAATTAGCCCTGCTTCTCACCTTTCCCGCTTTTTTTCACTGAGGATCTCATTTTGAATTTCACGTTTTCTTGATGAGAGAGTTGTCAGTGTAGCCTTTTCAAAATGTAATCGAATTCAATTGTTGAAACACCCTTCAGTTTAACATATTGTGTTAAAACATTTCCATTTCCTCAAGAGCTTCACAGTTGGCGTTGTTTGATTGTTAACAATACAAATCTCATTAAAACAATATAATAATGAAATAGAAGATTCGAGCTGAGAGATCAAGAGAATGCCTGTATGACCATGTGGGTCTTCAGAAGCTGGTGGAATGCCAGTACAGATAGGGTTGTATTTCATCAGGGAGTGTATTCCATAATACTACTGCTACCAGTGGAGGCAGTGGAAGACAGGAATGCCTGGAGTGCTCTGGTCCATGGGGTCATGAAGAGTTGGACACAACTAAACGACTAAACAACATCCAGTGGAAAAGCCTGCCTCTGCATTTTCAGAAGCCAATAATCATCAGATTGTGGCAAGGCTAACTGGGTTTCATTTGCTGATCTTAATGCCCTTACTGGGCAGTGGAGGAGGACATACTAACATTGGCCATTGGTTATCTCCACCTCATGGCTTGGACATTAACCACCTTGCACCTTGCACACCTTGTCATGTCCAAGGCTTCTACCTAATTGACAGGTACCCCTACAGCAACAGTTCACAAAACCTGCAGCAGAGGATGTGAAAAAAGAAGTGCAAAAGAAAACTACATTGCGGCATCAAGAGAACACCTGAAAGAGCTTGAGTATTTATTTAAAGCAGAAACGTTTTATTTGCAGTTTGATGAATTATGTATTATAAACAGCTTCAAATCTCCGAGAAAAGCAAGGTAAAATGCTCTAAATAAAGAAATGCACATAAATCATTCCTGTTGTAGGCTTACTTTGCTACCACACAGTGGCAGAGATGGCAACACTAGGAGACAGGACGCAGGTGGTAGGACAAGTTCAAAGACGGCTCGCATGATATATATTACAAGTCTAGTGCAAATTTACCATGGTTATACTGGAGATGTCTGATAGCAAAGGTGGAGTTTTTGAATGTCCTCTGCTCTTTTCTTGTGAGGCAAACACGATTCAGAACAAAATCCATTGAGAAGACCTTGCACTGTCTTGAAATGTGGGACTTTCATAATTCTTTTGGGATTGTTTCATTTTTATTATACGCGGAATGGTCAAGATTATACACATCTCAGCTATGATTTTCTATCATTCTTCCTTCAAGTTTGTTTCTGCACTTCTTCACGGTGTGTCCATTTGAAAACAGATGAAAACAGATTTGGGTGAGGGGTCCTGGCAATGGGCAATGCAGCCACACTTGCCCAATGACATTGTGTATACCAAAATCACAATACAGTGGTACCTCAGGTTAAGTACTTAATTCATTCCAGAGGTCCGTTCTTAACCTGAAACTGTTCTTAACCTGAAGCACCACTTTAGCTAATGGGGCCTCCTGCTGCTGCTGCACCGCCGGAGCCCAATTTCTGTTCTTATCCTGAAGCAAAGTTCTTAACCTGAAGCACTATTTCTGGGTTAGTGGAGTGTGCAGCCTGAAGCGTATGTAACCTGAAGTGTATGTAACCCGAGGTACCACTGTAATCACTTCCTTCTTCATTCACCTGGGGCATACAATCATAGTTGTAAGTGACTAAAAGGGTCATCTAGTCCAACCACCTGCAACACAGGAATCTCAGCTAAAGCATCCTTGACAATTGGCCATTCAACCTCTGTTTAAAAACATCCAAGGAAGGAGAGCCCACCTCTGTTGAACAGCTCTTACTGTCAGAAAGTTCTTCCTGATGTTTAGTTGGAATCACCTTTCTTGTAACTTGAAGCCATTGGTTCATGCCCTACCCTCTACAGCAGGAGAAAACAAGCTTGCTCCATCCCCCAGGTGACAACCCTTTAGATATTTGAAGATGGCTATCATATCTCCTCTCAGTCTCCTCTTTACCAGGCTAAACATAACCAATTCCCTCAACTGTTTTTATTAGGCTTGGTTTCCTGACCCATGATCATCTTGGTACTCTTCTTCACACCTTCCAGCCTGTCAATATCCTTAATTTGTGGCTCCCAGAATTGAACACAGTACTACAGGTGTGGTCTGACCAAGGCAGAATAGAGTAGGACTATTACTTCCTTTAATCTGGACACTATACTTCTGTTGATGCAGCCTAGAATAGCGTTAGCTTTTTTTGCTGCTGCATCATACTGTTGACTCATGTTAAGCTTGTGGTCTACCAAGACCCTGGATCCTTTCCACTTGTACCCCATCCAGGTGTCCCCCATCCTATATTTGTGCATCTGGTTCTTCCTGTCTAAGTGCAGAACCTTACATTTGTCCCTATTGAAATTCATTTTGTTAGCTTGCGCTTGGAGGGTGGGGGTGGGAATCAGACAGCAAATAAAAGAAAAGTGATGTTACTTTTAATTAGCAGGGGTGTTGAAACAAACCAAACAGCAACCCTGGAAGTGAACCAGCTACCTTTTTACTATTAGACTGTAACAATGCTATATATTGTATAAATAAGGTTTCATGACCTTTAGAGCCAGCTCAGAATCCAATAAATGACATCAATCCTGGATCTGTCCATGGTGCTATTTATTGGCACATATACTGGACTTCCATAATCATCTATACAATTTTATTTTTATGCACAGAGACTGAATTCTTCAGTCCTTACATATTTACCATATTTTAAGAAGCTAGTAAGAAAAGCTAGCTGCCATGGGGAGAGGCTCTGTCTCTGAGCAAGGCCAGTTTTATTGTGCTTGATCATACATTTTTGCTGCAAAAATAGCCACATTTCCTTATTGAAGTGAGGGATTTGGGGAGGTGTGATTCTATTTCCGTAAGGTATAGCACCACTTCCTCAAGGTGTCATTAAAGAGTGTAGGACCTTGTGAAGATATCATGTTGATGGGAATGAAATTTTAATTTATATGGTATAAAGCAATATACTTTATACATTTGGAAGTTTTCATGCTAGCTCAATGAAAGGGTGATTTAAGTAGGACTGGGGCCTTAACAGACAGCTCTGAGGACAAGTTGGTGGTGGGATACTCAGCATGCAAAAGAGGGGTTGAAACTATGCATATTTTGATTGGTGGACGTAGATGTGGAATTTTCAGACAGACAGCATGAATGGCTGGGGCTGGACTAGTGGAGGCAGACAGACAGACAGACAGACAGGGTCAGATGCTGGCCAACAGGAGCGTTCAAGGAGTTTGATCATTGTGATTAAGCAGGAAAAAAGGAGCCAGACAGAAGTGGAATGGGGTATATGAAAGAAGAAGGTTGAGTAGTTTGGTGGCTGAGGATTAGCTGAAGATAGCCAAATCACTTGGCTCAGACTGAAGAGACAAGGAGAGAATCTGTTGTGACAAACTCCCCCACTGAAATGAGTAGTGGGGCAACATGACTGAGTCTGTGTGGGGGGTTTTTAACCTTAGTCACTCCCTGTCTACAACAAATGAAAATTCTGAGTTTCTCTATACAGTGGTACCTTGGGTTAAGAACTTAATTTGTTCTGGAGGTCTGTTCTAAACCTGAAACTGTTCTTAACCTGAGGTACCACTTTAGCTAATGGGGCCTCCCGCTGCTGCCACGCCGCAGCCACACGATTTCTGTTCTCATCCTGAAGCAAAGTTCTTAACCTGAGGTACCATTTCTGGGTTAGCGGAGTCTGTAACCTGAAGCGTCTGTAACCTGAGGTACCACTGTATGTGGTAGCATATATTATGAATCCTCAGCAAGGACACTTGATATTGGGGGTTCCTGTGACAACTTACCGTATTTTTCGGTCTATAAGACGCCCCCATGTATAAAACACCCCCTGTTTGGGGGGGGGGACGACTCAGATTTAAGAAACTGGGAGGAGATGCATCCGTGTATAAGACACCCCCTAATATTTCACATTATTTTTAAAGAAATAAACCTAGTCTTATACACGGGAAAATACGGTATTCCCTGAACTCAGTATCAGTGAAAGCTGAGACATGACAGAAAATGAAAACTGTATTTTTATTTACAAACACTCCATGAGGAAAAAAGCTGGAGTGTTTCAGTATTAATGACACAAACTTATTTTCTGTCAGAAGCACTTCTAATTCTTTGCTATTCGTTGACTATAACCTGTTGGTAGTAAAAGTGACAGTAGCAGGTTTCTTAATTTTAGAACGGCTGGGATGGTTCTACAGTGGTCATGTTACATTTTCTGTTAAAACCTGAAAATCTGCTTATTCAATTAAAATACCGACGATGACAACAACAACAACAACTTGTATCTATTCATGACCTTCAATCAGATTCCCAGGGCAGCTTACATAAACATGGAATAACAAGTTTCAAAAATGTGGCATAGAATAAAAGCAACAGCAACTGTGGATATAGAAAAGCAGCAGAAAATAATTTGGCAGAGATTTGCCTGGAGAGATGGCTTAGTATATATAGCAAGGAGTTAGGACAGAGCCAGGGAGAGTCACATAAAAACAAACAGGTAAGATTTATCTATTTAAAATTATTTGCAACTCACTGTTCCTCCCTAATGAGATCAGGGCAACATACAGCAAAATAATGCTATAAAATACAAACAAACAGTAGAAAACCCAGTTAATGTTTGGAAGAAAGGTTTTCTGGGTGCTATTGTAAATATGCAGAGGCAGGGAGTGATGATAAACCAAAATGGAATAGAATAGATAATATTTTTAATTCTTCATTGCTCATACCTATAGCATCTTTTCCCTGTTGTCATTATCCACTCAATCAGAATTATCTTAAATTCTGCAGGGCTTAAAGTGCAGTCCTAATATTGTCTACTCAGAAGTGCTATTGAATTCAGTGGGGTTTATCCCAAGGTAAGTGGGGTTAGCATTGCCATCTTTATTGTGCAGTGGGGTGAGGATAGACTATATTATTAGAACTAATTCTGTTTAAGAATTTACAATTTACTGTTCTCAGATTTACAATGGAAAGCGGGTATAGGAATGAGAAAGTATAGGATAAAAGAAAGAAAAAATGTCATATAAAATTAAATCAAAACAATTATCTCTTTCTTAATGGGTAGCCTATGATCTGAAAATCTTTAAAAGATGAGCTGATGCTATCTACAAACACTGTTCAAAAATCATGGAGGCAGCAAGTTAACTTTCCTGCCTTAACTTGCACAATATCTTTGCAATCGAGGGACATAGCGGCTGGACTCTTGCCGAAGGAGTGTGACTGCCCAGCCGCCAGATGACAAATGTGGTATTTCTAAGAGCACAAATTAACATCTCTGTGAGCGTAACACAAAAGATAGAAATCTGATGTGGAAGAAAAACAATAAATGAAAAAGAAAGGCAATGTAGTTGTGGGAGAAAAAAAAGAGTTTGTCGGTAGGAAAATGATGCAGGGGATATGCGGATCATGTTCCTAACTAAGGATGGGTAAATCTGTTGGTTTTGGTTTCTGTTTGCTTCTCATTTCTTCCAGTCCTTAGTGCAGTTCTCCTCATTTCCAAATCAGTTTGTGATGATGATGATTATTATTTAGTTATCATGAAAATTTATCAACATTTTAGTGCTCAAGTATCACATTATTGTGTACATTTGCTTAATATACATCTTTCTGCAAGAGATTTGGCCTAATATAATGGATTGCTATTTGTTATGTTTTGAGGCACACTTTACCCCTAGTATGTGCATTTTTGTTCACATTCCTTGGCTGGAGAATTGCGGAGTATTGTGAATTGTATCAGGAAGCAAAAATTGGGCAGGTTCACCTTTAAATGTTGACTGTTCCAAATTTCTCCTCCATTTCGAGTCCTTAATCTGATCTTCATGGTAATTGTGGATGCTTGTGTTTAGTTAAAAAGAAAAACAAAGAGATGGGGAACTCTGAGAATAAAATTAAAAGATGAATTTCAAAGTGACACCTTGTTTGGCCTAACAACCAATATTTTGAAGTTTTTTTTTATTTTAAACAGATTACAAATACCACATACATGGCTGATAAATTGTGCCAATGAGCAGAATTAAAAGGGCAGAAGCTTAACTGGACCAACAACCAATTAAACTGTGACCCACAATTTGGTTACAATTTGAATTTCTAAAGGTGCTCTAATGTTCCAGCCCCTCTTCCCTCCCCCCTCATAAAAAACCTCAGGAAATTCCTTCCTGATTCATATCAAGAGAGAGAGAAAATTATGTATTTTTGTGCTATTTGTGTTAGTAAACCATCCTGTGATCCTCAGATGAAGGGCAGTGTAGTAATAAATAAAATAATAATAATAATAATAATAATAATAATAATAATAATAATAATAATAATAATAATAATACTGGGTGAGAAACATGGGCAAAAAGTGTTCAACGTTTAGCACAAAACTATTGCCTGAAAACCTATTGCTACTTTGTACTGAGAAATGTAGAAACTGCTTCACAGCATAGAACAAAGTATCTCCTGTGCATACATGACAGGCATCAAATTCCCATAAATCTACCACTACCACATCCATTTCTGTCTCCAGAGTAACAGCAATGCTGTAATTCTGGAAAATGGCTTTTGTCTGTGACATTACCCATTTGACAGTTCCATTTGATCTCCTAGTTCTGTCAAGCCCAACTTCTTTCTGGAGCCAACAAACTTACCTGTAGAAACTTATTGTAACTGAAGAACAATTTCATCTATATTAACTGCTTCCTAAAAAGCTCACCACATACTAATCTGGCACATGTTTATGGCGAGGAGGATCACAACATGAGAAGACCCGACGGTTCATTGATCATTTATATAAATGTTCCCTAAGTCTCTGAAATATGCCCTAGACACTTGCAGTGATTTATTACAGTTTATAACTGTGTTGACTTTAAAACAGAAAGCTTGGCTCACAAGTTTTTTCAAATGTCAACATGTCTGCCAGGATGATGAACATGAATTTATATCACTGCATTACCTCATGGTCCGCACTGCCTCATGGTCTGCACATTGGGTGGTGGAAATAAAAATTTGCCTCACCACAGTTCCTCCTACCCCATGGAAATCACAAAGCAAACTAGCACTAAAAGCATTTTAAACCTCATTTTTATCACATTTCTCATTTATGGACACAGGAGCAAACAATCTGTTATTGAAAGTCCATGCTCTACACACCAGCTCCATAAATCTGCTTACCCATTCGACCCCCACACCCCCTGATATAGGAATAAATTAAACTGCTTCATACCACAGGTCCATCTACCTCACAATATTTAGGTGAGGAAGCAGTGGTCCTCCAGATTTTGCTCCTCCATCATCTCTGACCATTGGCCATCCTGGCTGGGCATGATGAGCGAAGCCCAGTATCTGGTGACTTCAACTTCTGGTCTCCACTGACTGCTGTTAGCTCTCCAAGGTTTCAGACAGGGTTCTTCCCATATGCTATCAAAAGGTGTTAGAAATTTGAGATCTGGGTGGCTCTTGATGTTTTATTTGAAATATTGTCAGGGTACCAAAATGTTTGTCAGACATGAAGAAAAAGACATTTACCTATAATAAGGAAAACCCATTTCCACAGACCAATGCTTTGGTGCATATCAGTTGTGATTCTCTGTGTTGGTCTGTGATGGAGACATTACTCCTGTTATTCTCCAATAAGTAAGAATGAAGCTTTCAGAAGCCAAAGCTTAAGCTATTCAATATTGAGTGTGTTCATTACTAACAAGTGCATTAACATGTGAAATAGAAATGTTTGGGAAGCATTAAACATAGCACTAAGGAGAGATTGCTCCTCAGCACAAGCATTTCTGTTTGCTGGATGGAACAATCTCATGTCTATTTCCCCCCATGGTGTTCTGGGGGTAGTCTTTACCCTTCCCCCCGGGCCATTTTGGGGCGGCTTGGGGGGCACAGGGGGAGGAGAGGAGGAAAGTACTATTGCACTAGCAGAAATCTTTCTTCAGGCTTCTGCTAATGAGACCCATTTGTTGAATCCAGCCCATTTTATTCTAATATACTCATTTTCCATGCATTCTGTGCTTTTTATATATAGCTGAGAACTGCATTGCAAAATACAGGAAAAAGGCAGTGGCATTCTGATCCACGTATCCAAAAGGAACAAATTAGGTCAGATTGCTCTAAAATATGGACAGGACAAAATTCCCCATCCTATCTGTAAATTCCATCTTAATTTTGTGGATTTTTAAAAAATAGAAATCATGTTCTTGAGCATCCAGCCCCGGTGACATGTCAGCCGGACAGCCAAATAAGAGATCTGCTCTGATGCTAATGTGAGCCCATCAGGGAAGCGAGCCTGGCAATGGGAGTGTGCTGGGCAGATAATACACCATAAAAACCAGAGGGATAAAACACCTTACAGCCGCTGCCTATGCTTTCCCAATAAAGTCAGACAGAAGGGATGGAAATGAGAAAAGGGTGCACTTGCAAGACAGTCATTCTTGCTTTCAGCAACCTTTATGGCTTTTCAACAGGCCACAAAAGGGCATTCCTCTAGAATATGAATCAGATATAGTCAAGGCTTCAGACAGTAAAAGTAACCAGCACTAGACCTCCCTCTTTGGGCCCTAATAGCTTTTTCCACCTCAGTAACCTCTCCTGGTAAACAATGCAAGTGATTTTAAACAGCATTTCCCTTCTCTCCCTTTGATTATTATTCCAAGGGGGAGGAGGGTCTTGAGTAACTGTCAAAGATTTAGCAGCCATAAAGCAACCTCCTACCACCTCCCCCGCTCCCTCTTTGGATTCACTACACAAACACCATGGCTTGTGTTTCTGTGAGGAATACATGATTGACACAGAACTGGAAAGAGTAAAAAAAGGGAATTCTAAAGCTTGGGTATTCTCTCCCCTAAGTACATCCCTCAGACACACAGGGCGATGATATTAGCTGGGGTGGGAAGAGGCATTTTATCACTGTCTCCGGAGAAAGTGTAGAAAAGCCCATTTGATTTATGCCATACTAGCCTGTTCCAAATCATCGCCCTTCAAGCGCCTTCAGTTGAATGCATTTGCAATCTAGATACAGGCTTTCCCAGAGCAAAAGAATATATCCCAATGTATCATGCCTCCACTATCACTTGCTCAGAATACTTGAATGATGGATACTTGTCAGTCAAATGTCTTTGAAACGTCTAGCAGCAGAGCATTTATGCCTGCCCCTGTGATTCCCATGGCTACAAATCAGCTCTGAGGTTGTGAACTGGTACCGTACGCATACAGAGCAATGGCATTTCTTGCTTTCTCAGTATTAATCTGCTCCAGGATCTGTAAAGGGGTAGCAGCCCATGTACATACTCTTTACAGTGGATTGGTTCAGCTCATTGTTTATTATTTTGCCACCATTTACATAAAGTTTGGCAACACCTGATGGGGAAATCTGCTCTTTTGCTATTAATAGAAGCCTTTCAGAGAAAGATTCAGCTTGTGTGGCTTCTCTTGTTCCTGGGCACTGTGAGAAGAGGAGAGCATGAACACTTCCTGATTTTGCAGCTGTAAAGGGCAGAGAAAACCACACTGGTTCAGCTCATTGGCATCCCTGATTCAAATCCCCCCCCCCCCCCCGAATACTTAGATTATGTGTATCAACTTGAAAGTACTTGGGGTGGGGAGTAGAATATAATTTGCTTATTTTTATGTCACCTTCCACATGAAAATGTTAAAATAAAAAAATTCCTTCCTGTAGCACCTTAAAGACCAACTAAGGTTTTTTATTTTGACTATGGCAGACCAACACGGCTACCTATCTGTAACTGGAAACATGAAAATGTTGTTATATTTACATTGTACTTTATATAAGAAGTGGTTCTAACTTGTTCTAACTTGTTGATCCAACTGGATTGTATATAAACGAATCTATATCTATATCTATATCTATATCTATATCTATATATCTATATCTATATCTATATCTATATCTATATCTATATCTATATCTATATCTATATCTATATCTATATCTATATCTATATCTATATCTCTCTATCTATCTATATATATATGACAGAGTGGATTAAACTGATACACACAGTGGGGGCGGCGGCTATGGATTAAGGAGATTTCTGCAGGGTGAGAATCCAATCAGTTTATTTCTATTAACTGAACAGGGAAGAGTAGAATAATAATATTGAAAACAGAAATTGAAGAAGGGAGGAGTTATGTCTTTGCAGAAAATCTTATTGATATTCTTTTTCTGTATGGACACTGGCACAGGATGGACCTTACAACTAGTCTCAGGAAGCACTTTGTATGCAGCATATTTAATGCAGTACTGAGCAAAAAAAAATAGATTTCTCCCTTAGCAATATCTAGCTGGTATACTCAGGTACAAGAAGATGTGAATTTAGGCCAGATCTGGGTAATGTATAGCTAATAGTCAAGGAAATCTAGTAGTACATACATTTTTTTTCCTGGAGTGCTTTTTCTGAATTAGCTCAACTTTATTTCACAAGGGGGGGAGTGCTTTGAGGTGGCATGGAACCAGCACAACAAAGCCTTCTATTTAGCTGGCAGATAAATGGCATTTTGTGACCTTTCAAGGTATCTAAGGAATAAGGAGAAGGGCTGGCTTCTCCATTTGCAAAAAGTTCTTGGAAGAGATTGCTAGTGCAAAAAAGGAGCAATAGGTTGCTAATGCTACTCATAGGGTGGAAGAGCTCAGGAGCCAAAGCTCACAAGTTGGCAGTCACATTTTTCTACAAATTGAAATGGAATTAACTGGAAGTTTGCAGTGTGAGGGGTTTTACTGCCCCTTCCGCTCATAAAATTAAGTGATATCAATAAATGTTATTTTAATCCAAAGGAACATCATGAAGGAGAGCTTGGCCCATGGAAATTGAAGAGGGCAACCCAAATGATCCAGGAGATGAAGCAGCTCCCCTCTTTGGAAAGGTTGCCACATTTCAGAGTTTTTAGTTTACTGAATAGGTTAAGAGGTGACAATATAAAAGTATATATCATCACGCTTGGCATGGAAAAGTGGATAAATAAATGTTTTTACCTCTCTCTCATAACGCTAGAACTCATGGGCATCAAAAAAGCTTTTATTTGGTAGATTCACGAAAGATAGAAATTACCTCTTCACAAAGCACACATTTAAGCTGCGGAATTTGCTCCTGGAGGAAGCAGTGGTGGCCACTGTCATGGAGTCGGCTTTGCCTGCTGAACAGCAGCCTGAAGGGGGAGAAGGCAGAGTGACTCCACGTGCAGCTGATCAACCCTCAAGGACTCAGAGGAGAAGGCACTGATGAGAACCAGCTGGCTTCAGCCTTCTTAAGCAGAGCTTCTAGCAGCAGTCAGATGCAGGTAACAACGTTTGTAGATTCTGGCCCTACCTTGTTGCTTCCTGCTCATCTTGACCCTTGACCCCATAATCATTGGATTCAGTGACCCCTGGACCATCTGATCATGTGGATTGCTGTTCGCTCAATCCTAGGACTGGGCCTAACTTCAGATGTTGACTCTGCATCCAGGCAAGTACACACCAGAGACTTTTCAGGCTCGCTGGCCTCCCAGTTCACTGAGCTCTGCATGTTGTTGCTCAGCCTGAGACTATGATAGCTGCCAGTTTGGGTGCTGTTAAAAGAGGATTAGACAAATTCAAGGATGACAGAGTTAGCAATGGCTGCTAGACATGATGGCTGTTCTCTTCATCCATGGTCAGAAGCTTCTGAATACCAGCATCTGGAAACTGCAAGATGGGAGAGAGTTGTTCTGCTCAGGTCTTGTTTGTGGGCTTCCCAAAGGCATCTGGTGAGTCACTGGCTTGATGTGGGATGCAGGACTAGATGGGTCATTGGCCAGATCCAGCAGACTCTTCTTATGTTAATTGCTGAGGGGAGTGGAAAGATATATTAGAAGAGTGACTAGTGGGGTGCCACAGGGTTCTGTCTTGGGCCCGGTCTTATTCAACATCTTTATCAACGACTTGGATGATGGACTCAAGGGCATCCTGATCAAATTTGCAGATGACACCAAACTGGGAGGGGTGGCTAACACCCCAGAGGACAGGATCACACTTCAAAACGACCTTGACAGATTAGAGAACTGGACAAAAACAAACAAGATGAATTTTAACAGGGAGAAATGTAAAGTATTGCACTTGGGCAAAAAAATTGAGAGGCACAAATACAAGATGGGTGACACCTAGCTTGAGAGCAGTACATGTGAAAAGGATCTAAGAGTCTTGGTTGACCACAAACTGACATGAGCCAACAGTGTGACGCGGCAGCTAAAAAAGCCAATGCAATTCTGGGATGCATCAATAGGAGTATAGCATCTAGATCAAGGGAAATAATAGTGCCACTGTATTCTGCTCTGGTCAGACCTCACCTGGAGTACTGTGTCCAGTTCTGGGCACCACAGTTCAAGAAGGACACTGACAAACTGTAACTTGTCCAGAGGAGGGCAACCAAAATGGTCAAAGGCCTGGAAACGATGCCTTATGAGGAATGGCTAAGGGAGCTGGGCATGTTTAGCCTGGAGAAGAGGAGGTTAAGGGGTGATATGATAGCCATGTTCAAATGTATAAAAGGATGTCACATAGAGGAGGGAGGAAGGTTGTTTTCTGCTGCTCCAAAGAAGCGGACACGGAGCAATGGATCCAAACTACAAGAAAGAAGATTCCACCTAAACATTAGGAAGAACTTCCTGACAGTAAGAGCTGTTTGACAGTGGAATTGTGGAATTTGCTGCCAAGGAGTGTGGTGGAGTCTCCTACTTTGGAGGTCTTTAAGCAGAGGCTTGACAACCATATGTCAGGAGTGCTCTGATGGTGTTTCCTGCTTGGCAGGGGGTTGGACTCGATGGCCCTTGTGGTCTCTTCCAACTCTATGTTTCTATGATTCTATGATATGCACCTGAAATAGTTTACATTACAGAGGAAACACAATGCTTTATTTTCTGGTGTTCAGTTAAAAACATAGAATCCATCATCAGAAGTGTGGAATGTCAGCAAATGATAAGAAAGGCATATCTATTATCCTTGCCTTACAAACTTCTAATTTTGTTCTAGTGACATTTTTATGCATGGACTGTTTTACTACATTTTTTTGCACACCCACTTTCTAGAGAAAAGGCCTATAGTAAAACTTAATGGGAACTTGTAAAACAGACTAATGAGCTCACAGGTTTGGGGAATATGCTATTCAGATACCAGCTGGATCCCTCCACAGCAAGCTCAAAGTTTACTAACACTTGGACACCAGTTCACAAAAGCATGCCTTTCTTACTGTTTAAATGGCAAAAATCTCATTTACCTTTTCCTTCTTTTTGGTGAGTGCTAATTAAATAGGTTATTCTGACAGAAAAGAGAGCCAGCTAATGTTGACTCTTCTGCCACGGTATCCTGCAGCTTTTTGCTTTCTCTACTCTAACAAAGTACAAAACCAGAAACTCAACAATCACAATGTAGTTATTGAACGAGTTGTCAAATTTCAGAATTACACACACAAAGGCAACTCATTAGGTATCTTCTGCTGTAGTAATAACTTGCTGACTGAATTAGCTATGCACTGCATGTTTCAGGGAATAAGCCTGACATCTACTTCCTTCCAACTTCTCTGTAGGAGCACAGGATTGTATTTCTTGCTGGATTTGGTTTCTGTGAGCATCTCTTGAAGGAGCTGACAGTTTTAAACTGCCTTTCAAGGGTCTAAAGTAGAGGGGGTGGGGAACACAATGGTGTCATCTCTGCAACAAATGAGGGAGCCACCAGTCCTTTTCCTTTAAAACACCAAAGAAAGCAGGCTATGGGGATGAAGGGGGGACTGGAAGCCCTCCTAGTATTAAAAAGTTAGGGAGACTCTGTGAGTCTTCAGGAGTTAATGATGTCACATCAACAAATCTACCTTACATGTAAGGAGTCAGAAGTGACTTGCTGGGTAGAGCCCCTACACTACCTTCCTCCTTTCTTTTAGGAGAAAAGAAGTTTGGAAATGAGTATTTTTCACACCAAAAGAAGTCTAGATTTTATTTTTTTTACAGGAAATGCTTAAAAACATGTAAATGCAAATATTCATACAAATTTAAGGAATAAAAATAGAGAGAATCTGGTCCTGCACAGTTGTATCCAATTGCACGTCATAATTAATGGAAGGTTCATTGTCCCAGTAGGAGCTTTCACAAATGAAAGGGAGAGGGAAGTGACTTTTTGCAAATCCTTCCCTTCTCCTGCAGCATCCCCACTCACCCCAGGCTCATGCCACTTCCCTAAAAATTCCAGAGGATCTCCAAATCCTCTGGAGCAGATTGGAGAATAGCAGAACCATCCCTCTCCTGCCATTTATGGAACCCTTTTCTGGATCAAAGAGCTTTCTGTGAGTGGGATGACACCACTGGACACACAACCCATGGAGAGATGCTGTGTAATAATCACATTTTATATGACTTCTTCCAGGTTGCCAGATGCAACACACGAGAACTTTACAGCAGAATCATGCAAAGAATGCAGTTCATTCCTCTGGAGTAATTTCTGATTGGGTCTTTTATTTCCTTGTAGCCCAATGGCCCTAATAGCCCTCTAGCAGGATTTCTGCGTCTAATGTACTCTTGAAAATTGCTATTTGTTTTGGTTGTTCACTTGCACAGATTTAGAATTTCTCAGGAGGGCCCAGAACCTTGTGAGATCAGCTTCTATATCTCCTTTATAGCCTGATTAAATTGTCTTTGCATGCCATGTTTTCTAATTCTGTTCTCATTCAAAGTGCTGTTATTTGAATGCTATCTAATTTGTCCGATGCCATTTATATAATGCAAGGGCCATTATTTGGAAGAGAATTACTTACATCCAGCTTATTAAAGACTCATTCGGTTGCATATATACCATTTCCCTCTAGGTTTCCCTGTGTGGTTATTAGCCATAACTGGTCTTTTCTGGTGTAAACAACACCACATATAAAGAATGATCTGATTTCCAACTTGTGCATTCCAATTTGTTTCTCTTATTCCATCTAATTCTTTTTAATGGCTTTCCCTAACAGCTTATGTAAACATAAATACTAACCTTTTGAAAACATTTTATGGACTCCCATTAATTCCTGAAAGCCTTTTCGACAGAACACACACCAGAGAGGTGCATTGTGCTTTCTGTTCACCGACGCAAATAACACCACAGAGCACCTTCATTTTAAGAGGGTTTTGTTAGCCTTAATCTACTTGTAACAACTTGTTAACAAGTTACTGAGTGGTGTGGTAGTTGGAGTGAAACCCAGTGCTATCATTCTGCTCACATAATGGTTTTGGATCCAGCAAAGCAGTCTGCTGATGTAAAAGAAGGGTAGGTGATTTTCTTCAATGTGCTGTTCACTCTCCCATGCCCGCAACACTCTGGATGAGATTTTGGGGGATGTGGATGGTTGTAGTGGCAAGAGGGGCAAATGGGTGAGAATTGCCTCCCTTTCTTTGTCTTTAAGCGAGCACGTTTGCTGTATCAAAAAAATAAAAAATACATTCACAGTTGGAATGAGAACACTGGATTTCAACCCACACAATAGCCAGTGTGGTGTCTTTGGGACAGTCACTATCACTCAGTCTGATCTACCTCACAGAGTGAGGTGCTGACCTTTAAAGCCCTAAACGGCCTCGGCCCAGTATACCTGAAGGAGCGTTTCCACCCCTTTGTTCAGCCCAGACACCGAGGTCCTCCTCCGAGGGCCTTCTGGCAGTTCCCTCACTGTGAGAAGTTACAGGGAACCAGGCAGAGGGCCTTCTCGGTAGTGGCGCTTACCCTGTGGACTGCCCTCCCACCAGGTGCCAAGGAAATAAACAACTATCTAACTTTTAGAAGACATCTGAAGGCAGCCCTGTTTAGGGAAGTTTTTAATGTTTGATCTTTTATCATGTTTTTAATATTCTGTTGGGAGCTGCCCAGAGTGGCTGGGGGGGGGGCGGCCAGATGGGCGGGGTCTAATTATTATTATTATTATTATTATTATTATTATTATTATTATTATTATTATTATTATGAACCATATATACTGCCTTGTATTCCTAGGAGGAAAGGTAAAATATAAATATATATATTTTTTGAAGTGTCAAGAAAACAGGTTAAACAAGTAAAGCATTGCTAAGCAAGAAGAGCAAGGTTAAGCAACAGGATAAAGAAAGAGAAAAAGCAGTTCAAGTTGGACTAGATTTCAAATTCCTGGTACCATCTTCAAATTTACAGGTGCCAAGTGCTTGACATTTTTCCAGACCAGTAACCGCAGTGGCTTTAACTAAGTGTCTGGAGGGCAGGAAACCTTGACTGACAATATTCATTATTATAATTGCTATATTGACAGCAGCAATCAAAGTGGTAAGAGCTGAAAAAGAACACAATTGCTGCTAGAGAATTTACTAAGGTAAATGAAGGCTAGGATAGACATGACTGTAAATCATATTTCAACAAGGCAGTTCTGTAAAGTTTTCTGTGATTTTTCCCAACTAGTGTCATTACATCAAGCCGTAATGATATAGCTTGATGTAATGATACTAGTTAGGGAAAATATGCATCCTGTCATATTGGCACACAAAATACCAAGCATTCAATACAGAAAGA